>NC_049217.1:11434095-11759095 GCF_013347855.1 Anguilla anguilla
GTGCATTCTACTGGATACAGGGTTGCCTGTGTGCAGTGTTTAAATACTAATAGTGTTTTGAGATCATGAATGTTTTAAGTAAAACCTGCTGGTCATAAAGTGATAACTGGATGCTTAAAAATAATGGATGCTTGAATAACTTTTAATGTGAGCATAATTAGCTGTCCAAGGGGCCCTTTAAGAAAGAGAAATGGAGAGAGAGAGGCGGGTACTGAGGAGGAAGAGGAGGCACGGACTTGTGGTGGCGCTGATAGTCTGTGTGACAGAACGTTGCCGGGGTCACAGCTGCGCGTTGCCGTAATTAGCCCGGGGTTAATACGATATTCCTCCGGTGTTCCGCGGGTGACGCGGCTCGGGTGCCTGCAGGATTCCCGAAGGGAGCGCTGCCAGAACACGGGGAAATTCGGCCGCAGCAGCCTCCCTTTGCACACACGCTGCCTTCAGTGGTGACATTTAGAGAATTAAAACAACCCATAAATCAGAAGTCCTAAAATGTTCATTGAATGACTAATACTGATGGATTTTGGACACCCAGAATGTTAGTTTTTTTTTTGGGGGGGGGGGGGGGGGGGGGGGGGGCACGGTGTCTGAAGTTCATTAGCACTTGTCTGTTCCGTAAACATTTTTGAACAGGATTGTGTGGCAATCCAAACGGGTTTTCTTCAATTTTTCTGCATGCCATTAACCTGTTGCCTCGTCCTCTGAACCTGTGAACAGATTATTCTGTGAAGCACCAACACCAGTTTATCAGTCTTTAAAGTGGGAACGATCAACAAGTTTCCAAATGGCCTCTGCAAGTGCATAATCTCCAAAAGCTGGGGGGTGATAAGCGTGGAAGTGTTTTCTGAACAGGGGAAGTGGGTGCCTCCACACCCCCCCCCCCCCCCCCCAAGAGGTGCATTCATCTAGAACACCAAGACACTCAGTGCCAGGAAAATGTTTCGTATTTTGTTCCTCAAACCAAACGTTTCAGGTCCTAGTGCCGGTAGTCCCACCCCAGATGATGGAGACTGATTTTGAAAGCTCCTCGTTAAAAACAGAAAAAAGGCGCCGGGCACTTTAAGACTGAGCTGGAGCTTGTTGGAGGGTGTGCCGTACTTCCAGCGCGCCTGCTGTCCTTGTTCATCTCGCCCTCCTTTTGGCGCAGAGCGCCCGTCTCCCCCGGCTCCTCCACCGCGGGGCAGCCGGTGGGCTCCTGCGTCCCGGTGCGTTTGCCCGGTGGGCTCGGACAGGGCTCGGGTTTTAGGACCGGCGCTGGGACGGACCGTTTGGCTGGGCTCGTTTTACGCCCGTCTCCGGCTCTGCCTGGGTTCGGGGGGGGGGGGGGTTTTCGGCGTGTGGCTTTGGCAGGTTGGTTCTCTTCTCTCTGGTACCGAGTCGCGTCGTGTCATGTCCTGCCCCTTCCCCGCCCCTCCCCACCCCTCCCTGCTGGGCAACACCCCAAAGGTGTGGAGCTGGAGCACACGAGGCACTTTGTGTCCACGCTGCGGTGGGTATCGGCCTGTACCCCTGCTAATTTGCTTGTGGCAGATAGCAGTGCCGTTCTTATGTATTGAGCTGTTAACGACGGACCTTGTTTTTCAGTTTCACAAAACGAAATGGATCTGTGGAGGGCTTCTGCCTGCTCGCTCACGGACTCTGAGTGCTTGCCGGGCGGAAGCTCGCGTATCGTGTGACTTTCTTTTGTTTGTTCGTTTCAGCGGTTGACTGAGCGTCGTCTGGCTTGATGGATTTTCCCGGTCCGGCGTGTTATGTGCGCTCGTGGGTCACTCTGGCTAGGAGCACCTGTTTATTGAAGTGTCTGTTGTTCTGACTTCCTGTCGTTTCCTCCTCCCGATTTGCCAGCGCCAGACCGCACGACGGGTCCAGTATCGAAGCCAACTGCAGCCGGGCCGACCGGAACAGCTGCAATCCCAGGGCGACCGGCGTCGTCAGAAATGCCGATCGGGCCCGAGCCGTCAGCCGGCCCCCGCCTCAGCGCCTGTCCTCCTGTGAAGCTCCGCCTCTTTCCCACCGCAGCCGAACAAAGCAGACCCTGAAGTCCCAGCAGGCCTCTAGGCATCCTCACTGCATTACCACCTCCACAGCACCAGGTGGCGCTGTGCAAGCCAGTGAGGGGCTCCTCCCCAACGCAAGACCCACCTTCCACGGTACCCTCACGCTCTCCACTCTTGAGAATGACTGTGCACAGTGACAGCTGGGTAGTATAGGGCAACTGTCTTTCAGATTATTCACATCACAGGGTATTTTTGCCTTTACCCTTTCGAACAGGGCTGCCCAATCCTGTTCCTGGAGATCTACCATCTTGTAGGTTTTCATTTCAACCCTAATTTGGCAAGCCTGATTCTACTAATAAGCAGGTCAGCGAGATCTCAAGCTGTTGCATGAAGTGTGCTTTCTTAAGATTGGAGTGAAAACATACAAGAACGGTAGATCTCCAGGAACAGGGTTGGACAGCCCTGCTTTAGAATATCAGTTTATTTCCTGTTACACTACATCTCTCATGACTGTAATAAATTACGGTGAATGTGATCAGTGTCTTTGAACACGACACATTGATATACCGATATTCTCCCAAGATAATGATCTAAATGTAGGAGGGTGTGTTTCTGCATGCCTGAGTGTTATTTACTGAAGCTACATGTTTTTTTAAGCCTAGCTCTGTGCCAGTTGGGGTAAAGTCTCTCTCTGATACTCTCTAATGCTCTCGCTCTTTTGTCTCGTAGGTATGGCACCCATCCGGGATTTGGCCAGCCACTCCCATAACCAGACAGGTGATGACACCTCTTATTCCCCCTCTCTGCTAGCTGCCTGCTTTGTGCTTGTTCGCTTTGCGAATGTGTTGCTCCAGTGTTGTGTTTGGGAGTGTAGGCTCAAGCTGCTGCCTTCTGGAGTTAGGCAAGATAAGCCCTACAACCTTTGTACCCTACACTGGACCCGCAAAGTGAATGAGATTTGATTACCTATGATTTTAGTGTCTGGTATAGTCCACTTCTAGGAAGAATTTGTGAGATTACACATAGCAAGGTGGAAAAAGAACCAGCTTGAATTCAGTCAGTTGCTTTTTAAATGTTTGAATGCTGTGAGTCTTATTTACGAGGATGGACGGATTCAGAAGCTTGTGATGAAGTGGTAAAAATGTGTGAATATAATGAGGTTTGTGTTTTCTCCTCCAAGGCAAATAAGGAACTAGATTAACTGCAATATGGCATACTTGTTGTGCTCTCAGCTAGATCACGAGATAAGAGTTTGTCTAGAATCATAGCCAGCTAACAGTCGGGTACCTTTGGGCAATAGATTTGAAAGCAAGTGTGTTTTCAGTAAGCGTTGTTTTGTATATGAATGTTAGCAATTGTCATCATCAAAGACTCATTGTGTGCCTCCATTGGAAGGAGAAGGGATGTTGAGGAGTAGTCTTCATGGTGAGGGTCCCAGTTGTATTTGCAGGGCTCGGGGGATCACATGGGTGAGGGTGTAAAGGCCTTATAAGACTGCGGGTTGATATTTTGGCCGAATGTACAGATGGCAGTTAAAGAACTGAACCCGCTCTCGTGCTGGACTCTGGCAGTCAGACGTCCCCCTTGATGTAGGTAATTGACGTACGTGCATTCGGCAGTTTGTTTTGCTGTCTGAAAAGTTATTGTATTACTCAATTCTGAGAATATTAGCACTTGTCTGTGGTGGCTGGCAGCGTTAGTCAGTGTTTGTGCAGTTTGCCATTTTATCCATGAAAACCTGTTAATGTATAATCAGTACAGTGTCAAAGAAACACACCCCCCAGTCAACAAATAGGGAGGAAAAAAAAATATTAGGACTGAAGAGACGCATACGTGAGGTTATGTTGATCTGAAACTGAAACCATTGTGCGTACTTCAGAATTCAGCAAGTTCAAGTCCTGATGTTGCACCGTAAGCTACAAATGCAGCTGCATTTACAAATATGGAAAGGACCATAGGTCAGTCCATCTCTTTAAGCAAATACACAGGAAGCGAGGCTTCCTTGAAACACAATAGAAGGGACAGAACTAGATATTTGTTTTTCTGATGGGCATCCCTATACCCCATATAACCCATTTTTTAAAATCCCATCCGGCGTGAAAATAGTCCAAATCTTCAACATGTCCACCCAGCCTTCTATACACCCGCATAGCATTCTGACATGCGACAGAAGAAGTTATAAAATGGCCTCCCTTTTCACCCCGTTCAGGATGTTCACAGAAGAAAGCTTGCTGGTTGGTGTTGGCTTATCGCGTCTCCTCTTGGCCCCGTTTCAGCAGTGAGTGTTTCAGAAGGAGCCAGGCTGCGGTTCTGTGCACAGTGACAGGGGAAGCGGAAAAAGGATCCTTTCTTTTATCATTTTCGTGAAAGGCTGCACGTACAAGCTCTGCTGCCCTCGATTTCTGTGAGACGTCAGGTCTAAAGTAGAGGCTGTCCTGTTTCTGGGAGAGCCTACATTTGTCACTGCGTGGCTCTCTCTCTCTCCCCCTCTCTCTCTCTCTCTCGCTTTCCCTCTCTCCCTCTCTCTCTCTCTCTGTCTCTCTCCCTCTCTCTCTCCCTCTCTCTCTCTTTCTCGGAGTCAGGCAGGGTGATGTCTCTCAGGGTTTGGCACAGTGACAGAAGCTCTTTAAGGCTGCCCCTGTCGGCCATCTTGCAGTGCGTAGTCAGTAGAGCAGGCGCAGACTAGCACAAATATGGAAATCTAATCTGCATTCGAGCAGACAGACAAGGCAGGTCCGTGAAAGTGTTGCCGCTGCAGGGGTCAAGGATTGGGTGTGTATGTGTGTGTGAGCGTGCATGCACATGCACGAGTATCTGTTTGCCCATGTGTGTGTGTGTGTTTGTGCGTGTGCATGCCTGCGTGTGTGTGTGTGTCTGCGCGTGTTTGTCTCTGTGTGTGTGTGTGTGTGTGTGTGTGTGTGTGTGCGCACGCCTGTACTCATGTTTGTGCACGTGCGTGAGGGAGGGCGGTGGGGTTAAGTTGCGCTGAAATTTACAGTCCGCCAGCGGAGAGAACAGAACTAATGTGTCCGAGAAATAAATTGGCTCCTGTGCCAGTTTTTTTTTTCCTCTGTCTCATACTTGACAATGCAATGCGATTCTGCTACTGCTACAAAATGGTGTCCACTGCATCACCGTGAGGCTAGACCTGAGCAGAGAGAGTGTGTGGAGCAGGGCGGGATACGCCCACCTTCACTGTATTCAAGTACATGCCCTCATTACATAGAATGATTTGTATAGTGTTTGTATATTTGGTGCTTTTTATTTTTTAAATCTTTTTTGTTTAGTTGATGAAATTGCATATGATTGTGATTTGCAGGAGTGATTTCAGACGGGAGCATTTTTAGAGTCTGAACTCGCCTTTCGAAATGCGTCACTGTTATTAGCTTCTATTTTTTATCCGTGACACACTCCACTTACCTAAACACCAGCAACATTCCATCCTCATGACAGCGTTTTGAACTCGTACAAGAGGACTGCTTCGAATTTGAGCATTTATTTGTGGCAGCTCTCATCTTCCCCCCTCAGCTGCAAAGTTTGAAACGGCAAATGAAAACAGCCTTTCTGCATTGTTCAGAAAAAAATGTTATTTTCAGGATTAACCTTTTTTTTTTTTTGCTTTTGATATTCCTTTGTATAAAGCAATATATTATTAAAGATCATATATAGGTTTTTTGGCAATTTACCTAGCTTCGCAGCTAACGTTAGCAAACTACATTAGCTTCATTTAGAAGATGGTCCTGTCCAGAGCGACTTAAAATGTAAGCGGACAGTCTGCAATTAAAAACTGCGTTCAGCTAGCTAGTGAACTAGCGATCTAACTATAGCTGTTCGGGAAGAGATTTGTTCATTTATCACTGGTTAAATCGGGCAGCCCAGAGTACATCTTACTTCTATAAACCAGTGTGTTTATGATATAACTATGTTGGTAGCTATCTAATGAATGCCTGAAAGTGAGATTGTTATTTAGCTAAGTTACTGTACAAACAGTCAGCTTCATAAGCTAGCGATGAAGCCAGCCAGGACGATGTACATCTCTTCTGGACTGGTGCATCATAGCTCAGCCATTTTGTGATTGCAAAAGTAAATATTTAAAAATTAAATTAAAAACAAATGTCAATGACTTACCAGAACCTGCTATATGTGACTGAGACTCATTTGATTGGCCATTCTAGGTTATGATGGCTTAATTATGGTGTGACTACGAACTGACAGTGATCGATCCGTAGTCCTCCGCCCTATTTCATCGGTTGGGGAACGATCACAGAATGAAGCATTTTATTGCTAATTGTGGTTTGCTAATGAGTGGATCCTGTACCGGAACAGGATTGCCCTGTTTTATTTGCACACTTAGCTGAACTCTAACGGCCCTGCGTCTCTGCTCTTCCTCCTCAGATCTGAACCACAGCGGTCTGGGGCCTCAGTATGAGAGCTCCCCCTGGAGCTCGGGCTCTCCCGGCAGCGACTCGGACGGGGGCTGGGGCAAGGCCCTGGTGGACGGGTGCGAGCGGGACGGCGCGCCCTGGCCCTCCATGACGGGCAGCGACCCCGAGCTGGCCTCCGAGTCCACCGACGCCGACTCCGCCTCCAGCTCCGGCTCGGAGCGGAACCTCAGCACGGCGGCGCCCGGGGGGGGCGACGGCCGCGGGCAGGAGAACGGGCTCGGCCCGGCCGGCGCGGGCGCGGGGGGGGCGTGGGGGGCGTGCCCGGACCCCGCCGAGAGCCACGCGGGGGGCAAAGCCAGCCCGTGGGGCGTCCTCGGACCCTCGACGGACGGAGGGGCGAACCCAAGCACTTTGAGCCCGGATGCCAGCCTGGGCGCCTGGCCCGCTCTGCCCAACGGCGGCCCCTGGAGCGCCCCGGGTCAAGACCCGAGCCCCAAGGCGGGCTTCGCCATCGCGCCCTGGGACGGCAAGCAGCCCGAACCCGAAGCCAACGGTACAAGCAAGCCCCCGCCCGGCGGGCAACCCCCCAACCTTAACACTGAATCCGACGGACCAAACGACACTACTTCTGCTACTACTAATGCCACCACCTCTAGTTTACCAAACTCTACCGGTTCGGTGCAGGCCAACGCCTGGCTCCAGGCCGCCCCGGTTTCCAATGGCAACGGAGAGGGGGTGACGGGCGGTCCTCACAGTACGGGGTGGGGGGCTCCGCCCAGCACCAATCACACCGGAGACCAACGCCCCGCCCCTCTGGGCCCCTCCCCGGTCGCCGCGTCCTTTGATGGCGACGGCGGGACGGACGTCCCAGGCGGAGGATGGGGGGAGCGGGAGACCGCGGCCACGCCCAGCCCGAAGCCCTGGGGCGCGACCAGCAGCGGGGCGGCCCCGGCGTCAGTCCCGCGTTCCTGGGGGGGGAGCGGCGCCTCGTCCTCGTCCTCCTCCTCTTCCTCCTCCTCGTCTTCTTCGTCCTTGTCCTCGAACGCCGGCGCCAAGGTGTCCCCCTCCGGCGGCGAGTGGACCGCCCTGCCCAGCCAGAGCCAGCCGCCCGGGGAGGGCGCCAAGGGGGCGGGCAGCTGGCGGTCCCTGGAAGACGACGCCTTCGGGGCGGGGAGGGCCGGGGGGGCCCCGGCGACGGCGGGCAGCCAGGGGGGCAGGTCGTGGGCCAGCGAGGGCAGCGGGGAGAGCGCGGGCAGCTGGGGCGAGCGGGACAGGGACGCCAGCGGCCGCAGGAAGCCCAAACCCATCCCTGTCCAGGCGCCGCTCGAGAGCTCCCCCTCCAGGTCGGACGTGGACCCGCGGGTCCTCTCCAACAGCGGCTGGGGACAGACCCCGGTCCGGCAGAACACGGCGTGGGACCTGGCCACGCCCTCCGTCCCCGACAGGAAGAGCGGCTGGGGGGCAGGGCCCGCGTCCGGAGGAGGGGGGGGTTGGGGGGACATGCCCTCTGGGTCCGGAAACGCCCCCGCCACGCCAGGTTGGAGCAACCCCAAGCCCGCCCCCGGGTGGAGCGAGGCCAGAGACCCGGGCAGGCAGGGGAGGTGGGAGAACAACTCCGTCGCCACGGCAACGATGGGCTCGGCCAATCACTCCAATCACTGGGGGGGTGGAGGCGGCAGTAGCGTCCAGGAGGATCAGTCCTCCATGTGGGTGAACCCGCAGAAAAACAAGCAGCAGGGATGGGGTGCGGCTTCAGGGAGTGAGGGATGGGGAGGCGAGGCGGGCGGGGCCAGGGGGAACCAGTGGAGCGAGCCCCGGAGGGGGGCGGGGTCAGGGTCAGGCGGCTGGGACAGCGACAGCGACCGCTCGGGATCTGGGTGGGCTGACCACGCCGAGCGCGACTGCGGCAACACCTGGGGCGGCCAGTCAGACAAGAGCAGCCAATCAGGGTGGAGGGAGCCCAACAACGCCCCGCCCAACAATCAGAGCCAGGGCTGGGGAGGGGACGCTCCGAAACCCAGCCACCCCGGCCCATCCCGGGGGGAGGCCAGGCCATCGGGCTGGCTGGGGGGTCCCATTCCAGCGCCCCCCACGGAGGGGGAGCCCACGGGCTGGGAGGACCCGTCCCCGGAATCCATCCGCCGCAAGATGGAGATCGACGACGGGACGGCCGCCTGGGGCAACCCCGGCAACAGCAGCCACGGCAACGTCAACGTCAACGTGTGGGGCAAGGGTGGGGGAGGGGCGGCAGAGCCCGAGCCTCAGGCCCCGCCCACCAGCCACCCTCAGGCTCCTCCCCCTGCCAAGGAGAAGGCTGTGAGCCCAGGTAAGGTGCTGCCCTTTCCGAAAACAACCCCCCCACCCCCCTTCTCCGCTGTCTGCCGCCGCCGTGCAGTCTCGTCCCTTCATTAGAAAGGGCTCTTTGGAGCCGCCAGGCTGCAGTGGGTTACGTTACTCTTCTGGAATGTTCCTAGCTTTGATTGCGCTCCCTCTGCAGCTTTGCCTGCTGTACTCCCCCCTTAAAAAAACCGTTTCCAAAGCCAAACTAAACAAACCAGGGAGCCGCACCGCTTTCTTTCACAAAGGTAGCAGCGGGGGACGGGGCGACGGGGGGAGTTTTGATATTCCCGTGTTTCGGGAAAGGGGCACGGGACACTAAATTCTCTTGCGCTGCCGTCTTTGCGCGCTTCGTTTCAGCGCTCGGTCGTATCGGGAGAAAAGAAAAATCTTTCTGATCTGAGAAGCCTGATCGGATGAGGACCACCACGGTTAGCCAAAGAAAATGATGCATTTTGCAGGGCTGAAGTGGCTCGCGAATCGTTCCGTCGTCCTCAGGTTTAGGCTGCGACCGCGTGAACACGGACGGACGGGGACAGGGGGACAGGGGGCTGAAGAGGCACGCGGGTCCCAGCGTCTCTGTAGCCCGGTTGCATTTTTGGATTCGGCGCCAGAGGTGTGACGGGGCCGGTGCGGCCATTTTGTGTGCGACGGGGCGTGCGTCCCGGTCGGCGCGAGCGTGTTTCGGTGCGCGACTGCGCGACTGCGTGTGCGCGAGCCTGCGTGTGCGCGAGCCTCTCAGACGGCAGAGTGAGATAAACAGACTCGGGTTTCCTTCGGGTGGCGGGGGGGTCACATGGTGCTAACTCCCGCAGCCGCACGCACAGCAGCAGGGGTATTTTTAAAAAATACATAACGAGACGAACCTGGGGGGGCAGGGGGATGGGGGGGGGGGCAGGGGGACGGGGCGAGGGGAGGGGAGGGGGGAGAGACAGAAAAACAGCGCTGGGCCGGGCAGAGCAAACAAAGCCAGCGTAAGCCTGTTTGCACTGGGACAGCAGTCTGGCCCCGGAGCCAGGGTCACTCTATTCACCGTGCACTCGGTTCCCCTCCCGCCAGAAGCGTGCCCTTTAGCACTCTTTTTTTCTTTTCTTTTCTTTTTTTTGGAAGAGGCTTTTTGAATGCAGGTTGTTTTTTTTTTTTGCCACGTTTTAGAAAGTTGTTTAGAGAACATTTGGAAGCAATATCCCTTTTCGGGTCTGTCCTTTTTGTCCAATAACCCAGAGTGTCACCTTGACTGAGCCCGGGCTAATCGTTGGATGCCCTTCAGAGGCGGTGTGTAAAATAGCCTTATCCGAGCCTTCGCCTTTATCCAGATAATAAACATGGGAAATTGAATGTTTTGGCGTTGGAAGTCTGGAAGTTTTAATGTTAAACAGGGCCGGTGATATTACACTGCTGTCTCCACAGGCCAGGGTAACATAAGCTACTGTTCAGTCAAACTCTGTCCAGTGGTCAAAGTGGGTGGCTAATTTTGATCCTTACCCTGATAACGGGGTAGATGTATTTTATTTAAGAACATTTTTATCTTAAAAAAAGGTCCTCATCATCTGTAAACGATATGTCTAAAGGGAGTTTTAGTGTTGTGAGATTTCTGTTGTGAGTCTTGGTTTAGGATTTTATATGCCATGCCGGATAAGGCGGCATTTACGGGTTAGTTAAAAAGGGATGGGGAAATGTTTTTTGAGCAGCATTAACTTGTTTAATGTTGGTGGGTTTCCCCACTGAGTAGCCAATCGGATGGTTTGCTGTGTTCTAGACACGCCCACCTCGCCCTTTCGGTCCAGGCGCTCACGTTCCGCCTCCTCTCTCCCGCAGGGTGGGGAGAGCTGTACAGGCCACCCCAGAAGGTGGAGTCCTCCTCGTGGGGGGAGCCGCCTCCGCCCCCCGTCTCCGTGGACAACGGCACCTCAGCCTGGGGAAAGCCCATGGACACGGGTTCGAGCTGGGAGGGGCCAGGCCGAGAGAGCACGAGGACGAGCGGCTGGGACAGTACCACTGGGGGGCAGCAGCTGCAGCACAAACACAGTGAGTCTGAGGGGGCGGGATCTAGTCTAGCGTGCGGACCCTTAGCAATACCGCTAACGAGCTAGCATTGGCTCAGACTGATCCCAGATCAGAATCCACTGAAATAATTCTTTCCTTTATTTATGTTGTGAAATCCTCATGATAAAGCCTATTGTATGGTTTTTATTGTTTTTTTTAAATCTGGGGGAAGGGATATTGACAGGATTTGAATTATTTGTGTTTGAATTGTGTGTATTTGTGTTATGATGTTCTCATGGTACAACCTACCCTGTAGTTTTTATGGATCCTTGAATCAGGTATTTTTAAAGGACTTGAATTTGTGCTTGAATCCCTTGTCACTCAGCACTGTTCTCACTCTTCTGACCTCTTCCCTCGTTCTCTCTGCGTGGTCCCAGGGCCCCCCAAGCCTATGCAGGACAGGTGGGGGGGCGGCGAAGACGTGCCCGCGCAGAGACAAGGCCGGCCCTGCTGGGAGGCGGAGGAGGAAGAGGAGGTGGAGATCGGGATGTGGAGCAACAGCTCCCCTTCCTCCCAGGAGGCCAGCGCCCCGGGGCACTGGTCCTATGGCAAGAAGATTCCCCCAAAGGTGAGCGCAGTCTGATGCTGCCTGTCTCCTAGAAACAGCGGAGCGGGGCTTTGCTAATTCCATTCAAGGGCCTGTCTGAGCCTCACTGATTTCAGCCAATCACAATGTTCGGCTTGGGGATAATTTTTCAGTTTTTTCCCCCTAAATTGTCAGAATTTTTCTTGTGTTTTTTGGCTGGACCACAACAGCGAATGTCTGTGACTGTGTGACTGAGTGAGTGATGAAGTTACACCGCGCATGTCTGTGACTGTGTGACTGAGTGAGTGATGAAGTTACACCGCGCATGTCTGTGACTGAGTGACTGAGCGATGAAGTTACACCATTGGTCGGCCGGTTTGGTCCAGACATATACTAGGTTTTGACCTGGTCTTGTTCATCGTTTTTTGACAGCCGGTGTAAAAGCCACTATACAAAATAACGATTAATTCATTGAAAGGCTGATGCCGCTGTATTTTCAATGGGCGATAGAGACTTTGCAAACTCTACAAATGGGTGGAGCTTTCAAGAGCAGTCTGCGTCTTACCAGTTTGAGCCAGTCTTGGTAGCACCCCTTTTGCTGTGAAGAGCAGAGCTTTTTGATTGGTTCATACAAGTCAGCGATTCATACAGCCCATTTTGTGTGGTCCATGAAGCCACACACTGTGCAATCACTGCTCATTGTGACTTGATCCATGTCCTATTAAGCTTTTTAAGCATGGCATCTTCATAAATATGAAGTTCACAAATGTGTTTTTTTTTGTCTTTTCTTAGCTAAATAAAGGAGTCGGAAAGCAAGACGACAACTGGGTGAATTCACTCGGGAAGCAGTTCAACAACATGAATTTTGTGAGTACGCCCTCGGGCAATCCTGGGAGATGTAGTTTCCTTTTGCATAGGAAATGTGACAGCTTTGCAGGGTCCTAGAGCGTAGAATGCTTTATTAGGCCATATTTTTGCAATTCATTGGATTGTAATGTTTAAAATGTGCCTTCTGGCCATTTATTTTTAGTATGTTTAGCATTAATTTTAGTTTTTTTTTTTTTTTAAACCCAGTTTCTATACCCTTTATTGGTTTTATCCTTTTTTTCTTGAGACATGAAAGAAATAATGTAAAGTTTATAATCACAGTTTTTTTGTAGTTTTTTTTTTTTTTATCTCCTCACTATGGGTGCAAACTTGATTTAGATTTATTTAGGCTATTTCTCTGTAACTAAATAAATGTCAAACCTGTATTCACAGTGTTTTGATGAAACCAAAGCAGAAATTATGTTCATAGCATGTGGGTTTTTTACAACTGTGCATCTCTCCTTCCAGAGGGAGACTTCTGAAGAGACCCTGAAGTGCAATAAGATGGACACACCTGGAGGTACATGTCACAACGGCCTTTTAAAGGCCTTTAACAAAAAAGAACAAGAAATTAACTTTCAGTCACCTTGGAATCATTGTAAAAAGTTATTTGCCATAACATAGGTAGTGTGTGAAACCTAAAGAATGATTTTGAATCTTTCACCTCGACGTCATTGTGTTTTTAAAAAAAAAAATTTTAAGTTTGTAACCGCATTGAAGTCAGAATTTTATCAATGATTTGCGCCACTACATTTTGAAAGTGGGCAGTAGGGATTCATTTCTGTGTTGAGTTATTGTATTACCGTGTTACTTGTTCCCTAACCATTGACGCTGTGTGGTGTGTGTCTGCAGGCATGGATAAGCGGATGGATGGGGACAGGCCCGTGCTGAATATGGGCGAGTTTAACGGCATGATGGGAAAAGGCCCCGGCCTCCGCCATCACGTCCCCAAAGAGTCTTCTGCAGACCGCGGCCCCTACTTCGACAAGGTGAGCTTCCTGCTTGGGGGGTGTAAACGGCACTCGAAGGGCACAGATGTTTGAACAGTTTCAGGTTTTACTGAAATGAAGGCTTGTGCAGTGAGTGGTCTATCCATCAGCAGCTAGTCTTCTGTATCTCATGAAATTGTGAACAGCCAAAACTGCTGTGGACTGAAGGTGCCATTTCAGACCCTTCAGAATTTTCAGATTGTTAGCCTCATGTTTGGTCCCCTATGGCGATAGCATTGTGATGTTGTGGCTGATCAGTTTTCTAACCTGCAGAATATTGACACCCTGTTTTGCTACCTGCAGGATATTGCATTGTGATGTGATGGCAAATTCTTGTTTTTGACATTTTAAGGTGTAAGATCGCAAAATATGTGATTAGAATGTTGTTAACTGAACATTCTGATGCTGTTGTAACAGTCACTACTGATAATTGAAAGCAGTGGAGTTCTAGAACGCTAACTTAGAATTTTGTAAAGAATTTAGCATCATATAGCATTGTGATGTCATAATTGACCCCGGTTTTCTTGCCTGCAGAATGTTAGCTCCTTGTTCGGCAGTGGCAATCCTGGAGCAGGGCAAGGCAGGGGCACTCAGCAGAACACGGGACTGCCTCTGAACTCGTCTCAGCCAACGCTGCGTGCCCAAGTGCCTCCACCACTGCTCCCATCTCAGGTACGACACTCGTTCATTCAGTCTGCTAGCACACACTCATTTATTTATTGTAGCGTGTGCATTTTTCTGTATTTATTTATGTACTTACTGAATTATTTAAATAGTTTGTCTTATTTTCACCATTGAATGGGATTCATTTTGTTTGTTGGTTCACTACTTAGTCCAGTATTACACAATCATTATTTCACGCATGTTAATTTGCTGTATGGTTGAATATTTGCTGAAGCCTTTGGCTAATGCAGGAGGCTAGTGCAGCACAGTGCACACTTACTGTTTGTACGTTTAGACACTGATCGGCCCGTCCCTGTCCTGCCCTCCAGGTTCCCCCCTCTGTGCTGAAGTACCCCCTCAATAATAGCGCGATCAGTCCCCTGCTGGGCCCCCAGCAAGTGGCCGTACTCAATCAGCTGTCCCATCTCAACCAGCTCAACCAGCTCAACCAGATCAGCCAGCTGCAGGTACCACCGCCCACGTCCATATCTGTCGTATTATTTTTTGTTTATTCCTGTGTTTATTGTCCTTATGCTCTTAACTGGCGTGTCAGTCTCCATTCCTGGAAGGCCTCAGAATCTGCACTTTTTGTGTGGTTTCCTTGGAAACCAGTTGTGCGGACTCTTCACCCAATCGGCGACTTTAATGAAGCGTTTGTGTGCACACTGAAAAGCAGCAGTCGCTACAGCCTTCCAGGACTGGACTTTGATATGCCTGCTTTAAAATGTCTAACCCCGGCTGGTACTGACGGTGGAATATCGTTCATTAAACTGTAGGTGTGTGGTTGCGTTAAGTCAATAATTAATTTTTTTTTAAGTGCACGCTGGAGCTTCTTAACTGTGCGCTCAGGATTTGCTCCTTGGGTCTTGTTAGCGTTAGCTAGCGCATCGCAGTTCGGTGATGGGGACGTAGCTGCTTGCTAACCTGCCCTGCCTGCTCTGCTCCATAGCGCCTCCTGCTGCAGCAGCAGAAGTTGCAGAACCAGAGGAACATGGCCGCTGGAGTGCGGCAGCAACAGGAGCTGCAGGTGAGGGCGAGGGGGACGTCCTCCAGTTTTTACAAGAAAGGGACTTCTCTGACAGACAGGAGTGACAGGTGTTGCTTGTTGCTTTGAAAAGCTTAATATCTCCATTGTTCATTCTTTTTTCTTTAACCCCCAGAACCGCCCTATGGGCTCATCTCACCAGATGATGCCACCACCCCACTCTCGCCACCTGGACCCTTCAATGAAGTCACAGACTCCTCCACAACCACCACCATCCCTGCACCAGCCCAATCTCAAGTCCTATTTGGAGAACTACATGCCCCAGAATGCACCTGACCTTCAGAAGGGACAGAGTTCCTTCAGCAACTTCCCTCTAGGTGGGTTTAGTCTTTAATCTGTCCTCTAATCACCGAATCAATCCCCCTCTGTTTTTAGTTACACTCACAGTATGTATGTTTGCATCCTGTATGCCTTAGTGTTTATGCATGGATGTGTGTGTGTGTGTATTTCCCTCCAAGAAAACTGCTTAAGTCTTAGTTAAAAGATTCAAGTGGAAACTCAGGTCAAGGGACCACTTTAAGCTACATTTCTTACGACCAGCTCAAATGAGACCCATTGGTAGGCACTTAAATCTTAAATATGTTTCTCTCTCTCTCTTGCTTTCTCTCTCTCGCTCTCTTCTGCTCTCTCTCTCTAGGCTTGAATTCAAACATGAATGTAAGCAGTATGGACATTGGTGGCGTCGGGTTCAAAGAGCCACAGTCCAGGCTGAACAAATGGATAGCCATGGACATTTCTGGAAACTCGCAACTCGATCAAAGCTCCGGCAAACCTGGTACGATAAGACTGGTCAGCACATATGGCCGCTCTTCCCGAAGGACACTTCTGCCCATTCTTTTAGAGAGTGCCCTGATTGCCGAACGTCAATTGACCTATTGAGTCTTTAAATTCATTGACATTTTTGGAGGGGAGTCTGGTAGTGCGCAGTTGAGTGAATGAGGAATCTATTGATAGCTGATCTGATTTGGTCTTCCCTTTAAACTCACATTTTAAAGAGGCCTCTGTGGAAGTGGAGTGTTTCAATGCCAATCGTTTTGATTGATTGCTTGATTGATGCTTTCTGTTAAGTGACCGATTGATCTATTCGATTAGGATAAGCTGTTGATTTGGTCGGTCATCCATTGGTTGATTGGTCGGTTAATAGGCCGGCCTGATTGGTTCCTCTGTCGATTGCTTGCAGGTGTACTCTCCTCGGGGATGAGGCTGGAGGACTCCCTCTTCGGTCCGCAGGACTTGATGGGCTCCGGCCACGCCCCTGCCAGCCCCCCCGGCTCCGTGGGGGACGGCTGGCCCCTCCGTGCCAAATCACCACACGGCTCCGGCAACGTCACCTGGCCGCCCGGTGAGTGTTCTCTGCACCCGCCTGCAGCCTGGCCTTATGTAGCTGAACAGGTTACCCTACAGGGTTGGAGTCCTGATCTATGTGGCCACTTCTGGCACTACGATCTTTACTTCACTCTAGTGTGTTTCTTTTGCACCTCTGCACCTTGAACTAATGCACTTGTTGTACGTCGCTCTGGATAAGAGCGTCTGCTAAATGCCTGTAATGTAATGTAAATGTAATGTAGCCATTGGCCTTATGTATTTTATTTCAGTACAACATCAGTGTTTCTGTCAACTGTCTCTGTCAATTCCACTGCCACAGTACAGTGTCATTTATATCATTTTAAATTTGTACATATTATGCTGTTTGTAGATACCTTTCTTGAAGTTCCCTTAGGAAAAGAGTTATTCTTATCTAATCCCTATATCCATATTTGCATATAATGTACCAGTCCAATCTTGGAACCAGGAACAACCGACTCTCTTCCCCCCTCAGAGTTTCGCCCCGGTGAACCATGGGAAGGATACCCGAACATCGACCCTGAGAACGACCCGTACATCACTCCAGGGAGTGTGATCAACAATCTCTCCATCAACACTGTCCGGGACATGGACCTCAGGGACAGGAACAATGGTGGGTTTGAAGCGCGCCTCCCCCTGCGTGGTGGGTGAGTCCTCCTCCCGGTCCCGCAGAGGAAAGCCGGCTGTGAGCCAAGTGCATTTCGCGGAGGCTCAAACAGGATAAAGAGCTCAGGGCTTCGCCTGCCCCGTTCGCCAGCACGCCACTCGCACGCTTTTCCTGGAACCTCTCGGCCCGTGCTCGGCTTCCTGTTTCGTATTTACATGGAAGTGACAGGTACTGCACTCAGGCAGCAAGAATGCCTGCCTGAGCCCTCTGCGGGAAACGTAAACATTGGCTGCGATACCATTTATGGTAAATTAACGGATGGAAGGAGTCCCTGGACTGGAAGCTGATAGATGACCCCGCTCCTTCGAAAGCAGGCCTCCCCCCCTCCTGTGGAATACAGCATCTGTCAGTGTAGTGTAATGGTTAGAGAACTGGGCTTGTTACTTAAGAGGTTCCAGGGTCACAAGTGGGGGAGATGAGATACTAAATTTGAATGACCTAAATGTAATGTAAAATGGTTGTAATGGTTATTCTATAATGCAAACTCATGTTTATACGTTTTTGTTACGAAAGCATTACAAACACGTTGACTGTATACAGAGAGAGAGGGGGGAAAGAGAGGGAGAGAGAGACAACTCATTGTTGTTCGGCCTCAGGGTGACGACATGAAATTGCAACAAAATAGCATGAGCGATTTTAAATTTACTACCAAAACAACCACTCCATTCCGACGTTTTTCACGTTGCTCACATGAAGTGTTTGTACACACGTGCCCACAGTTATTTCAGGATTCTTCGGTTAGAGCTGAGAAATTTGAAGTGGCTGAGTGCCACTGTGGTGTGCACTACCTCCCCGCACTCCCCGTACCAGACTGCAGTTTACAGAAACGCCTGCGTGTAAACTAACCGAGGCCAATCATTTCACCCGCTTTAGCCAAGAGCATTGATTTGAACGGAAGTGCAGTACATAAACATTGAAATGACACCGTAAAATTGTGTCCATTCTTGGCCTGTGGTGTGGTGTCTTTGCTTGTCTAAATGTTTTGGGGAAAAGGGAAAAAAAAGTTTCAAAGATGTTGTAAATTTTCCATCTTCCAGGGACAACCTCATCTCTGAACACCACGCTGCCTTCCAATAGTGCCTGGCCATCCATGCGTGCCTCCAGCTACGCTGGGTCCCTCTGCAGCCCCGCACAATGCACTTCAGGTGGGCGCTAACGCTGACGCCGCCGCGTCCACACTCAGCACTGGGGCTCTCGCATCTCACCGCCTGTTAGAAAACCACACCGCCTACAGGCTGCGTTACAGTCACTGGTTAGCACATTAGCACAGGGGTGTCAAACTCCAGTCCCGGAGGGCCACGGCATGTAATGGTTTCAGTGCGATTATTTTAAGTCATTGATTGGCTTGAGTCCCACACACCTTGTTTTCAAGGCCTTCGTTGGCTTGCTCTTCAAAAGGAAACCACAGATTACCTGCAGACACTGTGGGCCTCCAGGACTGGGGTTGGACGCCCCTGCACTAGTACAGGGAAGCATGTGTGAAGCGTGATGTCATTATATGGTCTGTCGTGGATCTGTAAGCTATTGCAATACAGGTAATAGTGATCACAGTATTAACAAGGTTGTCTGAACCTTCATCTGAAAGTATAAAATGTGTACTTCAATATTTGTAATAAACAAATAAAGAGTAAAATGTTCTTGGATAGATGGTCTTTTGTGGATACCTAGTTTTGGACATTGCAACTTACCGACTGTAATCTTCTTGTGTCTCCTATAACCTGGGGTGGGGGCTTTTTCTGGGGGGGCAAAACAACAGCCAGAAGCGGTGACTCCAAATCGGCGTGGTCTCCCGGTACGGCCGCCAACTCCTCCCTGGCCCACGAGCTCTGGAAGGTTCCCCTGTCCTCCAAAGCCGTCTCTGGTCCGTCCCGGCCACCCCCTGGCCTCACCAGCCAGAAACAGGCCCACTCCTGGGACACCACCATGCGCCTCGGAGGCTGGGGGGCCTCAGACTCCAGATACACCCCGGGTGAGCACCACAGCGCCACCTTACTACGGGGAGGGGAATAACAGGGCATTAGCTTGAGCCAGCCTAGGGTTCACTGTAAACTAGCAATTGCCTGTTGTGGTATTCTAGCCTTCTTATGGTAAGACCTGAGTCTAACTGCTATGGGATCAGGAGGGTTCTCTGTCACTTCATGAGGAACCATTGTGTTTGTTCGGGCATTGTGAGTCACTGCACCCTGTTTGGGTCGTGCCAACATTTTTTCCCTTTTTCTAATGACTTGGACGCTTTGTTTGCGGAGTGCATGCCCTGTACGTTCCGAGAGTTTGGAACACTGCTATTATTTGGCGGCTTCTGGGTCAGTGCAGAGGGAAGTCATTGTTTTCACTGTTACTTTGCTGTGACTCATAAATGCTGGTGCAGTCTGGTCTGGCATGGCCTGGTTCAGAGCTCGTGTGTGAAAGAGCAAAGCTCGCGCCCGCTCAGGGGTTAACCCGCTCCTTAGCATCAGGCCGCCTCTCGAGGGAGGTGCCGATTTGTGGCTCGGCTAAGATTAGCTGCATCTGCTACGTCTTTCATCCCAGCCGTCGCAAATCAACTGGAAGCCGGAAGGAAGCAGACTTGCAGAAACCCTGTGGGCGGTGGATTTATAGGCCCCTAACTTTTCTCTTTTTTTTTTTTTCTTGGTCAGGAAAAACAGGCCGGTGTAAAGATTTGTTGTTTCCTGTTCCCCCCCCCCCCCCCCCAGGTTCCAGCTGGGGCGACAGCAGCTCAGGAAGAACAACCAATTGGCTTGTGCTGAAAAACCTAACACCGCAGGTGGGTACCCCTGGGCAATCCGCTTAACCTTGGGACCCATCAGTCATACCGTCCTACGGCTGGAGACATTTCATAGCATTGCGGTATATTGACATTTATATTTGTGGGCTATTTAGAGTGACATTTGTCTGTGCAATCCATTTGTATAGTTGAATATTTAATGAGCTCCACAACCACTACTGGTGGATTCGTGAGTTGGACCTGGTGACTCCGCCGTCTCTTCTCTCTGCAGAGTGTTACGGCCCCTTCTGTAGACCCCAAAATGCGTCCTGTAATGGTCTCCTAGCAAAAAGGAAAAGTCAGACAAATATGCATTTGTACGGGGTATTTAACATGAAATAAATGAGAACCGGGGCAAGTCAACTTGCGCAACACAAACTGGGAAACTGGGATGGACTCCCCTCAGACATGGCAACCTGTCCTTTGACTCGCACCAGCCAAGGTCGTTGCGCTGGAACTGGTGTTTTTCCTGGGTTTCCTCCATGTTATTTGGAGCAGTTAGTTTAGGTGAGTTAAAAGGACAAAATACAAGCACAGATCTATGTGCCGTTGTGCGCACTTAAAACAAGCTTTTAAAATGGAGACCAAAAATACATGCCGTTTAAAAGATTTGTGGTCTTCAGACTCGTACGACTGATATTTTAAGAGCTCCCTTCCCAAACAAAAAGGCTTTAAGGGAAAGAATGCAGCCCCCGTGCCAAGCGATTGAGGAGTTTTCCCCCAGGCAGCATTTGCAGGGGGTCAGCCCAAGGCTCTTCCTCTCCAACTCTCGCTTTCCGGAACAACTCCTCCTCTTCCTCGGTTCGGGGTGGTCACACCTTCATCCCGTAATTAAGGCTGGAAATTGGCTGGATGTTGCATCATGGCATACACAACACCCCCAAAGCAAAGTGAAAAGAGCGTGTGTTAGTGTGAAAGAGATTAGTTTGACTTCCCCACTCCCCTCACAAAAGCCTGGCGGTGTAGATGGAACTTGGGTGTAACTGTGTGTGTGTGTGTGTGTGTGTGTGTGTGTGTCCTCCCCACTCAGATTGATGGCTCTACTCTGAGAACTCTGTGCATGCAGCACGGTCCACTAATAACATTCCACCTGAACCTGCCCCACGGCAACGCTGTGGTGTGCTACAGCTCCAGGGAGGAGGCTGCGAAGGCCCAGAAGTCTCTGCACATGTGAGTGAATCCGCTGCCCTTTCCCCCCCAGTCTGAGAACACACTGTCCTAGCGTATCTCCTGGCGACCCCAAACCCCTATCTTCAGAGAGAACCCGCTGTTCGAGACTTCATTATTGATTAGCCTGCCGTTGCGTCGCTGGCGATGCTGGCCGCTGCAGGCATTAACGGTGTTGCGCGTGTCTGTCTCCGTCCTGCAGGTGCGTTTTAGGGAACACTACTATCCTGGCAGAGTTCGCCAGCGAAGAGGAGATCAGCCGCTTCTTTGCACAAGGTCAGTCCATGACAGCTGCCTCGCCCAGCTGGCAAGCCATGGGCACCACCCAGAACAGGATCGGAACCATCGAGGGTTCCCAACCTTTCCCGGGCCGCACTGACCCCGCCCACTGGAGCAGTGCCGGGGGCGGGGACCTACAGAGCTCCTCCTCCCTCTGGAGCACATCCAACTATCCCACCAGCCTATGGGGGAGCCCCAGCGGGGGTGAGGGGCGGGGCATCAGCAGCCCATCCCCAATCAACTCCTTCCTTCCTGTCGATCACTTGGCAGGGGGTGGAGACACCATGTAGTACAACTTTCACCTTCTGACTTAAAGAACTTTGACCTCAGCGTGTAACAAATAATAATTCAAATAGAAGACAAGATAAACAAATGGCACTAGTCGTACTTTTTTCAGCTACACAAGAAAAAGAAATGGAAAAAAAAACAAAACAAAAAACAGGGTCAACCTGTGGAAACAAGTTACGTTCTTTCTGCACATTTTTCCACTCTATTTTAGCCCAAAACATATCAGTTGGAATACTTGAATCATGCTGGCCAATATTATAATGTGAAAGGATACATTTACACTTCCAGGTAGCGGTCTTTTATGTGTGCGTGTGTGTTTGCGTGTGAGTGTGTGTGTGTTGGGGGGACAAAAATGCTTCATATGAGCTCAGTTAATGTTTATTCATGTTTATTTGAATTCCATTTTTTTTTTTTTTTTTGTTTTATCGTGTTTATTCGCTGACAGTGTTGGAGCATTGGAGCTTTTTTAACTTTGCACTGAATGTGTTTTTTTTTCTCAGTATAATCTGCAATATGGAGGGAGACTTGAGTTCCCCGTGTAGTTGTTTACTCAAGGACGTTCTTAAAAAGCGTGCACGCTCAGTTATGCCTTGACCCGCGCCAACCATATCGCGGTATCGCGGAGTTCAGGCTCACGATGTAGATGCCCGTCTTAGGGGGTCAATTGAGGATAATGAAAGAAAATGAAACTAGTATTGCACCAATTTTTCTTTTTTTTTTTTTTTGTGAGTGTGTGTGTGTATAACTAAAGAGTTCAGCAGCGTTAAGAGACTGTAGCAACAGCTGTGACTTGCAAACCTGTCCTGCAAGCCAGGGGGGAACAGCACTTTCAAGCAGGCTTTCGTTGAGTTCCGGAGGTGCCACATCGCAACCTCTTGTTTACAGACATTAAAAGGGGGGGGGGGGGCGGGAAGTGTGTTTACTTCCTTCATTTTAAAATAGAAAAAATATACAAAAAAAAAAAAAATACACAAAATTATATGGAAGAAAAAAAAAATAAAAAAATAAAATAAATAAAAAAAAACATATATATAGAGGATGAAGACGAAGCTTTATCTCTGGGAATACTGATCAGTGTTTTGCCATGTGTGTGTTTCCCCCCCCCCCCCCCCCCCCCCCCCATTTTTATCTATTCCTTTCATCTGCTAAATAACAAGCATGGTTCTCAGGAAACATTACCCAGAATCCCCTGCAAGTAGAAAGTCTTTGTAGGAAAGATCCAACTTTTAGCACTGAAACTACTTACTGCTCAAAGTTTTTCTGCCAAATACCTGCTTTAAGCTGGATATGTTCTACATACTGCTTTCAAATGTGCTGTCTTTTTCTTGTTTTTATTAACGAGTGCAGTTGGTGTGGCTGATTTACTATTTTGTCCTTATTATTCCCTTGTTTCCCATTGAGTGGGTAAGTGATTATTTACTGTTATTTTTGTCGAATATTACTGTTGAACTTCTAATAAGAAAAAGTAGAAATTGGTAACTATGCATACTGTAGCCAAAAGTATGTGGCTCACAGAATCACTTTTATTCTTACGAAGTATTTTAAATGTCGGATTAATCACATACACGCCATTTGCAGTTCTTTGTTCTTGGCACTAATGGTGTTATAGAAACAAATATATTTCAAAAGAAAAAAAAGAAAACTGTTTGGTCGATATTTTACCAGTGCAGAATTTGCCCACATTTCAATGCCTTGATTGAAAACTGTTCCAAGATGCAACGAGTCAAGTGGCTTTTTAACTGTTTACAAATAGAATATGATTGTAACGTGTTTTTATTGTGTTCAAATCTGAAGTTCCTTATTACCATATTAATAAATCGTGTTTTGGCTGCTCATACGCGCTTGACTTTTACACACTGGTTTTTCCCTTTATAAGGCCTTGTCTGTGTGACTGGAACAGGCTTTAGAAGGCTAGAACAGTGATGAATGTAATCTCTTGCTGGTAGTTTTAAGTACATCAATTTAGGTAGTGTACATTCATTATATATATATATGTATATATATATGTGTGTACATATATATATATATATATATATATAATATGTAGATTGTTCAGTTACAAACAATGCACAATTTATGCTTCAAAGAGAGATGTCAGCATTAGGCTAAGCCATGGACCTTAATGTTTTTGTTCATTTCTGTGGTAGCACAATTTTCCCCTTGTATTTGTAAGTATACTCGTGTAATCTCATTCATATATATATATATATATATATATATATATATATATATATATATGTATATACACACACACACCATGTTCCGTTTTAAGCTGTCCAGGTTTGATCAAGTTTTTAAACGTAGTTCGAAAACCTCGAGTATTGACCCGGACTTCGTGGTGGCATTCAAGTATTTGATCCTCTTGTAACTACGTGCTCTACCAAATATGAGTCAGTGGAAAGATTTTTGTTTACTGAATTCCAGATCTTTCTTTTTCTTTTCTCGTTTAACTAGACATTAAAGAGGAACGTCTGAACCAGGTTGATTTTTAAATAAAATTGAGTTCAAACTGAAACCCTTGGATTTGCACTCGGTGTTTGCATATGTATATATATAATAAGCGATTGGTGTGTACTGTGTAACGCGGAACGGCGAGCGCGGTGCGGCTGTTTGGCGGGTTCTGGCGCGAGGTTGTCGCGTCGCGTTGTAAATAGCTGTTCTTTGGTCGGGGTTCTCAGCAGGTCCAGGGTTGCTCCGTGTTACCCTGCGTCCTCCCGTCTGTGGGGGCGAGGCTGAGGTGTCTTAAGTCTGGGAGTGGGAAGGAAAGACGCGTTCCCGAGACTTTTTCGCCGGTCTCTGCGACCAGACGCGTTCCGGCAGACGCCTCCGGGGTCCGGGGTAGCCGCGTTCTGTTCCCTGTCAGCTGGTGTTTTTCCTTTTTTTTTTGTCCTGTGCAGTTGAAGGTAGCTGATGTGTGGCAGGAGGAAAATGGAGCAGCACCCATAGTTAATTCCACATTTTTTTGTCATTTTATTTCTGGCGGGGGTGGGAGTGGGGGGGGGGGGGTCCGCTTTTTGTAGTGTACGTTTATCTGTGTAGAGCTGTTAACTGTTGGGAAAACCTGTCTCACTGTCAATGCCAAATTGGAGAGGAGAGAGGGGAAAGGGATCTGATCTTTTTCTCAAACGCTGGACAATGCTGAATATGCTTGAAACGTCACTTGCAACCAGCAGTTGCAAGAGGGTGCAATCCCATTCGCTACTGTGCAGTCTTTTGTATCACGGAGTAGAAGTGGGGTGGGGTGGGTTAAAAAGCCGGCCATTCTACTTTCTTAATGGGGGGGGGGGGGAGATATGTCCTTTGTCCTACAAGTGAATACACGGGTGTCTTTTAATAGTATATGCTGAGGCTACAGACTTTAAGTACTGTGAGAGCATTGTCGTCTCATCATTATAAACTCTAAAAAAAAAAAAAGAAGTAATAAAAAAGCTTTAGTAAAAACCAGCAGAAAGGAATGAGTAAGATGAATATTTCATCTCTGATGTCCACTAGGGGGAGCGGGAGGGCGCATTCTCAGAAAGACTATGCAGTGTGCAGTAAATCAGACTTTGGTGCCCATTGGTTTGTAGAATCCCAACTACAATAGTCCGATTTTAAGCCCTCATAAAAACATGTGTGCCATGATTTCACTGTGTATTTAGATTTAAAAAAAAAATTTTTAATGGCCAGTTGCAGTGTACAAAGTATTCATTTGCAATTTACCATTCGAGTGCAACCTGAAAGTGCACATTTTCAGCTGAAAGTTTTATTAAAATGGAAATTTATTTTAAAAATTAAATAAAGCGCGCACATCAGATTGTTATGCACATTGCTTTGTTGGACTGTTCAAACAGTGCACAGAAAAACCACATCAATAACAAACCATCTTCAACAAGCAGGAACTACCTTTTTACGTATTCCTGGGGTATTCTGGGAATTTTATGTGGGGGTGGGGGGGACTGCACTTTTTTGAAGGACAATCTTTATTTGTACCGATAAATTGACAAAAGAATTAGTCTAATACTCAGCTGTGATGAATGTTTCTATTGATGCTGTCTTTTTGTTTTATTTTGTCCTTGTTGCTTGCATTTCAATTTTAGTGCTAGTATGTGGATATGTAATGAGGTGTGTAGATCAGGCATTTTATTGACTGTATTTGTTAGACTGATAACTGTGTGTAATGTTTTGCTGATCTCAGCATCAGAAATACCAAGCTGTGTAACTTGGGTATAACCCACAATAAATCTTTAACAGTGAGTCATCTTGTTGCATTTTCTTTCATTGGTGTGCCCATGGTTTTTTTCTTTGTTGCATAGCAACCCTTTATGCAGGATGTCCCCAGCCCTGGTACCGCAGTCTTTTCAAAAAGCCCATTGTGTCACATTAGCCGAGAAATGGCACTTCCCACATAGACAATCATGGCAATTATCTGTATATTCCACACTGATTCTTGTGTGGATTAATCAGCCAATCAGAGGTCTGCATAGGATGCCTGTGAAAATCAGATTGAAGTCCCGAATTCTTAAGTGATAGTGAAATTAATATATGTCTGCCATGGCAATAGGACAATTTAAAATTGCCAAGTGATATCAATTGCATATGAGGGTGAAGCGACGTTGGTGAATCACAAAGACCACTTTGTCAGGCACTGCATTGGGAGGTGGGCAGTAACAGAATAAAAAAAGTACCTATCAATAAATCTGCTAGCAGGCTTATTCCAACCCTGAACATTACTGTTTTTCATTTAACTACAGAATAGTTAAGACCAAGATCAAGACCAGCGATGCCTGTCTTTGGAGAGCTGTAGGCTTTTCTGGATTTTGTTTTTTTCCCTGAAATAAACGACTGATTTGAGAAATCAGGTGAGGCGTGTCAACTGTATAATTAATTTCTTGGATCAATTAAGTGGGGAATAACAGAAGAAAATCTATATGCGTTCTGGCTCTCTACTGACAAAGAGAGTGGACCACGGATTCTCAGACATGTCTGTTCACAATGCAGGTTTGGCTTGTTGCCATTTGCATCGTCTTGTTACCCCTCACTTTTCACAAATGGTTAACTTTCATTGGCCTCGTGTCCACACTTAAATGAAATTATAAACTGGTGAAATGAGAAAAGTAACCTGTTTCTATAGCGCATTACAGAAAATGAAAGCAATGGTTAATCTGATTAAAACACGTGAGATGTGCTTATTAATTACGGAACTCGACGCTATTCCTGAGAAAAAAGCAGATTAGGAGGGTAAACCATCCTTCGCTAGATATCGTCTAATTTAGAACAGATCTAGGGTTGCAACTGTGGCTGGAAAAAAAAACTAGCATTCATTGGGGTTCCCAGTAGAACTTGAGACCCCTGATCTAAACAATGGTGAGCTGTATGAACCATGACTGCAGTTACACTTCTCAGCCACCAGGCTGTGTTGTGACATAAAACAACTGCTGCAGCACACAGAATACCAAGTGAGACTGGGAGGTTTAACATTTTATTTTTTCTCTCAGACCTATCACAATCCTTATACATTTCTGCTGTAATCGTAATTACAATGTGTACAGAAGACGAGGCAGTCGGACACCGGAAGCTGGAAGCCATGAACATCACAGACAGCGTGTGAGAAAGTGAGACTAACTGAAACAAAACACCATCTGCACCGGGTCCTTTGGGAGGCGGGGTCACATGGGGACAAGGCCACACCCACCTGCTGAATGAAAAGACAAACGACAGTCACAAAAGTGTACAAGTTTGGCCATTTACTCCTTTTGAGGGTAGTCTGACTGCTCTAATATGTTTTTGTTCAGTGTGTTAGTGTAATTTTCCCCAAAGTTAAACTTCATCACATAAGGAGGAGGCAGGAAAGTTCCCTGAATAGACAATGATGTGTTTTCTTTCACTTTTACATAAGAGCACTTGAGCACTCTCTTTGAGCTCAATTTATAGTAGTGTACCCATGCATTTTTCGGATGGCCACGCATAAACTTGATGAGCTGCTACAATGCATTTCTCCACGCATCTTGCATAACTGTGTTCCTGTGGGATGATTCTGAGAAGCTCACTCATGATAGAGCAGAAAATGTATCAGCAGTTTCAACAGGTTTATAAGAGCAATAAGAGCAGCAGTGGCTACAGAAAATAGCTAACACTTAATAGGCAATAACGGTGTAAAGAAGTGCTAGAACAGAAGCACATTCAGTTTCCCAGCAAAGATATCCAGTATGAAGCGAAACGTTGTGGAACTTGCGGGTGCAGGTGGAGGGAGAGGGAATGAACCTACCGGAGGCGTGGGGAGGCCCCGTTATTCATAGACGTCTTTCTTGTCTGCGATGTACTGTACAATCTCCTCCGGAGACATCAGCTTCTCAGCCTCCGAGTCCGGGATCTCGAACCCTGTAGGCCGTACAGCGACCCCCCCCCCCGTTTGAGTTTCATTTCCGGAAATAAACGCTACTAGGGAAAATTCATCCTTTCTGTTCTATGTGAAGGGACTTGGGAAGCCACTAATTCCTGCTGTATTGTTGATTGTCCTTAACTTTGACTAATTTAAACAAGCAGGTTTTTTGCTCTTTAGGCCTGCAGTATACTTCTATAGCCACCTAATCTCATATTGCGGACATAAATGAGAAAAGATTATGGTTATAAACAAACAAAAGCTTTAGGGCTGGGCCTAATTAGTAAATTAACTACTACATGAAAACATTCTAGGCTTATACACTCACCAAACTCATCTTCCATGGCCATTATAATCTCTACCTGATCCAAGCTGTCCAAACCCAAATCTTTGATGAAGTGAGATGTTACCTGGAGCTAAACAATACAATGAAATTAAGATTAGCAATTAACACTAATATCAGAAACAAATAAATTACCATTATCAAAAACAAGAAGTGAAACGATTACAAAAAAAAACTGTAAAGACTGAAGCATGTAATGCAAGTAGAAGCAAGTAAAGCATGACTCTACATTATCATTTCACCCCACATAAAATGCTCAGGATTTAACTTATAGTATTACCGCTTTATACTGTTGGCAAATGCTCAAAATAATTTCCAGATTCCTCAAAAAATGAAGCCTTGAGAATTGCAGAAAATGAAGCCAACCAGAAGTTTTTCAGGGTTTGTTTTTCCCGTCTTTTCAGATAATAACCTTGGATTCCATAAATAACAAAGGTCCTTATGCCAAACCCTGCAGCAAATCCAAACTGATTCCCAGGCACAGTCCAATATCCACCAGGACATAGTTGTCTGGGGAATTAGAATTGAAAACGGAACTCCACTCTGACTTCTCTCTGAATGTGTCTAGATTTGCCACAGTCAAAATGTATTATTATTATTGTTGTTGTCGTTGTTGTTAACAGTAATAATAATAAACAATTTAGCCACATATAGCGGTCCACATAATACATTATTAAAAATTCTGGTAAAAAATATAAAATAAAAAAAGGCAGTGAAGACAAGCTTCTTACGTTCTCGGGGTTGACCTTGTCGTAGAGCTTCAGCACATACATAACACGATCCTTGATGGATTCGATGGTGAGCGGCGGCAGATCCCCGTACTGTCGACAGAGCTGAACCAGCGACCCTGGGACCTACAGAGAAAAGGAAACAAAAAATATCTGAAATGAAACTGAGCAACATTTTGCTCTCAACCCGGTTGATAGAAATCTCCTAATTTATCATTAGCATTGTCGAACAAGGACCACTGTATTACTTTACTGACAAGAAAGCCGGAACAGCGACTCGTCTACCCGCACAATGCACAGAAGATTTATTCTTATTATTATTATAACCCAGGAACTACAAATGCCAGCAACAAGACACTTCTTGTTCATTAGACGCTTCTTTCCATGACCAAACGAGGTTCAGTAACAATGCAATGCATGGTAAGCAGAGACAAATTGCTGACATGGTGTAATTTAGCTATACCGGTAAAGGTTGCAGCAGAATAACATGCTGGACACAGCCTTGACACCAATATGACTACCACACACCAAGCTACGTAAGCTAGATAACCAAGTTATCGACATATTACTAGTAATATTAGCTATAATAATACACGATTAACAACAGCCATTTCAAAAGGCTTAATTGACGTGTATGTGGGAAGATCCTGCATTGCTAACAAGGCAACGTTAAGCAATCCTAGAAAATAATGCCTTACTTAGCTAATATTTAGCAAACGTACAAATAAATACATGGAGTAGCCTTTAGTAAATGCATAGCCTATTCGTCAGCAATGAACGCAAAATGCAACACGTTGTTCGTTATGAAGAGCTGTCTTAACTATCGTTAGCCATACTGGAGAGACACGGGTAGGTCACTGCGCAGTCCTTAACGGTAGGCCAAGGCGCTAAGAGCTTTTCAATGTTATTCAAGCGTTACCCGGGTTTGGTCGGTCTGTCGTGTGCGCTGGCTACAGGACAAGAGCGAGAACGATCGCCGGTTGAGTGGTAACGGTGCAGCCGCTGCTCTCACGGTAGCGTTTACCGGACACAGTCTCGCTGAGGGCCGGGCGAGTGAGCGGACACACCGGACTAGGACACGGGACGCCATGACTGTGAGCTTGAACAGTCAATCCCAGGATGCAAAGCGGCGAATCGTTTGCGGAGGTCGAATCCTAAAGTGCATGCGCACCCCGTCCTTGCTTGCTCTCATGAACTCGCTTATCCTTCTCCAATGTGTTGTGCCCTATACGGTCCATGGTAGTTGTATAAATACATAACAAAACATATACTTTAAAAAGTAAACGTCAATGTTGAAACTGGATTGGAATCGATGGAATCGATTAATTAGTCCTTTTAATACCCTTACTCGAAATTAACCTAAATCTGTGGAACATGCCTGTATGCTTTTGCATTTCTTATTTTAATATTTCCTTTTAAAACGAACCACTGTAACAACTACTGCCCTTTCCAGCGGATCTATTCAAATCTGGCTCTCGTAGGACACTTTGCATATCCTAAAACGAGCAAATATTTAGTAAAGCCACTTGTGGGGTTTTATGAAATATTTGAACTGTTCTTGAAATAATACAATGAAGAGAATTAGTCCAGTTCACTATATGTGCTCTGTAAAAACAGCACCAGGTCACAGAAGGTGGGTGACTGAACAATGTCCCTTGCCCAAATGTAATACTACTTGTTTACCACTAGGGTGTACTGCTTCCTCAATAGCGGTTCATTTCTCACCAGAGGTAGAAGAAAAAATCCTAACCTTTTTGGCTGGACCGCAGCAGCGGGGCCAGCCCTACAAACGCGAATGTCTGTGACTGACTGAGTGATGAAGTTACACTATTGGTCGGCTGAATTATGAAGTTACACCACTGGTCGGCCGGATCACCTGTGTTAGGTCCAGCCATATAGTAGATTTTAACCTGGTCTTGTTTTAAAGACATTCAGTTATAAAAGTCATACCTGTGACATAAATGTTAATAAGCTCAACACTTACCAAAGTAAAAACAGGGTGATGCTGATTCAATCTATTTCGACAATTCTACTATCAGACTGTATAGTTTGCCCTTTAAACATCCATATTTCTGGGTTGATGTATTTTGGAACAATTAAAATATCATGCTAAGGTGGGGTCTGCATTAATAATTTTTAAACACTGTTGTTGGGAATCTGTGCTTTTCACATCTAGAGATAAGATTGTGGGAATATTTCCCCCACCCAAGAGTTCTGCACTAATCCTGCCAGATAGTCATAGGATCATCTCGCACCAGCTCGCTCATGATAAGGAAGATGGCTCACATGAGCAGAAGCCAACTTGGTGAGGAGTAATCATTTTTAAAATGCAGTTTGTTCATTGCCTGTAGCTCGAGATGGCTATCTGAGATCTTGACCCTGTTGCCATGCCAATCTTCTGCATCTTGGAGACACTGGTGACACCGAGAAGACAAGAGGGAGAAATAACCCTTTTTTCTGTTTCTCTGAGTAAGCATGGCAACATCAATGCTAGAAAGGTCATGCAAGGTAGATAAAATTCAATTCCAAATGAATCTTCAATTATAGGGTTGCCACTCAAATCAGATTTATATTTGTATGTTTTTTAAATGACAGTTTAAGGATAAATGCGCAGTTTTAATGGATCCAAGACCAAAATTGAGCTCTTTTGGCCATACCAGTGATGGGTTCAGTGTCACAAGAAGGATGTTTATATTGAATATTGAAAGGTGAAATATGGTGAAGCTTTGATTATTAGGATGCTTTGCATCTAAAGGTCCCGTCGTTTTTATTAAAGTCAATGGGACTATGAACTCCAATAAAGACCAATGCATTTTGGCCACAAAGCTAGTATCCCCACACCAGGAAGCTAAAACATGGCCACAAATACAATGTTACTGAAAGCTCTCTTATACCTTCATTAAGGAAGCAGTTGAACACACCTGACTAATCAGAAACACCTGTTAAGCAATTTTTCCCAAATGTTACATGCCCTGAAATGGGGGGGGGGGGGGGGGTGACTATGTATAAGAAATGCTGTAATATCTGCATGGTGGGGCTTACTCTATAACCTGGGGTAGGCCTATATGACAATAAAAACGATGACCATAACTGCACTGTGTGTGTAGGCCATATTATTGAAAGATTAGAAAAGGGGCCGTTTACTGACTGGTGTAAATGGGTCACTGTCATAAGTGCTTATCGTGCTCTTAGCAGTTTGCTTGAGCCCAGTATGTGACATCCATATTAACCCCCAGGGAGATTTCGTTTTTATGACCGGCCTCGTTAAAGTTATTAATCAGCAAATGCTTAATCGTCTTTGCCGCGGACGTTATCTCTGTTGCCAGGGGTTTGTGTCACTTGATGTTTCACATTTGGCCTCAGATCGTGAGCCGCTGGTTGGAGAGTCAGAACTGTCCTTCTCATTTGTGCTGTAACTCCATGCCCACACAGACACCAGGCGCGAGGCTGATGGCAGTCTGGAGAATTTCAGCAAATAGCCTACAAAGCAAATGTGAAGCCCCGTTTAAGTTAAAAGTCGAGCTAAAATTACGGAAGCACTTTCTCGTTTTCAATATGGAGGTCGCCAGCTGCGACGAACGGTACAAGGTTCCAGTAGCCTACTGTGTTCGCGAACCTGACCAAGTCACTTGCGGTCACACATTGAGATAGATTAGGCTACCTGTAATTTGAATGTCCGGCAGTGTTGGAAAAGCCATACTAATCTCAATTGTCTTTAGAAAGCAATTCAAATCAACCTTTATTAAATCAGAAAAAAACTGCATGCATTATTTTATTAATAAATGAAGAAGATAAATCCCTCAAATATCATAAGGTAGGCATTATTAGTTATCCTGATTATTGATATGTTCACTTATACTGTATCGGCCTATGGCTAGTCTAGCATTAGCCTACGTAAAACTTGTAAAAGAGGGTATACTATAGTCCGTATATGTCCAACTAAAAAAAATCTCCGACGGTTATTTCCCTCCTGGGCTCTCATTTGTAAATAATTTGTAAATAAATAACATTTTCATAAACCAAAGATCACATCAATACACAGAGAGAAATGAAGACATACTGTGTATGAATACAGGCTTGAACATAACCTTTTTCACACACTGAATAAAGATTATGAATAATGAAGTATAGAAAGGAGCGTTACATGGGTACAGAGCAAAAAAAGAAGGTGGCTGGTAGGTGCTCTTTGGTGCGGATGAAAGACACGAATCATAAAGCAAAACAGGAACCAAGGCACTCTGCCCATATAAAGTTTAAATGCCTTTATTGCATTGGCAGGTTAAAAATAGCAATAAAATACCCCTCTTCACATTTTCCTAAATATAGACCAGCATAAGAAGGGCTATAACACGCTCCCACAGTAGCCTACAGCTTTTTATTTGTCTAAAACACGGTCCTGGAAGATAAATATGTTTTTATTCAGAACCCACTCAGTCAATGACACAATGGATTATGTAGGGCACATATATATTGTAACCGTGAATTTAATTCAAACGTGTTAATTGCTTGATAGCATATCAGCTAGCATATCATTTCTGGATAATAAGGTCAACAGTTTGCTCCACACGTGTTCTTATCTGGCGCAGTAAACTATTCATTAATAAGCAAGATTAAAATATATCAGAACGTATCTTGTTAATTTCCAATGGTGCTGCATTCCAATTATTTTGTTGACTACGACTAGCAAAGTGTTTCCTGCAGCAAACCAAGCCAATAGTTGTCACTTTAATGAAATTACATGGAAGTTGTGGACATGGATCAGGCACCTTACTAAAAACAGAAGCCACTTAAACAACTGAAAGATGACTTGATATGGACGACTTCCTGCCTTTAGCTGTAATTACACTCATGATCGGAACTCCAAACTTGCCGAAGGCTTTTTTTTAAAGCCGTAGTTTCCTGTCCCTTCGCTGCTTCTGCGTGTATTTTCCCAGTGACTTCTACAACCCTGAACAACCATGTGCGTAGCCTTGAGGCGTGGGCACAGTCGTATAGGGGTTGATGTGCGAACTGATGTGCCCCTAAATGTTTATACTGGAGTGAACGACTTCATGGACACCGTACAATTCAGAACCATGGACAACACCTGGCAGCCTCCGGGTCGCTGAGTGACATTCAGTCCATTTGCACTCCTGCGCAACTCCTCTTTATAAACTCTCTTGCCTTCCATGACAAATGATCAGCGCAATCAATGAACAAATATACGCACCGCACACCACGTGGCGTATACATATTAAATACTGGAAAACCTCAATATCTACCCGTTGTCATGTGTTTATATTTTGTACTACTTCAAGCTGTTACTAGCTGTTCCATTACCAATGTTCTTTTGTTTCCTTTGTCTTTCCGTCATATGAACGGATGCGGTATTTCCTGCTGCGTGTTAGCCTTATTAGTTGCTCCAGATAAGAATCTGCCAAATAAATAATTTTAAAATGACAATAATATTTGACCACATTTTTTTTGTTTCCTGACAAACGAGACTCATAAATAACATTCTAAAAATATACATTCACGCTTCCTCAACTAAGCTTCTTCACAACATTTGCAACGTTTACAGAGCGTAAATCTGATCCCGGAACAGAACAAAGCAGAACCATGAAATATGAAGTAGCCTAAGGGTGGACATGATTATAAGGTGTCAGTGGGTGGCACCGCCAAGCACAAACACAGGCCCAGACTGTGGATTTTTCCAACGAAGATGAATGGAAAAGCTAACAGTTACCAGCAGCCTAGTACACTCTGGGACACTGGATCCTGGAGCATGTCAACAGTATGTTCAACAAGACAACTGATTCATCACCTGGGAACTCTCTTATGAACAGAGCTTTTGTGCTCATAAATGGTCAAATAAATATGAAAACATAAAAGAATATATGCTCATTTTCATACTGTAAAAATAAAATTGTGACAAAGCCTTTTATATTAATTGTTATGTTTGGAGATGTAGCAGGTATTATTCTATGTAAACAATTTATAGAATACCTTCAGAACGTTTTGACCTCCTTTGAACATGTCTTGATACACCTTAAAAATTTTATGCATTTCAATATTCACACATTTATGGTAAAATATATATATATATATATATTCAAGAACATTTTTTACATAATTTCTCCCAATCTCTTCAGAATTGAGTTGAGTGACACTTCATTGGTGCATCCTCAGACAAGGTTGCGATAGGACTACACTGGAACAATTTTTGCAGCCTTCTAAAACCATGGTAAATGTATTTATTGAAAATTGGAATGTTACAGCACCTCCAGGCTGCAGAAAGTTGCAGCACGACACCAGAACAAGAACTGCAATTTTAATTGTTACACAATTTCCAGAGCGGGTGATTGGAGATAAGCACCTGCCCCCCACCTTGCAGAAAGGTTAACTGTCATTGTTTTACAACCCCTAACACTGCGAGAACAGTTATCAGCAGTTCACCCCCCCTCCCTCCTCCATCCATAATCTCTGCAGTTACTGCTGCTGCTTGGCTCAGCTTTTCCAACAGCGACTGACTTTATCAGTGTGGGCCCTAACCCAACAAAGGGTGGTTTATAACAGGAACAGGAGAAAATGGAGGATCTACTCGATGCATAAACAGGTAACCCTCGGGGCGAGTTGTGCTTTTCCCAGCCTGGTTCTGTGTGGCTTAGGCTCCTTCTGTCTCAGTCCCTTTGACCTTCAATCTTTAACCCCATACATGGTTGTTACATTTTTTAGGTAGAGATTTGGCGCAGTGAATGGAAGGGGTCGGGGCAGGTTCGAATCCCAGATGCCTGTAAACACTTAGCATATAATTTACAGATCAATTACGTGAGATCCAGGTAAAGAGCAAAAATGGTAACATTTTCAATGTAAAGAAAAAAAGCAAACATTTATACCTGATTATAGCGATACTCAAAGACACCGTGAGTGCCGATTCGGTGCAGGCATGCTAAATCTTCACTGTGAAGCTTTCCTATGGCAGTGTTTAACACCCATGTTAAAATTCCTTTTACATTACCAGATGCTGCTGTTGTACCGCGGAGAGCGGAAACTATTCCCTGTTTGCTCTAGTGAATACATCCGGCTCTGCAGACAGACAGTATGAAAAAAATAAAAATAATAATAAGTGAGCTCCATGAGTCACCCTGGGCAAACAAATCAATGCTGCCATGATGGGAAATGGACACAGATGATAAATGGATGGCAGTTTGAGTTGTTGTGGAACCACAGATTACTGGAATAAATACTCAGTTAAACACAGTTGTGATGCCTAAGGCACACCTACAGTGGCTACCAATGGCTATCAAGAGTAATACCAATAGCTATCAAGAGTAATGTATCACTGTCTTTGCCTGGTAAGCAGTCTCTGGGTTCAGATGGTAAAAAGGCTTTATGCATAACATATGCGACATTATACCTTTTTAACAGTAAAACAGACCTGAACCAGGCGGAGATGCACATGTAGAGGAGTTCAGACACATGAGTTTTGCACATACACATGTTACAGGAAGTGACGTCACCCCTGGAGAACGAATGAGAGTGCGTGGTTAGTTCCCTTGGCTGTGCACCATGGTCTTTAGCTCAGCCGGTTAATGGACTGTACATGCTTTGAAAACCCCAAATGTGGTATCCACAAACATAATTACTGTCACTGACAAGAGCTCAGAGAACTAATCATCTTTTAGTGAAGTGGACAAGCCCAGCAAATTATGCAATGACTAGGCAGTGTAATGTAGGGATTAGGTCTTGTAATTAAGGATGCAGGTTCTAACCCTGGTTGTGGTCATTTCCTTTCCAGCCTTTTTACCATTTCCCTCATTAAGCAAGAAAACGAACAACCACCAGTGTGTAGGACTCACCTGTGTGATGCATGCTGGTCATTTTGCACCAGAACACATCAGTTTGAGACGGAGGGAATTATTAAGGCAATTAAATTTGGGGATGCTTGGTGAAAAGGCTAAGAGAGCCAGTTTAGTCATTTCCCAGGACACAAGAGAATCGTACACTCTGTGCCATGGAATCTTTAATGACCACAGTGAGTCAGGACATTGGTTTTATTTCTCATCCAGAAGACAGCACCTCCTGCAGCACAGTATCCCTGTCACTGCACTAGGCATAGGGAGGCATAGGGATTTGTTTTGGGTCCAGAATAGGACTGACTGAATAGGACAGCAACTTACTTTTCAATGGTCTCCCATCCAAGTAAAAATCCAGCACATACTTTTGAGCCACTGTTTCATAGGATCAGGGCTTAGGGTGGCATAGCTGTTGGCTAAGGGCTTCTTCTAAGTGAATACATAAATAACCAGTGGTGACTCACAGGCTTGATGCATTATGCTCTGTGTCTCATCTTTTCATCTTTGCACAGGGCGTACTGACCCCACAAAGCTGCCTACACTTTTACAGGATGTGCTTCTTGCACCTTTTGCTACTGATCCGGGCTTAGAATCACAATGTATTAATACATACAGGGCAGGACTGAAAGTGGGGAAGCCGACCTAAGATCAGTTTCCAAGGGCAGAAAGTAGCCAGAGGGAGCTGCTAGGTAAGAATCACACAGAGCCAAGCTGCTTCTGTGAGTGGCCAATCAGCATCCTTCATGTGATGGCCCCCTCCCAAATCACTGTACACACTGCATGGGGTGGGCCTGGCAAGCCCCTTTCAAAGAGTCTTGGTTATACTGACATTTGAAATCCAAAACTTCCCCCGCCTCCAGCCACCCCCCCCACCCCCACTCCCACTCCCACTCTACAAACCTCGCCATTATCAGCTCCTGTAAGTACGTGTGACATTTACACTGTACAAAGGCTGCCTGAATAGCATTAGCACTCACAGTGTGTAATTATCATTTCAATCTGTTCACCCTCCTTCACTCTCTTTACCTGCATCTTGTTTCTCTCCATGTGTCCCACTCTGCTGTGTCACAGGACAACGTTTCAAATAACAAAGCAGAGCTCAACAGATATGGCCTGTAAACACTTACCATATAATTTACAGATCAATACAAGAGATCCGGGTAAAGAGTGAAAAAAGTAACATCTTCAAAGTAAAGAAAAAAGAAAACACATGTATCTGATTATAGTGATACTTAAGACACTGTGCAGGCATGCTAAATCTTCACTGTGAAGCTTCACTATAGCAGGGTTCAACACCCACGTTATAATTCCTTTTACTTTTAATTTTAAAAAACATAGATGTGGAATGTATGCATGTGCATTTGGCAAATTTGGCAGCTTTGGATTCTTTTTTGAGGGAAAGAGATGCAGTTTTACATTCAAGGCCAGGACCCTGATGTACACTGTACATTTTCTGCATTAAAGTGTCCTGCCTAATAATATAGGGGAAAACACATTTGTATACCTCAGATTAGAGCTTGGACCAGCTCCAGCTGACTGACTTGGCCAAGCTGTCTGACTTTCTGCAAAAGGATCCCGTGTCAACACAACTAATCAACATTTTATCCATCAGAGATAGAGCCGTTCAGCACACACTATTATTTCCACAACCCTATTGCATACAGCTTTTTTATCAGAGTATCAATAAAGTTTTGTCAAAAAAATAATTCTATGGGTGAAATTAATCAGACAAGCTGCTTTCTAAACAGGTATGTTCTTCATCAACAGAGGCAATCTGGCGAAATCTATTCATCCTAAAAGATGATTACTGTGTTTCAGTATTTTATTAGTTCTACTTATTCAGGGCGACTCAGATAACATTTATATATTACAACATATATTCAGTCATATATTTAGTATTACTGGTTAAGTGTATTGCAGCACTGGATAACAAACAAGCAGCCTTCTAAACCATTTTCCCTAACAGTGAGTCTCATTAGGCTACCCAAACATACATTTTAATAACTCTTAATCAGCTTTTGCAGCCGTGATCAAACGAACAGTCGGTTATTCTGCATGCAAGTCGTGGCTCTTCAGTAACCTTAGCTCTCCAGGGTGCTGACTCACCGCCGTGGGGTCCAGCTGAAAAGCTTGTCTTTTGTCCTCTGCTCTGTACACCCACGTACCACTATTATGACGATTTACATCTAGCTTAAGCCCAGGTGAAAAGATCCCGTTATTAAACGCGGAAATTGTTCGTTTCTGACTGATATAGCGTTTCAAGAAGTGATAATAATATGGGGAATTTATTTTGTTCGGCTCTTTGCACCTTTCACCTATTTGGATGGCCATGTGTTCAGGTTAAACAACTAAGAACCTACACTATTGATAATTTCTTTCTTTTTTTTTTGATCTTACCATCTGAAAGCGTAATTTATCGGTGTCATTACGCTACCAAAGACGCGCGTTCTGAACTGTGGTTCAGAAGACCAGCGTGTCAAGACCCGTTATGTGGTCCAGACCTCTTGGAATACTTACAATCATCGTCGACGCTCCCCTTGTGGTCAAAAGGGGTGGTTATATGGAAAACTCCAACTTGAGTCTAACCATTGGAAAAAAGCGTGACGCTCATGTCCGACCAATCTGTGTAAACTACTAGATAAGGTGTATATCTTGATAATACACAAAACAATCCTAGTAATGTTTTATGATAAAACATTAACTTGCTTGTGGAACAACATAGTTCTGAGACTTCCCAGCTGAATTGGCTATCCCCCCCTCCCCAAAAATACGGATCTGTGCCACTCACGACGGCAGAGCCGCGATACAGTTAAGACACACCCCTTTACATCATTGGTCAGTTTTAGACAGGTAGTGGACTTTCGGGAATAAATGCCGATAATTTGACAAGTGAGCTATTGAGGACTAGCGAAACGACTTGGAGCGCGAACCGTCCGTGATTAAAACATATGCTACAAACTACTGCAACAAGGTGCACTGGAATCGCCCACTCGTTTCTAAATTTTAAAGGGCTGAAAAAAGTTTGAAACACGTAAACAGGAATTTTTCTTTTAATCTAGATTTCCCGATCTAAAAGCTAAACAACGCGCACGCAGAAATGTCTCTGGCCGTGAAGGAAAGGACTGTAGTCCGTCTTGTGTTCTTTGGTGCCGCGGGGGTTGGCAAGACAGCGCTGATTCAACGTTTTCTGCAGGACAGCTTTGACCACAAGTACAAGCCTACAGTTGAGGAGCTCCACAGTTTGGAATATGACGTCGACGGCGCCAAGATCAGAATCGAGATCATGGACACTAGCGGTAGCTATTCTTTCCCGGCGATGAAGAAGCTGTGCATCCGCAACAGCGACGCGTTCGCCTTGGTCTACTCCATAGACAATTCCGAGTCGTTCGAGGAGGTGCAGAGGCTGCGCGAAGAAATACTGGATATAAAAGATGACGCGTTCGTCCCAATCACCGTGGTGGGCAACAAATTGGACCTTGAGAATCAGCGTCAGGTGCCCATCAAGGACAGCATGTGCACCGTGGAGACATACTGGAATGCTAGCTTCCTGGAGGCTTCGGCCAAAGGCAGCGTGAATGTGACTGAGGTGTTCAGAGAGCTCCTGCAACAGGTGAACCTGCTCAGCCGCTTGAGCCCCGCGCTGCGAAGGCGCAGAGAGACTATTCCTAAAGAAAACGTCAGGCTACCCAAGAAGCCGCCCATGAAGAAGGCCAATAGCTGCTCTATCTCCTAGAATTCGGAGCCACTAGCCATACAGGGAGATCCACGCGTGACTCGTTAGCACGAAACGCGAGGGGATTGCTGAAGCAGCTTAGGCTACAAACAGGAATGCAGAATCGAAGAACGCAGGCAGTATGTGCACTGGACTGCATGTCATCACAAAAAGCTGCTTGACAGGATTGATGCTTACCGGTTAGGGTAGAGGTTCTCAAACTCTCTTCTGGGACCCCCTTTGTGTATGAAGGTTTTAAACCTACCCAATCTTTTGATCAGTTAAGGTTGTTGACAACTGAAGTTTTAAGTGTTTCATCCTACTTCCTTTAACATAACACCGGTCAGGATTGTTTGTCATTGTCCAAAAATTAATTAGTCTCAGTGACCAAGTTTCCACACTTTCAGTAGAACCCCACTAATTTCACCCTGCAGTCTAGAATGTAAATAAAAAGTTTCCAAAGGAATCATTTGGTATCTAGTACATTATAGACAATGAAAGCATTACTTTCTGATAAAAAGTGACAAGAATGGCTGTTTCTAAAATAGTGTGGCCTATAAGATGCCAAATCATCCGTCATTAAGTTTTAAACGCATCTACAATGAATAGGTTGTTGCAATACAGGGGTTCCAGTCTTGGTTGGGAAGAAAACCAGCACACAGGGTCCCCAGGGCTGAATTTGAGAATGCTTGGGTTAGGGCAGGGTTACTCAACTCCAGGTCCTGTCTGCAGGTTATTTTCTCCAACCATGCACTACAAATACTTGCAGACACTGGCTCACAGGCCCTGGAGCTGAGTAGCACTGAGTTAGGGTTACAGATGACAAGGCAACAAAAGCGCTCTTTTTAATTTCAACTCCAAAAAGTGTGCTTTCTGGTGTTAAATGGTAGAGGTTTTCATTTTATTAATATGTAATTTTTTAAGTTTATCCATTTTTAACCACACATTCAGTGGCTTTATTATTTAGTTGTTTGGTTGTTGTTGTTGTTGTTGTTGTTGTCATTGTTATTATTATTATTATTATTATTGTTTTGTGAGGCTGCTATGGTGATTGATGACAGAAAGGAAAGACAAATGAATTGCTTTGCTAAACATAAGTAGAGTGAGGCTCCATAAACTCCCTGTCAGTTACTGTCATCATGAACCAGTCAAAATATAAATTTTGTATTCCATGGAAAAGCATAGGTTTCAGTCAGTGAGCCTTCAAAGTGAAATGTGTTTTTGGTTTCTTGAAGCCAAACTGTTATGATCAGAAAATAAAGATTTAGGTTGATAAATAATCCCACAGTACCACTGTTTCAGTCAATTTGTTGAACAGCCTGTAACTTTTTATTTTAAACACTCAAATATCAACTGTTATTTTGAAAATTATTTTTGTTTTGTTTATCGGACTTTTTTTTTTTTTGCGTATTTCAGTTCACAACATAATACATGTTTCACAATGAGCTATACTGTGTAAAACAAACTACAAGAACAAAGTTCAATACTGTTCATTTACAAATGTATTTGATCAATTAAACATACATTTTCTGATATTAAGTATTTGTGTGTTTTATATTTTCAGGAGTACTGCTGTGCTCTGGATTAAGATGGGACGTGGTTGAAATATGACATCACAGTCGACTTGTACCAAAGCTACAGTTCGAGCATTAACTAAAATACTCTTTCAATGACATGGAAAATCTCAAATTAGCGAAGATCACCTGTTGAAAATTAGTCAAGGGAATCTAAAAATTCACAGTGTGCAGCACTTCTTTATTTATTTTAAATTGAGCACAAACATACATGACTTATTTCAATATCTTTAAAGTCGCTTACAATAAAAATAAACCAAAGGTTAAAAAAATATACAGAAAAAACCCGTACGATCTTTACTTATTACCATTTACATTTTTGTGTAGTGACGTCAGCGCAAAAATGTCGCGAGGTTTCTCTCCGTATATATGGTAGCGGAAGCTAGCCCTCTTCCTTCTTCCTGTTCTAATCATCACGTAAGTAAGATTGTGCTTGTGAGATCAGTGAAGGGATCGGTCAAATATCCATTAAAAATATTTACCATCGTTCAGTTTTACATGTTTCCCATATACATTTATTGTAAGTTAGATTGGCTTTAGCAGCTTTGTTACTGTATTGATTGAATTTATAAGTAGAAAAAGTCACGGTGTGTGGCCTAGGTGCCTAGCTGCGATGCCACGATTCTCTTCACGTCTACCCTAGCGGACTAAGATTAATTCCATCCTTAGAGAATATCCGTTGAATTGTATGCATTTAACGAATTACATTCCAACAGTTCCATTGCTAGCTCGGTAACATTATATGAGATATTGAATGGTACAGACCGTCTAAGCCTTTAATTGTTTCCTCAGCAAATGGCGGACGACGCCGGTGGTAGAGGAGGTTTTCGCGGAGGTTTCGGCGCTGGCGGCCGTGGACGCGGTCGCGGCCGTGGCAGGGGACGCGGGAGAGGTCGTGGGGCCAGGGGAGGCAAGTCCGATGACAAGGAGGTAAGGAACCGGCACTACGATTCTTGTCCGATTTTCATGTACCGTTATTCCTTTTTGACCACCTTCTTGTGGAACCTTTGTTAAAATAATTCATAGCCATTTTGTCAACGTGATTTTCCTTCTGCCACAGTTAAACTTACGTAAAATATTTATTCGTTATTGGTCAGTTTAAGGGTTTTTTTGCGGTTTTTTAAGTACATGCTGTCATTATTTAAAGCCCTTATGTGCATTGGAGTTGAAAATTTCTTCCAAGTGACATTTCTTTTGGGTCGGTAATCACGTGGCATCCCCATCAAAATCCTCATTTTAAATATTGTTTGTCTTTAGTGCTTTATTGCATTGGTGACAGAAGTGTTCACTTTCTCTGAAATGCTTTTTCAGTGGGTGCCAGTGACCAAGCTGGGCCGCCTAGTCAAGGACATGAAGATCAAGTCCCTGGAGGAGATCTACCTGTACTCTCTCCCCATCAAGGTGTGTGCAAGTCCTAAGTAGATTGCATACAAAATGTAATCAGTCACTCTGATTAAGTGTCCATTAAATGGGATGTACATACGTGCATATAATTGTATTCTATTTGAATGGAAAGTCGTCTCACCTTCGGATTGCCAACTGTAGCAGTACTTTGGTTGGAACTGACTTTGACAAGCCATACAATGTGCCAACTCAATTCTCAATTTCCCTGTTCACAGGAGTCTGAGATCATTGACTTCTTCCTGGGGTCCTCACTGAAGGATGAGGTGCTGAAGATTATGCCTGTCCAGAAACAGACCAGGGCTGGGCAGAGAACCAGGTTCAAGGTGGGGGCCCCCCCTTTTTTGAGTGAGATTGGAGATGCCAGCTGTCTTGAGCATCTCCAATCTCAAAAAAAAAAAAGAATTTGCACCCAGGACACCTAATGTGTCCTGGGTGCAAATTGATAAATTATGAGAGAGATGCAAAATAGTTTGCTTTGAATGGTGAATGATGGAATGCCACAGAGGATCGAGACTGCTGTATTTTGATTTGCTGGTGGGGGATTCTGCTATTCCATAAAGAATATCCTTGAATTTCTTAAGTAAATGTTTAGTTGTGTGATGGTGTAGTATGTTAAAAAGAAAGCACCTTGAATTCTGATATGCTGTCGTACAATGACTTATTTTTTTTTTGGATTTAGGCCTTTGTTGCCATTGGTGACTACAACGGTCACGTGGGCCTGGGTGTGAAGTGCTCCAAGGAGGTGGCGACCGCTATCCGTGGTGCCATCATCCTGGCCAAGCTTTCCATCGTCCCTGTCCGCCGTGGTTACTGGGGCAACAAGATCGGCAAGCCCCACACTGTTCCCTGCAAGGTGATTGGCCCACCGCTCCCATTGCTGATACGTTCCTGCTGAATCAGGAGCCAGCAGATCTGTCTAGCTCACACACTCAGCTTATAGCTTGAAAATTTTTTTCTGAAAGACCGGCTTGAAGGAATCCCTGGGGGGTGTTGGTTCTATCGAGCACTCACAAATATCCCCCTTAAACCCTAGAGTCATTGGAATGTATTGTTTGAACTGATCTTTCCATATTGTTTCCCTCTCATTGAATGAAAAGACTATAACTGGGCAGTGGCTGAACAAAGCTCTAGAGTTGGGTTTTTCCCCCCCCATACTGACGGTCCTGTTCTGTCCAACCAGGTGACAGGTCGCTGCGGTTCGGTCCTGGTGCGTCTGATCCCGGCGCCCCGCGGTACCGGCATCGTCTCGGCTCCCGTGCCCAAGAAGCTGCTGATGATGGCGGGAATCGACGACTGCTACACCTCTGCTCGCGGCTGCACGGCCACGCTCGGCAACTTCGGTGAGCTTCGTCCCCGTACGCCGGCGTGCCGGGGAGGAACTGGACAGGGCTGACTGTTTTATGAATGAGTCAATTTAGTGCCCTTCATGGAACTCAAGGTGTTTTATAGCGGGAGTACAACCTATTAGAGCAATATACGGTTTGTAACAGTTGGGGTATCTAGTGGAGTTATAGCCCTTTGCTTAGACCAGGGGGCTGAAATCCTAGTCCAGGAGGGCCACATGATCTGCTAGATTTGTTAGCTGTAAGTTGATCCGTTAAGGCTGATTCATTTGCTTTGACTTTTCTTGGGTCTAACATGACCACCTGATGGTCAGAATGACTAAAATGCTATCATGAGTAAATTCCCACTATTGAAGGAACTGTGTGGGAGTTTTGAGGTAAAAATAAAAACCAACAGACCCTGTGGCTCTCCAGTACCTGCCTTAACAGGCATTTTTGTAAGTGTAATCGGACTTCTAGTAAGACGATTGAATGCTCAAATGTGAGTTTGGAGTTTTTCATTCTATTCTACCTGAAAAATGACTTCTGTGAGTGGGTTATGTGTAACATTGAAGTCGCATTCTCTCAGCTCTGCTCAACTGTACCTGTCCTGTGGTATGGTTGTCGTCAATGGAGAGAGAAAGTATACTGAGCACAGCAATGCACGGCAGGAGTGTACCCCCCAGTGGTCTTCCTGTTCCCTTACCAGTGTTCAACATGACATCCTTTAGTTAGCGTGTGTGTGTCTGGGGCTCTGGTCTGGAGAGTAACCATGTCTGTCCCTTTTACAGCCAAAGCCACCTTTGATGCCATCTCAAAGACCTACAGTTACCTGACCCCTGACCTCTGGAAGGAGACTGTGTTCACCAAGTCTCCATACCAGGTATGTTTTGAAATCCTTTACCATAACGGTCAAGATCAGTTCATGTGTTGAAATTTTTCAGGTGTTAACTGCTACAGTGTTTGTGTGCAAGGAGTTGAGTGAAGAATTTTAGGGTGGCAAGTGCAGTTTGAGGTAAATCTAGTGATGACAGACTGGGTGATGAGCACACAACTGGTGTTGCAATCTGCTACTTTCCATTAATTAGATTTGTCAAACCCTATTTATGGAGAGCAGTCTCAATTCATATTAGCTGGTGACTAAATTACCTCACCCATGTCAGGGTCATTGCTAGATTACTGTAATTGGGCAAAGTAGCCCAGGTATGAAGGGATGTGAGCCAAAATGGCTGCCTCGCCTCTAAGTGGTCAAATGTGAATGTCTTTTTCCCCTCCTCTTTCCCTGCAGGAGTTCACTGACCACCTGGCCAAGACTCACACCAGAGTGTCCATGCAGAGGGCCCAGGCTGCAGTGCCAGCCACTTCGTAGATTCTTTTTTCTACACAAAAGGGTTGAATAAAACTTTGAAACTTCAATGTTATAGTTTGTTTTTTTTTAACTGGGCCCCAGGGGCAGAGACTGAGTAGATGGGGAATGGTGGCAGTTTAATCCACTGCCACAGAAAGGGAGCGTATAGGTAAATGCAAGGTATGTATGCAAGTCTATATGTATATAGGTGTGCATAGATACTTTCAACCAAGTCTGTTTCAACTGATTACCACAACATTTACCAAAATATTGAGATTATTCACATTTCACTAACATGCAAGCTTGGCAAGGGTTGGTTTTATAGAAAACCCATTCTACTGCCAATGTTAGTCTATGCAGATTGCATGGCTGTATGCTTGATTTTATGCACCCGTTAGCAATGAAGTAGCCAAACGCACTAATTAGAAGGGGTGTCTACATTCACTACATGGCCAAAAGTATCTCAATTAGTGTGTCTCACAAATCTCCACACAGCACATCAAATACATTATATCTGCAAAGAGGTGAGAGAAGCACTGGGTACAGCATAATTTAGCCTTTGGTTGCACTTTCGGTTAAGGTGAATAACCAGACAGATTAATTTCACAATAAATCCTTTTATTTTACAATTTCACATGGGGACAGAGAACAGATGTGAATCCAGACAAACAATTCAGGCTGTCAGGCAGCTTGTTTCTGGCTTTCGATCATCCTGTGCTTCTGTTTCATCAGACATTTGCGCGCACTTCCGTAGGCCCCAAGGTCACCGTCTGTGCACACAGAATGGAGAGAATATCAGAACACTGACTGGAGAAGTGGCCACTGCAACAAAGATGTCATGCTTGTGATGGACGGCTAGTAGCCAATAACTTGTTGCAAAATTATTCTTGTAACCCAGTGCGGTCCCAACTAACACAAAACACTCACAATGTTGCAGCAATGTAGTAACAAGAACACTAGGTTGGGTTGTAATCTGAGAAGGACCAGTGTGGTCTTTTGTTCTAGCCCAGCAGTGAAACTCCTGATTCAACTAAAGGACTGAGTCCGAAAAGAGTAGTGTTACTGAAAACGTGTTTGAGTAATTTAGCATTATTGAGAAGGTGAGTTTATAGATCTCTGCCGAGCACAAACAGGTCTAGTTAAGCGCTCCGTCAGTAGAGATGGAAGCTACATGAACAAACTGAAATGAGGCCGTGCTCCTTTTACAACAGTTCATGGGCAGAGCATGCCTCAGAGTCACAGCCTGAACCCAACAAGAATCCCATCATCCACTTTCACCCCACCTCCCCCTCCCCTTTCACAACAAGGTCCCCATCTCCACTGCAGCTACACTGAAAGCGTGAGGGTCACTCACAGCGTGACTGGTAGGCCTTGGTGACTTGGGCGAACTGCTGCAGCTCCTTGGCGCAGTTCTGCTGGTTGCTGTTTCCCTCGCGCTGCTGGCACGCACGCAGACGCTCCTGGACCACCTTCACGATCTCCTGGTCCACTTTGCTGCGGAGGCAAGCACACAGCCCTGCTCACTGCAGAACGCCACAGAGCCGCTACCTGGCTTTCACCCTGGCCTTAAACTGAGCTTTACATTCTAAATACCGTGGTGAAACTGGCATGGTTCCTACAAGTTATATTCCTGGTACATATTTAGCTAAAGAACAGTTGATAAAATACACAAAAATAAATTTCAACCATTTTTCATGAAGGGATTCATGAGTTATTCCAGAAATGACCATCAAATTAGGTTTGCACATAATGGTGACCCAACATCTATGGTGACCCGCCTTGTGTAAATAAAAACTTGCTTATATTCTGTGCTTCAATGCTGTTAAATGCATATGGCTAAATTAGTAATTGGACTCAATTAAGGCAGCATTAATTGGTTGGAATGAAAACCTGCATACACACACCCCTCCATGACAATGAGTTTGAGACCACTGGCTTACACCATGGATACTCAAAGCTGGTCCTCGAATACAAGTCTGGCCCTGATTTTCTTTTCTTACAGGTAATTAACAAATAGGGCTACCGATTGGCCAGACTGTCTTCACACCTGACTCCCAGGTAAAGGGAGGGTGGAAACCTAGCAGTTCTTAGCCTTTGAGAACTGCGATTTGTCTAACAGAGCCTTACACAATTGGGAGGGTGACTCAAAGCTTTAAAAATATATATATGATCAAATCCCTTTCTACTGTTGGCATACCTTGACTTGTACATGATTACCTCCATCATGTGCAGTACATCTTCCATGAAAAGCTTTCTAACATTTAGCAGCAGAAGCCAAAGGCCATATCGCTTCGAGCCTCACTTACTGGTCTCTCCGCCACTGCATCTCCGCCTCATAGTAGCAAAGGTAGTCTCCAAACTGGCATTCGGTCAGCTCGGGAACGCGGCGGTACTGCCGGTGGTAGTAGTAGTACTTGTTCTTCTCGTGCAAGCTGTCCACAAAGCCTAAAATATTCCAGAGATATTCCAACTTTTCTGCCTCAAGAAACTGGCAACAATATTGCCATGCATCCACAATTTACCAGAAGAATAGGTAAGCCAGTTATCGAACATTACGTTTCCTGCCAGTGCAATGTATAACGTTACTAGCTTGCAAGCCATTAACATCCCTAGCCGTCCGACAGGTGACTACTTATCTAGCTACTAGTCTACTACATGCACAATGACCGTTGTGTCAATAACTAGCAAGCGTCACGAAATTTATTTCGCAAAAGTTAGCATACATGCATAAAGCAAGTTAGCTATTTTGTATTAAGCCTGCTAACTTTTAACTAACCGTGCGCAACAACACTAAACCAAGTTACAGTACAACCATTAACAGTTATATAGCTAACGGTAGTAGCATAGTGGCCTAGCTACCTTCCGACTTGCCTCAATAATTAGCTAGGGCGATGTTATGCCAGGTAGCATAAACATAATCAAAGTTATAATATTAGGTTGAAATATTTCTGAAAAAAGTATAAAATGTCCTCTATAAGCAACATCTTAATTTGCACTACTACCAAGCCAGCTAGCATGCAATACGTTTCACAATTTTACTATAAGTGGGTACTGGCTAAAGTTATCGTAGCATTACATAGAAAGCTAGCGCTAACGTACCTTTGAATGTGGAGACAGGAAGGTCCACCGAGTAGTAGAACAATTTAGTCAAAATCAGCGCAGGGTTGGGAAGAGTCGTCTGTTTGTCTACCACCGGCGTACGTCGAGGAGGCTCTGGGTACGCGTCTTTATCATAATCACTCGGCATCTTTATTTTATTTGAAAGAAAAATTAAATTCTCCTCAATTCGACCTCAGACGCTCTTGCTCAAGTTGCGCATGCGCGGTTCAAATAACACAAACGTAAAGGTCAAATCATGTTAAAATTAAGATCAGACCCGGGATCATATTTCACATTGGGTAACTATGCGTAAATTAAATAATCTTACTGATACATTTGTAACTCTTAGTATATACCGTTTTATTTTATTTTAACAATTTTTTTTATTTTAAAGTTCAAAGGTGAAAGGTTACCGGATGCTTGTGTCACAGGTTCTCTTCTCTGCAATAACAAGTTTTTAAAGATGAAAATCATGTCCTGCCTTTGGGGATTTTTCAATGTTACCGGCCAATGCCGGAACTTTATAATCTCTCAGTGAAGCCAACAGTTACCGGAACTATAGTACTACAGTAGAACGGTATACAGAGAGGTGTCTTCTGGGTGAAATTGGATCTCTGCTTGTCGTATTAGTGTAATTCTGTTGTGTACCATTAGATGTCAGTCTAAGCCGATTATGGAAAAGAACTGTACAATCTTTGCCTGTGCCTTGCTTGATCGCAAAATCCTGGCGAACAAGGAATGAACATTACTAAAATTACTAAAAATTTAGGAATATTTTCCTGAAATGTTTTTAGTTGTATTTGCACAAATATAATTGTAATGTGGGAGAAACAACTTTAAATAAAATGAAATACGAAAGGAAAATGTATCTGATTTCTCTATGAGCGCATGTGCGGATGCAAGGGTAGTGTAGTCCACATCTTTAAGCATGAATTTTGAAATTTTAACTAAATTAAATTTTCTTTTGAGTTTGGCAGCTAGGGTCCACATTCCAGTTTTTTAAAAGCAGTTTTAAATTATGCTTAAAATGTAATTCCATAATGCTGGATTAAAATTCCAGTTTGTAAATTATATTGTCTATGGAGCTTCTGCATATTACAGATATTGCATTGCCTAGTCTTGAGTACAGATTATGCTGTGTGTAAACATATATTTAGTAGACATTCTGTGAATCAGAAAACTCTATTATAATGTGCGTGTCCAAATGGAGGAAGTCAATCCATAGCAGTATATTTGACCTGGCCCTGGGGGTCATATGTCTTCAAAGGAGCAATAGTAAGATACATGCAGTGCACTTCAGGGTCCAGAGGGGGAAAATCCTCCCCATGGTTTCATATAAAATATGTTGACTAATATTAATATTGATTTTATGTTATATAATACAATGTGCATGAAACATATGCCAGCATGAGCAATGGTATTTCAATATACTGTAGCACTGCAGTCACACAGATTACTTTAATCCTACAGTATAGACAGGGGAAAACAGTACGTTCTAGAAATGACCAAAACACACGCCCTGTCCACGAAGGGCATTTTGTGTCCTGTCTGATTTGTTAGCGAAATCCTTTCCACCCAGCACCTGTTACTGACATATTGCTCCCCTTCATTCATTCGGATGTCCTGCTTTACCCCCTCCCCCAAACCCCCCCAAACTGAGTCATTCTACCAATTGGGCTTCACCCCCTTGCCCAGCACCACTGCAGGAGTCAAACGCTCGTGTCACTACTTGGCAACCTTTTCCCTGTTTGTAAATGAATACGGGCCCGTAACTGGGCCAGCAGCTAAATTAGAGTCTTTAAACGGAGTATCATCTTAAGTATATAACCCCCAGGTCTGCACTTGCTCCTGTCTCTTTCTGCTGCACCCCCCAGCGCTGCGCACAGCCATGGTCAGTGTCTCTCCGTCTTTCCTGTGTGATTTGTGTCTTTCACAGGGTTTCCGTGTCCGGTCACCTCTCTCTGAGGTGCTCAGTGTGTGCGTATGGCGTTTACACGTCTGCTTATGTGTGACTAACGGCGGTCATGTTTTCTGATGATATAGCGATGTGTTGTGGCACCCGGATACGTACTTCCCTTGTCGGTGTGTCAGAGATCAGCCAGCAGCACCCACAGCCACGATCCTAACATTAAATGTGAAGTTTGATTCTGATCCTGGGTCAGTCATTGAGAGGGAAAGGGCAGAAAAGGTGGCTGTTTTTGTCTGAGGTCTCCCACGTGTCGCCACGTGGAGCGGGGGAAATGGCGGCCTGGCATGTCTCACGAGGTTCCAACACCTGGATGACCGCCAGGTCATTTACAAACTACTGATAGCTGGAGGAGGGACTGCAAAGTTTTCCCACAGACCACAGCCTCAGACATTTCTGACACTGTTCTCTCTCTGATTGAGAATCACATGCCTTTTCTGAGAATACCCAGTGAATTTTATGCTCAGAATACTCAAATGATTCAACCAATTATTGAAAAGGTCCATATAATTGACAATGACCTCAACATTCAACAAAGTAATTGAATTAAAATGCGCTGGACAGAATTCAAAATGCGACAAGTTTATGATGTTAATATCTTCTGTGATGTTTGACTGTTTCTGGTACTGGTGACAGGTCTTCCTCTCTCTTCGTTTAGTGTGGAAACTCTCCTGCAATCAGTCCTGCTCTGATAGCACTTTGCTACAGTAAAGTGTGTTTCATATGTTAACTGACTCAGTATGTACGCTGTTTACTGTACTTATGCACGCTCATATTCTGCTCTCTCATACCGCATTCTGATTGGCCCACTCTTTTTTCCATTCTTTCTTCTTTTACCTTATTGGTTAATCAGTACTATCTTCATATATTGTTGATGCGCTGCAGGAGTGTAAGTATATGCATTTGTTGTATTACGATTTTTTTAAGCTGAGGGTTGACCCTTAGACCTTACAATATGACCATCACGACTCAACCCAGATGAGAGAAATACTGACAAGTTTAAAGAATCTTTTGGTTCAAAGAATGAAGAAGATTTAATTTATACTGCCTTTTAGCACAACCAAGCATCTGTTTCTCTCCATGGACCCTGAGCTGAAACCGGAGCCTGACACTCTGGGAATTGTGTGGGCGGGAGACGGCAACCTCCACCTTTCACTTTCTGTGCCTCATGGACACTGTCAGATGCGGTCTTAAACATTCAGGGAAACTGAAGAAACGTTATTAGAGAAACTGAATCCGAATGTGAATTATAGCCAAGCTTCTGGTCTCTCGACCTGACTAGCATCGAAGAGGATAAGCACATAGGATAAATGTAGGGGGCTGATGTCACCAAGAATCCCTCCTTTATGTTCACATCATACTCCCATTGAAAGGTGATCATTAACTTCCGTGTTTTTTATAACAAGTGGGCCTTTATAACTGTGACCACGCCCCTTTTCTCCAGGGGCCCAATGAGGACCAAGGGGGGCCAAAAGCACAGGCTTAAGGTACTGAGAAGGTACCACGGAAGCACTAGTGCAGTTGTGGAAATGCAGCCCCTGCAATGTTTGTGTGTGTGTGTGCGTGCGCGCGTGCGTTTCATTCCCCTCTCCACCCACAGTCTCACCGGAAGTTCCACGCCCCCCGGCACGGTCACATGGGCTTCCTGCCCCACAAGCGGAGCCGCAAGCACCGGGGGAGGGTGCGCAGCTGGCCCAAGGACGACCCCTCCAAGCCCGTGCACCTCACCGCCTTCCTGGGGTACAAGGCCGGCATGACCCACACCCTGCGCGAGATGCACCGCACTGCCATGAGTACGTCCTGTCCCGCCCCGTCCCGTCCCGTCCCGTCCCGTCCCGTCCCCGCACAGCAGAGGAAACTCAGCACAGGGGCTCCCAAAAACTATGGCACCCCCAGGAAGGAATCATTCACTCGCAGGAATATTTAGATTGCATTCACATTCACTTGTTTCAATAAGCACTTTTTCTTACTTTAAAATGTCTGGTTTTCACATCTTTATAGTACAACCTATGTATGTACTTATAAAATGTTTATGTTTTACTAAATACCTGCATGTCTTGTATAGATCTGTCATTTAATTTAATCACAACTAAAACATGCCTCCATGTGCTAGTGTGTTAAATAGCCACTGCATTGCAGCCTGGAATGATTGTTGGATAAAGGTGTCAGCAGTTTTATTGTGGGGGAGTGGGTCCTGGGGGTAGGTCATTTTTGGGGGCCATAACATGAGAATAGGAATCCTTAGTGAATTGTTGAAAGGTCTTCTGGCTTTTAACCAGTGGGATGTGGGCTTGAGAGCTGTGTCAGTGGAAGGGGTGCCTTTGACCTTCAGTGAGCCAGAGAGCTGATAGGATGCTATGCCCTGTAACCTTCCCCCTTTTCTTCCTGCTGACCAATAGAGGTATCGAAAAGAGAGGAGGTTGAGGCGGTGACCATCCTGGAGACGCCCCCCATCATAGTGGTGGGAGTGGTGGGGTACATTGATACCATCCGCGGTCTGCGAGCTTTTAAGACCATCTTCGCCGAGCACATCAGCGACGAGTGCAAACGCCGCTTCTACAAGAACTGGTGCGTGTGCCCGAGAGTCACGGCAAAGAGAAAAAAACAGTTCACTCCTTCAAGTTGGAACCATATATGGGGGCAGACTGTATTTTGAAATGTATTTTAACATTTTTTCAAATTAGGTTCATGAAATTGTAAAAAAAAAAAAAAAAAGATAATTGTTATTAGCTTATTGCCATAAATGCATTCTGCTGCTTAATGGACACATCACCACCTGGTCACTTTATTTGAAATATTGAAGACTGTGTAACCATCGTCGCCCTTATGAATGTGTGTCTCAGGTATAAGAGCAAGAAGAAGGCCTTCACCAAGTACTCTAAGAAGTGGCAGGATGAGACGGGCAAGAAACAGCTGGAGAAGGACTTTGCTGCCATGAAGAAGTACTGCTCTGTGATCCGCGTCATTGTCCACTCACAGGTGAGAGGGAGATCCGCTTCGGCTCCTGTGGAGACTTTGGCACAGATCCGCTAGACTAACCAGATGATCAGCTCCATTTACTTCAATTGCTCCTCATGGAGCAGTTTGATTTGAAACTTTAATTGGATGCTGTGTTTATTGGATAATTAACCTTCTGGGGGTTTGTGGTATTATTTCAGGTTTACTGTATGCTTTTGATTGTCCCAGAAAGTCCCAAGCCACTTGTACAGTGATGTTGCAGTGATTCAATTATAGCATTATTTCACTATTATAAACATAAATATAATCTTGTATATTATACACTCCTTTCCTTGAGTACAATGCTCTCAGATTGCATGTACCACAGGGAATAGTTCCAAAACTAATTGATATTGAACTACCCATACAAGCTGCTTTGGAGTTACTTGAAGTGTATTTTCTTCCTTTAGACTGCAAACCCCCAAATGCCCCTATGCCAGCTATTGTAAAGATCATCAGTAAACATTTGTAAATAATGATAACATCCTTCATTGAATAACCATCTGGGTCATCTGAAACTTTCAGGACTCGCACTGAGTTTATGACCACATGTAGGCGAAAGATTCAAACTGCCCCTGTGTCTGTCCCCCATACATCCCCTGGGGTGTACCATTGCATCTTGCATATCTGCCCTCTGAACATGGGGGTATGGGGTTACAAATGGCAGTTTAAAAATAATCCCGCTGGCAAAACCTACATTTAGAAACATGCCTCAGCTTAGAACTTAATAATGAAATTACTCAACCTCACACTCCGTCATCTGTGTCGTGAAGTGTGTAGTTCTGTTTGGAAAAAATAAGCCATTGAAGCCTATATTGAAGTAAAACCTTGTATAGTCTATAGCAGGGGTGTCAAACTCCAGTCCTGGAGGGCCGCAGTGTCTGCTGGGTTTCAGCAGACACTGCGGCCACTGTCAGTAGACAGCGTAGGAGTGATTTATCTGAGTCATTGATTGGCTAAAGAGACCACACATTTTGTTCTCAAGGCCTTATTGGCTGCTGAGTGAAAGGACAACGGAAATACCTGTAGATGCCGTGGCCTGGAGTTTGACATAGTATATGTCAATGGTGTAGTATATAAAACTGATTATGAGTGGATTATGAGTAATAAATGCAGTGAAGGAGATAATGCAGTTTGTGCTCTCTCACTTGTTCCTGTCTAAGCAGGTGAGTATTAGCAGTGGCTAATGGGCTGAGCTAGAGAGAGGGAGAGAGCTGGTGTGGCTGTGAAGGGCTGTTTATGATTGTGCAGATGTGCTCACGTAGGAATGTGTGTACGTACATGTATGAGCATGTGTATGTACATCTATGAGTGTGTGCATGTATGTACATGTGTAATACATGTGTGTAAATATTTTTGCGTTTATATGTATGTGTGTAATTGTATGTGTTTATGTATGTGTGTAATTGTATGCGTTTATGTATGTGTGTCATTTTGAGTGCAAACATATGTGTGTAAATTTGTGCGTTCATATGTACATGTGTAATTGTGTGTGTTTGTCTAAATTGAGTGCATTCATATGTGTGTAATTGTGCCTTTCTGCAGATGCGCCTGCTGCCTCTCAGGCAGAAGAAAGCCCATGTGATGGAGGTGCAGCTGAACGGAGGCAGTGTGGCGGAGAAGGTGGACTGGGTCAGGGAGAAGCTGGAGCAGCCCGTCCCCGTCACCAGCGTCTTCTCTCAGGACGAGATGATCGACATCATCGGAGTCACCAAGGGCCACGGCATGAAAGGTTAGGCAGCCACACAAAGCTTTTATTATGCATCACCCACACTGGGACGTCCTCTGTTTCAGTGCCAGGGCAGTGCTGGGTCTAGTTTTTGTCATGCAGTGCCCCCTTGTGTACACAGTCATTGACAAAGATTCACTGGGTTGAAGGGATTGTTAATGTCTTTAAGCTCTATTTTTACCCCCGTGGTTCATCCCAGGTAAATTACTGCCGCTGAGGCTGATTCATTCTGTTTCCTCAGGCATGACCAGCTGTCCATGTTCAGGTTGATTCATTTTTATGTGTTTCCCCAGGGGTGACCAGTTGCCTGAAGGCCAGACTGATCCATTTTGTACATTTCTTCAGGGGTCCACCAGCTGTCTGACAGCCGGACTGATCCATTCTCCGTTACCCCAGGGGTGACCAGTCATCCGAAGGCCAACCTGATCGATTCTGTGTGTTTTCCCAGGGGTGACCAGTCGCTGGCGCACTAAGAAACTGCCTAGGAAGACTCATAAGGGCCTGCGGAAAGTGGCGTGTATTGGTGCGTGGCACCCCGCCCGCGTGGGCTACACCATTGCCCGCGCTGGCCAGAAGGGCTACCACCATCGCACTGAGATCAACAAGAAGGTCTGACTCTGCACCACCACACTCGCACAGACACAGTGTTGCGTTTAATCGATTCAAGCTGATCTCGCGGAAGGTGTATCTGCAGCAGCATGGGCGCCCCCTGGTGACTACAGTGAGATAAGCTCTAGTGACAGATTTAACAATCCGTAATAGATAAACTCATGGTCTCCCATGTGGCTCAGTTGGTAAGGCTGCTCACTACAAGCACAGTCTTTTAACCTAAAACATACGTCCATGGCTTTGTCATTGTGCCAAAGTTGCCCCTATCTATTCTGAGTGCCTGCAGGTTACCGGTGAGAGATCAGTGCTAGCTCTCCTGTAGCACAAGTATTCTCTGGGGACTGCACATGCTTTAGACATAGTGTAGCAGCCTGGGCTACATTGCTATGACGAGAGGAAAGCACAGTCAATGATTCTATCCTGTAACTTGTTGGCTGCAGTTTGTAATCCCGGACGGGGCACAGCTGTCATGCCCCAGCGCCCACGTCGCTCGATTCAGTGGCTTCAGCAAATATCCAGCTGTCTGGTGCCAAACGGTAGCATGTAAAACCAGGAAGCTATGCAGGCGACTCCGGGGAGCTGCATCTGCTGAGCCTGTGCATAATGTGATGTGATAAATAATGTAGCGCCCTGGCCATAACCTCACCGCATTGACGGTGTACTGTACTGTACACTCTGTGTGCTGCTTCCAGCTGCTGTTTCTGCCACTAAACTGTGAATTACTATTGCACAGACCTCTCTCCATAAATGAGCAACATTTGCTTTTTCTCTAATAGGCTTAACTAGTGCACAGTCAATCCTAGGTTTTCACATTTGTGGCCTAACCTCCCACCTCTTGGGTTACTGTCACTCTTAAACCCCAATTTATGCACTTGTCTTATCAAGTGGTTCTGGATAAAAGCGTCTGCCAGGTGCCTGTAATGTAATATAATTCTGTAACTCTGTCTTCTGAGTTACTGAAACAGTGTCACTTGTTCAGTTTTTTTTGAATGAACGTGTTTGGGGAGACTGCTTGTCTGGTTAATGCGGTGTGCGGTAACACGCATTTCGGTCAATTTGACCTTATTCAAGTCTCATACTTTCATGCATTGACATATCAATGGATATTTTATTCCTGTCATTATATGAGGATTGAGTCTCCCAGCTCCAGGTCCAATGCCAGATAAGCAGAGTGCCGGTTTAAATATTCTGTTGTCTGATTACTTTGTAATTTTGAACTGCATTTTTAAATGTTTTTTCTCCTGTTCCTAGATCTATCGTATCGGGAAAGGAGTCCATGTTCAGGACGGCAAAGTGGTCCACAACAATGCCTCCACCAACTACGACACAACACAGAAGACCATCACCCCCATGGTACTGGAACTGCAGGAGCTAAACTGGGACTTCTAAAGAACAGTATAAACCCAAGCAGGCACAGTCTGTTTGGGCAGGCCCAGAGGACAGAGAGATTATCTGGATCAGAGTTAATTAAATTGGGTTAAGAAGAAGCGGTAAAGACAGACTGTGATGTCTGTGCCTTCTAGTGTCATGAACAGAATGTAAACACACAAATGCAATGTAAACAAAATGTTTACATTGTTTCTGTTTGGCACAAATGCAAGGTTAAATTATTCTATTCTAACAAAGTTTCATTACAGTACACTCATATCAGGATCCAGAACATAGTCAGAGTTAGAAGAATATATCAGGAATATATCAGTGGTAACAAGAATAACCAGAACCCAGGGAAAGTGTTTGGTTGGTTATATCGAACATTTACAAATCTATCTCATCAAATTCAGTCACAAATTCAGACATTTCCTGTGATTACATTTGCTTGAAACTACTAAACTATTTTGTTTTATTTTATTTCTATAAACAGACCAGGGCTGCTGGGTGGCTCATCCTGTTAAGGCACTGTTCAAGTGCATGGATTCACTGATCTGTACATCATCTGGATGTACTGAGCTCACCTTATGAGCCTATGCACATGCTGTAAAGCTCAGTGACTATAGAGAACATATGCAGACTACCAATACATTTTTTAAAATCAGCATTGCACATCAGTAATTCTGATTGACTATTTTTCCCTATCTCCTGTTCTTCGCTCATTCTTTTCTCCTCTCCTCCTCTCTCATTGTGCTGTTTTCTGACTTTAGGGTGGGTTTCCTCAGTATGGCGATGTAAACAATGACTTCATCATGCTGAAGGGCTGTGTCATGGGCACTAGGAAACGTGTCATCACCCTCAGGAAGGTACAGCTCCCCAGCTGAAACTTTAGAGCCATTACACATTTATTCTAGTTTGTTTCTATGGATGATGCTTCTCCATTAACTGGTAGAGTAATAGAAGGTGCTGCAGTTTATCTAAAGTTATTAGCCATTAGAGTTTTGGAAATTGAGTTTTAGTGGTTTTTTTTTTTTTTTAAATCTCCAGTGAGCCAAAATACACATTGTGTGATCAGTTACACCAAGTAACATGCCTATGTGTGTGTGTGTGTGTGTGTGTGTGTCTGACTGTGTCTGTGCCACAGTCCCTCCTGGTACACACCAGCCGCAAGTCCAAGGAGGCCATCGAGCTCAAGTTCATTGACACCACCTCCAAGTTTGGTCACGGTCGCTTCCAGACAGCCCAGGAGAAACTGGCTTTCATGGTGAGTAACCCAATCATCGCCTGGCCCCCTTTCACCTTATTCACGCCCCTCCCAACTGCCATCCAGGCCCCTTTCCCCATAACCGCCACCCAGCCCCCTTTCACCATAACCACCACCCAGCCCCCTATCACCATAACCACCACCCAGCCCCCTTTCACCATAACCACCACCCAGCCCCCTATCACCATAACCGCCACCCAGCCCCCTTTCACCATAACCGCCACCCAGCCCCCTTTCACCATAACCACCACCCAGCCCCCTTTCACCATAACCACCACCCAGCCCCCTTTCACCATAACCACCACCCAGCCCCCTTTCACCATAACCGCCACCCAGCCCCCTTTCCCCATAACCACCACCCAGCCCCCTTTCACCATAACCACCACCCAGCCCCCTTTCACCATAACCACCACCCAGCCCCCTTTCACCATAACCACCACCCAGCCCCCTTTCCCCATAACCACCACCCAGCCCCCTTTCACCATAACCACCACCCAGCCCCCTTTCACCATAACCGCCACCCAGCCCCCTTTCACCAGAACCACCACCCAGCCCCCTTTCACCATAACCACCACCCAGCCCCCTTTCACCATAACCACCACCCAGCCCCCTTTCACCATAACCACCACCCAGCCCCCTTTCACCATAACCACCACCCAGCCCCCTTTCACCATAACCGCCACCCAGCCCTCTCTGGAGCCTCCTCCCCTGTGAGCCAAACCCCGCCCCCTTTTACTTAAACCGCCGCCCAGTTCCCTTCTACTCAAACTGCCCTTCAATGCCCTCTTTGGAGCCTCCTCCTGCACAAGGGAGGGGGTTTGTGGCCAAGTCTGCAGCCAGCGATAACTGCGTCACTCACTGGGGCACTGCCCTTAGCAAGGCACTTAACCTGAACTTCTTTAGTTTAAAATATCCAGCTATATCAATGGACAGTACGTTAAAAAAAAATTTAAGAGCTGTGTGAATTGCTCAAGATAAGTTGTCTGCTAAGCAAATACAGAACACTTCTGGCGGAACTCAAAAAAGCAGTCCAGAGCACACATTGTTTTTGACAAAATCCTGACCCCCCCATTCTGACCACCAGGGCCCCCTGAAGAAGGATCTGCTGAAGAAAGTGGCAGAAGCTCAGCCTGAGGAGGTTTAGGGGGACCAGGGGTTCACTGAAAATGGTATAAAATATCTACAATATAAAATATTAGTGTTATACAAATGAATAAATATCCCTTCATATCCTCCACTCAACTGTGTTTTATCCCAGTTGTATAATTATATTTGTAGATTTTTTTCATTGGTATGTATTTCTCTTCCCTGGAAAATCTAAATGAATATGAATTGTATTGCATATACTTTTCAATAGTAGTTATCTGCCTCTTTGTGGTAAAATATCCCCCTTGATTGGGGTATATCTTTCATTTTTTTTCTTTCCACTGTGTGGTAGTTGTGTCAGGAGGTATGTTCACAGTTGATGAAATAATGGGCACTATATTGTTCAGAGGGTGAACCGTATCGGGCAAAATGGATGAAACCCTGTATCACACAAGTCTCCAGCATGACTCATCCAAACTCTCCAACTCTTTGAGAGGATGCTACCACAGGCCAAGAACATGGATTCATTTAATGGCTTACACACACTCATGTTCAGTCACACAAAGTGAATCGCACACACATGCACATACAGAGAAAGGCACTCAAGCACACGTAGACTGGCATAATTAAAATATGCATGCACACGACCCAGGTCAGGGGACTTCCACTGCAGAACATTTGAACAGGAAACGAGCCTCGAGACTCCTGCACAGAAACTCTTTATTCTGTTCCAGAAGGATGTGAGGGAAGGATCACACATGCAGGAGATGCAGGGTTCCTTCCTGTACTGACGCCGTGCACCATGGTAACCCATGGTAACTCCGTTTTAGAGGCCTATCACAGCTCAAAACTTTGTTTTCATGGCCTTAACTAGCTGCTAACCTGCAAACACTGCAGCCCTCCAGAGCTTTAGTCTAACGCCCCTGCACTGCAGGCTCAACTGAGTGGAAATGCATGCCATCCCAGCACCAGGCTCCAGAGGGTGCTGTTGTCCACCAGCGCCTAAAAAACAGGCCTGCCCAATCATCAGGCTGCTGTCCGTCACTCATAAGACCTGTGGGTTCAGCGATCAGCAGGCACCAGTTCTCCTCCCTGTTACGAGCCGCTCCGGGCCAATCCGAAGCGCAGGGATACGTTTTCAACACGTCTCCACCCAGGCGTGCCTCTACTCCGATACCACCTCCTCCTTCTCTGCCACGTCCACGGAGGACTCCCGCGAGCAGGAGGCAGGGGAATGCTGGGAGGTCGGAGGACTGTCCAGCCCAGAGTGCATGAGCGGCAGGTAAATGTCGTCCATGTTCGGCATCACAAGTACTTTCTGCAACAGAAAAAAAACAGGAACACAGCCGAGCAGGCAATTAACCAATCAAATGAGCCAGTGATATATCTAGTGTAGATTAAAGCCTGTATGTAGTGCTTTGAACTATCTCAAAGCCCTTTCCAGGGATTGGTGGAAGATCACCCCAACCATCATCAATGTGAATTTTTCACATCATTATACTGAATTATTTGCCCCTTCCTGATTTCCTCTTATTGTATATTTGACATACTGATTGGTTTCAGATCTTTTGACTAAATGTAATATCAAACAAAGGGAACCTGGGCAAACTCAATTTAAAAAATATGTTTCATTTGATTTATTGAATGAAAACAGTTACCTACCCACCAATTTGTCTGGAAAAAAAGAGTGGGCTAAAATTCCTCCACAGCGATGTGAAAGACTGATATCAAATTATTACAGAAAGCGCTTGGTTGCAGTTATTGCTGCTATCAGTGGTGCAACCAGTTAAGTTTAAGGGAGCAATTACTTTTCCACATGAGTGTTTGATAACTTTCATTAATTAAATGAAATAATAATTTTATAAATGTGTTTTGTGTTTATTCTGGTTCCCTTTGTCTGATATTACATTTTGTTCAATGATCTGAAACCATTCAGTGAGACACAACGTGCAATAATAGAGGAAATCAGGAAGGATATAGTAAATACTTATTCACGGCACTCCAGCTGAGTACCCACAGTACACGACTGAACAGGGTAAAGCCCGACTCACCACCAGCTCCAGAGGCTTAAGTGGATTTCATGAGCTACATTTACTGTGGGTGGCTCAGGCAAGAGGCCATCACTCCACAGACCACTCAGAGGCCAATCAACAGAAGCATTATCCCACTGTCTCATAAAAACACAGAGGCACAATATAGAGTTTCAGACCACAGAAAGCACTTCATAATGGTCTCCATGACATACAGTACATGGAAATGCTAATAATACTAATAATAATCTAACAATCTGCAGCCAAACCACTCGGATATGCTGTTAAAATGGTTTATGATGATGTATTATGAACAGTAAAGGGTAATATGATGCAGAGTTGGTCCACATAAGGGCCCACAGGTCCTGGTTCTGGAAGGCCACTGGGCCTGCTAGTTCTTATTTCTACATTAAAATATTTAGTAAATGAAATCCCAAAAACACAGGTGGGTTAAAATAAGTTCACTGCATACTCAACTGCAGTTAACTTATTTTAATCCACCCTTGTGGGTTAAAATAAGTTAGGTGGGTTAAAATAAGTTAACTGCATACTCAACTGCTTTTGATTGATGATTTAAGTGCTGAGTAACAATATAAACCAGCAGACCCTATAGCACTCCATGATCAGGGTTGGGGAGCCCTGCCCTGTAATGTAAAGCAGTGTACAACCTCTCCACTGTCCCAATGTTTTGTGTGAGTACAGTATGCTGTTCCTGTAGCTCAAGCCCACCTCTGTGAGGATCTGACAGACTGCATGTTATCAAGCTCTCAGGTGTGGGATATCTAGGTCAGGGCTACTAGTATCCAATCCCTGAAGAGCTTTAATCCGGTGGATCCTTAAACCCCTAACGCTCCTAGAACCAGGCAGGGAAGCTAAATTGGTATAGTGATTATTTAAGTAAGGTGAGTGGCTGGCCGGTCTTCAAGGACAAAGGGTGAGTGGGCCAGGTTGAGCCTTCAAAAGAAGAGTTATCCTGATGTGCTGTGTGAGGGGACTCTTAGTGTGAACACCTGGAACTCGCGCTGCAGCTTCTTCTCGATCCACTCGGTGACGTGGCTGAAGGTCACCTCCCTCTCGCCCAGCATGGGCCTCACTCTCAGGTCCAATCGCGGTGGAACACAGAAACTGTACCTGTACAGGTACGTACATGTACGCATAAACACAGACAGACACAGCAGCATGCACACATACACAGATACGTACGAGAATGCAGCAGTTATACGACATTGTTCAATGTTGAAAGAAGTCAAACTCTTATGTTGTATATCTAACCGAAGAACATCCATGCAAAATCAGTGGTGCTTATAAGATCACTACATGTTTGCCAACTGATCTACTGTCTCCCAGCACAGAGATCGGCCTGTTTACTGCACCTCACACTTAGACTTCCATCAATGTGTTTAGGTCAGGGATAAACATATACATATACTTATATAGACTGACTTGTATAGTACAGTAAATATAGTAAAACTCGTATTACTTTCAGTTGGACAGGTGCCTTACCATATTCTGTCAGTAGGGGGCGGTGGGATATTGACAGCCAGAGTTCCAGAGAGCTCCTGCACTTCGACAGTCAGAAGAAGTGGTGTGTTGGACACCTCCTCAATCTTCTTTTTGATGTACTCATTCTCGGTGGCCTTTTGGAAGTATTTGGACTTGGCAATTTTGTCCACAAACTTCAGAATCTTCCTGCTGGTGCTGCAGCCACTGTGATTGGGCAAGGAAACAGAAAAATGGCTGAATCCCGTAGTTCTCAACCCTGGCCCTGAAAAACTGTAGGGTCTGCTGATTTTAATCAGCCCCTTATTGATCAATGAAAGCAATCTGTTACACGGTTGACTCACCTTGACTAGCTTCTTGAATCTAAATTGATTGTGAAAACAAAAACCAAGGAGAGATTCTGCTGCTCTCCAGAACCAGTGCTGAACACACTGCCTTAAAACTTCTAACCATCCATTTGTCTGATAATTATTGTTTGTTAGCTGTGAACGCTGTTGTGACTAAGTCTGCTAAACATACTCAGTGAACCACAAAACTACATAACTGGCACAAGATGCTCTGCATCCACTGGCTTAAGGTGTCCTTCCAACGGGACCCTCCTCTCAATCACATCATTTCTTGACCCCAACCCACCTGCAGGTGGACAGTTGAAGCTTTGCACTTGGGAGTCTCCATTCTGCTGAAACAGCACAGATACCCTGATCCTTTTAATATCCGGATGGGGTTGTCTCATTCTCAACCTCTATCCGGACACCCATCAAGTTGATATATGAAGCATTGGATCCATAGAGGCATCAATTGTAAAGCGCTTTGGATAAAAGCGCTATATAAATGCAGTCCATTTACCATTTACCATCCCTACAGGAAACAGCTCAGTGTCCAACCTTACCCATCAGCACCTGGTGGAGTGCCCTTGTCTCCCAGAACCCCCTGAGGCTCAGAAGGTGGTACTTCCTCTTCATCAGAGGAGCCAGCACTCGAGGACTCTTCATCACTGTCAGCCAGAACACACACTCTGGGCCTGGAGCTGACATAGCATATTCACAGAGTCAGAGGCACACACATCATGCAGATGTACACACACACACACACACACATTATTGTGGTACAGTCTGAGTGTGTATAGTGGTTGGGGTATTGAATTACAGACACCATTCCAATTACATCTACTATAAACCTCTCAACTTATAAACCTACTGTAAACCGCTCAACTCATATGCCTATATGTCATCTCTTGGGTGTAAAAAGGAAGCTGTACCTGCTACAACTGTATAGTACAGATACGATTCACGGTGAAGCACATGCAGCAATACAGGTAGCATTGGCAGTCTGGGTAGCACTACAACCAGCCAGCACTAGCACTACAGGTAAAGGCACAGGGAGTGATACAGATATTCGTTCAGGTAGCTGTACAGGTAGTCATGCAGGACAGGTATCAGTACAGTGAGGTAATGTTAGACAGTCATGCAAGTAATGGTGAGTCACACCACTAGTTAAATGGCTAAAACGAGGCACACAGGTGAGGGCGTATTTGGTACCTCATGCAGCCAGACTCCGGCACGCTGTCGGCCTCGGCCCCGCCCTCCTTGCCCAGCTTACAGAGGTTCATCTTGGTCTCCAGAGTCATTTGCAGAGAGCCGGTATACATCACCTCCATCTCCAGCCATAGACCTGTACAGAGAGCGAGACACACACACACACACACACAGGGGTCATGCTGAGGTCTTTAAATGTGGTGGAACCTGCTTGGCTGACATCCTTCTCCAACCACAGAGCTGTGCAGAGAGACACAACCAGAGTGGCCTTGTGGAATGTGGAAACTGGCCATTGTGCATCCTTTGCCCTATTCAGCCTTAAAATCTGCTCACACACACACACATACACACACAGATTACATTAGGATAACACTATTAAATTTTATGATCTCATGTGAAGACCGTAAATGCCTAATACAGTCACGATGCCCTCTTTTGCCCTGCTGGCTCTGATGTCATTCTGCCCCACCCTCCGTACCCAAAAGCTCACCTCTGTGATCCACTGAGGGTCTGGACATGCTCACCACCTGGGGCATGCAGGTACCCATGTCCAGCTCTGTCAGGGTCAGTTCATTCATAAAGTACGGCAACTGCAAAGGGACATACAGGAAATGATAACTGAAAATGGCATGATACAACAGAAAGTTTGGTCATTTGATGACTGAAGCACAACAGGAAACAGAACAAAATGTACCAAAAAATCGAGCACAGTATAAATTCATATTTGTTCACCTTTTTTTTTTTTTCAAGACATTAGCTGTGCTTTCCAAAGATTTAGGAAGAAGACCCCTCAAATTCTAACTCTAATTCTATTATAAGTGACATTTAAATTACCACGGCTAAATGAAAAAATAAGAACGAACAGATCAATACTGGGAATAATGCCACTGCTCCGTAACTCAGATGGAAAATAATAAAAATCGTTTTTCTCGCCACTGGAAGAGCACGAGGTGAACGAAAAAGTCGATATGGGAGAAGTCTGCTGAGGTGAGTTATGTGACGGGAGCTGGGAGAGCGAACAAATTCCGTTAAGTGGAGGCATCGCGCTGACTCGGCGGCTCACTGATGCGCGAGACATCCAGCGATATTGCAGTCAGCGTCTATGACAACTCGCCTGCCCTCCCGAACTGCCCCCGCGATTTATTCTGATAAAGAACAAGGAAATACATGTTTTAGCCTTTAGCTGTGTTTTAATTTTTATTACTGCCTTATTTTATTAGCTATATCATCGTTCTATTACTGCCCATTACTACATTACGTTCCCTTTTATGACCCTGAAGGTTATTTTCCACATCCTGCTGTGTCATGCCTTTTTATAGTTGCCTCTCGCTTAAAATTGCTTTACTGTTCCTTTTCTATTCGTGTTTTATATGGAAAGCAACTCTGACCATTATTATTATTATTATTATTATTATTATTATTATTATTTTAAGTGCACATGAAAACAATCTGATGTCCTGACCTCATGTAAATGAAAGAATATTTATTTATGTGTGTTGTGATAATGCAGTTGATGGGAATGTTACAGCAATACAGTCTGGACTAATGATTTAAGCACCCACTGAAGTGATGCACAGTGTGCTGTATTAGCTCTCGGTCCACATCGTACTTTGAGATTATTGGGAAAAGTGTTTTTATGAAGATAAAACCGAAACCAAGCAGGTCCAGAACCCAGAATACTCTGCAGCCCTCTCGGACTGTGGAGGAACCCTGTTTAATAGCATTCTCATGAAAAGACCCACTCTTTCCAAACTGGTCCAAACCAGTCTCTACCAGTAGAAAGGTAGTAGGCCTTTATCTTTCCCACATGCAGTGTCCTGTCAGCTATTTTCAGCACCTCTCCCAGTCCCATCTCCATCATCCCTCCTTCTCCTCTCCTCTATACCTCTTCTTTCTTTCTTAATTTCAGCCAGCTACTCACCCTGATTTTTGTCAGCTTTTTCTGGATTTTGTGAGCCACCTGATTGGCCCAGTACTTCTCACGGAGAAAGTCCCAGAAGATCCGTCCAATGAGTGCATTGATTCCCCGGGTAATGGCGGGCTGGGATTCACCATTGCCACCAGTGATGGGCTCACAGAACTGAGGGAGCAAAGGTAGCCCACAGGCCAGGAAGAATGTGATTATATGCAAGAACACAGGAACATTTCCGAATACACTGATTAAGGCACTTAAAGGGATACTTCATTTTGGTATGACACAAGTCATTTTGTGGAGCCTACCCCACTGTATGTGTATAGTGTGAATACAAGCAACATCAGCTGTCCCTGCTGACTGTTAATGGCATCATCATTCCTGTCGGTTGTCTGACTCCTAATTCACTCCCATTCATTTTTGGGACCTGCCATTTTAAAACATGTGCCCATATGAATATGGTACTCATATGAATATGTCATTGTGTGCAAGGATACATCACTTAGTTAAAATAATAAAACTTTTCCAGCTCTTATTTTTCTTTCATAAGGCAATAAAATGTTGAAAACAATTCAGATACTTAAAAAACAGAGACCTTCTGACATTTGTACTCTCTTTTATTGATCTATTCTCCTCCATAGATAGTGAGTGCTTTAAAACTATTCATTTTGTCCTGAAAATGAATTGGAGTAAATTGGGAGCCAGACAACTAGGAGGAACGACAATGTTGCTAAGTCAGCAAGGACAGCTGATATTGCTAGTATTCATGCTATGCAAATACAATGGGGCAAGCTCCAGAAAATTACTTGTGTTATTTCAAAGTGAAATATCCCTTTATCGTTGAAATGTTACTGAAATTAATTGCACCATTTTGTTTTTGTCTTTTTAAAGGATGAGAATAGGCCATTCAGGCCACAAAACCACATCATTTAGTGTTTAATGTCTAGAGTTCCCAGCACTACAACACATTCTCGTTCTCCACCACCACACGATTCTCCCTAGAAAGCTTTTCCATACATTAACAGCTTTATGTGAAAACGATGGCTCCTGGCATCAGTGCAAATGCAGTAGTTGTTCAAACTGTGTGAGTGATTAGGTCATTAACATGAAGCCCCTCTGCACCACATGCTGAATGTGCCTGCTCTGCACTCTTCTAAAGAAGGAATTATTACACTGAGTCTAATGAACACAGATGAAGCCAGGCAGAATAATTAGGCCCTTATCGGGTTCAATATTCCGCTGTAATTAAGTGGGCCCACACAAATATAAATACCCACTGGCTTTTTTTAGGAGCATATTCAAGAGCGCTAAAAGGTTTACATGGATGTCTCAAAATGGAAACAGGACTGAACTGAACACCTGACTGCAGGACATTGCAGGTAGGGTAAGTTAGAGGGTAACTGTGTGCGGCCAATGATGCACTTTAACTCACTGCAGTGCTTTTCCCCACCACTAATCTAGTGGAACCAATGTTCTCGTCCAACCACGTGCCTACAAAATGTCTCCCAGCTAGAGTCAAAAATAGCAAACTCTTCTGGGTGAACTTTCTAGCAAATAGACAGAACATTCAAACAGCAACATGTAACAGTATGTTCTGCCTGTTGAATAAGCCATGAGATTATTAACAATAAGATGCATCAGAGCTAGTAATCTTTCAAACTATGGCCAGGCACCTTCTCCTTGGCTGTGGGGCTGTCGCCAGTGCTGTGGGAGGGGCTGGGCGGGGCACTGCCCGCCTCTGAAACCACAAAGCGGGCCATGTAGGCACTGTAGTCCAGCAGGATCTTCTCCCGGACACTGCCCGCCAGGTCCTTCAGCCGCAGGAGAGAGGGGATGTCCTCAGAGCTCCCCCTGCTGGAGCCTCCACTGCACTGCGCCTGGTCTGTGTGGGTGGAGTCCTGCTGCACTGACATGTCTGCAAGAGGGAGGGGCCAAGTCACTCCTCACATGACACATAGTAAGATTTATGAAAAGGCATGTTTCCTGCTGCTTGTGTAACAGTTCAACCTGGTCTCATATGTTTGCATCACTAAAGTCAGATATCCACTTATCAATACTAAGGGCATGCAACCAGGTTTATTACAGCTGCAGAAGTAACATTTTATGTCTCTGTCAACAATTACAACACAAATTGAGGACAAGGTAGTGTCTGAAATATGCTTTAGGAATGGACAGTCACCCTTCCCAGACATTCCCAGACATTCCTCAGGCACTGATCTAGATCCAGTTTTTCCTTTTAGCTCACAATGGATAAAGTTTGGGTGTGGGAATGGAAAACCTGATCTGAGATCAGCACTCTAAGACGCTTCACAAACACACGCTGTGGTCACTGAGTTTGCCTGGGCAGCCAGATCCCTCACCAGATCTAGATCCGCTGTCCTGATCACAGTCTGCTGCCTTAGAGGCAGAAAGGAAATGCTGAAACCACTCCTCCTTCTCCCGACCCGTTCGGCCAAATAGGAAGAGAGTGACAGGGGCCCCCAACTTGGCAGCAGGGGCCACATCCTGCTCCGGCCTCTCCCCCTGCTCTTCCTGCACCTCCTCTCTGCCCTCCTCCCCCACCTCCTTCTCCTCCTCCACCGCCTCCTCAGCCAGCACCACACAGATGGGGTACTTCTTGTTCCACACCCTCTTTCGTGCCAGTACCGTGGGCAACAGGGACACCTGTAATGGGGGGGGGGGGGCAACAAAAGTAAAACCTTTTCCATATTTCAATATTTTACAACTACCAAAAATATACAGCACACACATACATACATACAGACATACATACATAATGATAACTGATGTAGAATAAATGTGGAATGTGCATACTTTCTTATCCTTATACAGTATATCCCTTCCCCATTGGCCAGCAAACCCAATTTAATGACAAATACTGCACACAAATTCAAGAATTATATCACATGCCTTGACATGAAGACAAATCTCACTGACACTCCTTTAGACGAGTTCATTAAAGGGGCACTGACCTTGCTGCCAGCCAGCTGGAACTGGTGTGAGCGGACGAAGACAGCGTTGTGGGCGGGGTCAGGGGTAGGGTCGTGGAAGTTTGCGCGGCGGGAAATGTTAGTGCGGGGGTAGGCTAGCCGCAAACGAGACCCCTCCATGGTTGCATAGACGGAGTGGGTGAGGGAGGGGTGGTACGTTTCAGGACTGTACCCCTGCATCTCATTCATCCAGCCCTACAGAAGAATCGTGGAACAAAGGGCTCCGTTTATTTACCCCGGAATGGACAAAGAGTAACCACAGCAACGATTATGTCACCATCACCAAGGCGAGACTCTCATGACGATGAAGAAGTGGACGAAGGGCAACCATGGTGATAATTGTGATGTCACCGTAACCAAGTTGAGACTCATTATGAGGAAGAAGTTGGGGCGTGCACTGTAGCTCAACCAAAAATAATAGCATTAATTAGGATGGATTTAACCCAGTTAACAGGACGGGGATGCAGGGAGGGGGTTCACACTGCAGTGAACCTCTGGTGAAGATGGCCTCTGGAGAACAGAAGGGAACAATGCCTAGGAGATCTCTGCATTAATTACGTCTGAATACAGCAGGTGATCTGAGAGCCTCTCTGATCTCTTTCATCCTGACTGAAGCACCTGTTCATTTGGCAGGTGATAGTAATGAGGGCTTTGATCCCCATTGAGAGCCAGCAGACAGACAGCCAGAATACTCACTGCAGGGGAGGGGGATGGTTTTGAGAACTCTTGCTTAGATGAAATTGTTTTTTATTCATAATCTTTTATGTAAGATTGAAAGATTGTGATAATCTACACAGGTCACACACTGTTGTATCTTGTAAAGTAAAGCTTATTCTATTCTATTCTATTCTATTCTATTCTATTCTATTCTATTCTATTCCATGTTGACTGAGGAACATGATAACCTCAGTGTCAGGCTCAGGGTAACTGACTCACCTGCAGGATTTTTGGATGGCTCTGCTCCTCACCAGGGGCATCAGCTCGTAGGCTGTCTTGCAGGGAGTGGGGGTCCCTGTGGGGGCGTGGAGAGGAGCGACGGGGTGCCAGGAGCAGAACCACCAGCAGCCCCAGCATGAATCCTCCAGCCAGCCCCAGAGCGAGGCCTGCCCAGTAGGAGGGCAGAGGCAGGACGAAGAAGCTGTAGGCCAGCGCCGAAACGTAGAACAACCACCGACCTGATCCTGAGATTGAGGGCCGGGCTGGGCCCCGGGGCCCCTGGACCGGCCGAGGGGCCCCACCACCATCCCCTCCAGCCCTGGAACCCACAATCTCCACAACCTGAATGACATCACCGTATGTGCAGATCTCGTACCTGCTGTCCTGGGACAAGGCAGGGGAGGGGGAGGGACTGGGCACAGAACACCTGGCCCGCCATGCCCTCCTGCACTGCATCTCCAACCCCTCTGCATTACTGTCCTTGGGTCCACCCTCAAAACCAGCCCTGCCCCTGGCCCCACCCCCCACAGCGTCAGTCGCCCCCGGTGCCCGATTCTGGTGGAGCTGCTGCTGCTTGGGGCTGTCCTCCCGTATGATCTTACTGAGCATGCTCAGTGGCTCCTGCATGGCCTCAGAGAACTTGCGCCGTGTGTCCTCCAGCTCTGCCTTGAAGAAGCCGCCGCCCCTGGGCTCGGGCTCAATGGGGGAGGGATCAGCTGGGGTGGGCGGGGCCATTTCTGAGTCCCCGCCCTCTGGCTCCGCCCTGGGCTGGGTCAGCTGCTTCAACATGTGCAGGTTGAGCTTGGAGTCGGACTTGGACTGAGCCACCTCGGGCTCGCACCGTGAGATCTCGGAGGAAAGGGACTTGACCAGGCTGAGGAGGGGCTTGGGCCGGAGAGAGGAAGAAGGGGAAGGGGATGAGGAGGTCTCTTTGGGGTCAATCTCTGTGGAGAGCGACTTGACCAGGCTGAGAAGTGGTTTGGGCGAGGAGGGGTGGGGTGAGAGGAAGGCGGGGGCGGAGGCACACCGGTCGGTCAGGACAGGTGAGGGCGGGGCCCGGCAGGTGGGCGGGATGGGCCTGAGGGGGATGCCCTCATGCTGGTCTGGGAGAAAGACACAGTCACTGTCCTCAGAATCTTCCCCTGCCCCCCCTCTACCGGTGAGCCGGCTCACGATGCCCTGCAGGCCGCCATCGTCCCGACCCCTCTCTGCAGCCTCCGACATCTCTTCACCTTCTCAAGGAACCCTGTGAAATGGCAGGAGAACATCAGCCAGTAGTATAGACTTTGAGTGCATAGGGAATTTTATCTATTTTTACTGCATCATTTCAATCAATATTGAAATTTCACACTTTCCCCTCACCCTCTCCGTAAACCTCAACTCATTACACAACTACCTGAAAAATGAAGCTACTATGCCTTGCGGGCATTAAACCTTTAAGTGCGTTACTAGTAGATAAACTTTTTAAAAAGCTTCCAGATACTTCTATTTCACCGTCATGTTTTTGCTATTATGTTATAAAAGCTTTTTTTCTGTGCTCATCTTGCCGCAGGCTCTCACTACTACATGAAGAGCAACTACCTACTCCAGCCCCAGCAGAGTCTCCGACCTGCCTTTCAGCAAGATATTGCATAATACGACATAAAGGATTCTGTCTTTATCGTCAGACTGGTTCAGAGCCAGCTCTAGGCCTCAATAAATAGAGAAAGAGAGTAATATATATTTTTGGGGCAGATTCTTCCAAAATGCAGGATGCCGCATGCACTTTAATCAAATGTACTCAGCTGTAAACGCCAAACCTCTGGACGGTAATTCAGCCAGTGAGCAGGCCTATGGAAGTATCTGTGTAGGGTGAAGCTCTCATCAAATATTTCCCAAGTATGATATTATCATTTGCTGCCTGTGGGCTTATTTTTTTGACAGTCAAACCACAAATTGTAAATAGGTATTTTATGTTAAAATGAAAAAATAAATGAATAAATAAATAAATAAATGTTTTTCTTCCTCTGCATCTACTGTGTGGGAAAGATAACAATAGGAGCTGAAAAAAAAACCACATGGTGCAGTTTAGATGCGCAGCCCAAAACAATTCTTTGGCTTTTTACCAGCTAAGGGCGCTAGCACTTGATGCTAGCCGCAGAAAGAAATATTTCAGAGGAATGCACATTACATTACATCACAGCCGTTTTAGCAGGATGTCTATCATGGCGAACCTTGGCTGGAGCCCAGCTGCACAAACCTCGCTCGCAGTTTTTTGGGACGAGGGCTCGGCACTAACTCGCTCAACTCAGATTATGGATTCATCCCGTCTCCCCGCGGCTTTTAGCATTGTCTGCAGGCAATGCAGGGCAGTGATGTTCTCTCTTTCTCACTCACCCTGTCTCTTTCCTCTCGTCCCTAACTCACTATTTCTCTCTGTCCTCATTTATATATACTGTATATATACTGGAGCCCCTCAAAAAGTGCAGCAGGGATCCAAGTCCGGGCCTGGTCACATCTGAAGGCATTAGTGCCAGACTCACCCATTTTATAAAATGTTGATGTTAAAAAATTAAAAAATAATAATACAAATAATATTTATGTGGTCATTGCTCTTGTTCAAACTGACCTGCTAAGTTGTCATGCACAGAAATGCAAATTGCATTAGCAACTGCTAAATTGGGAGGATTGGGCACAAGTACAGCAATAATTATCCTAAACTCACGAGTGTACAAACAGCAAAAGAAGAAAATTCAAATGAGTTCACTCTCTTTCTCAGTCTCCTGAGTAATTCTTATCATTTTTCCAGAGGGAAAAATAAACTGCTAAAAGTCAAGTAACCTCTGAGTCATGGACAGATCACAATGCAGCTGGAAAATGTGTACTAATCCGCCAATGAGGCAAATTCAATCACAGCGACAGGACGATGTGCAGACCAGCAAGGGGAGAGCATTTGAACAAACACATCTCCTGGAACTCTCCTACGGACACGGCAAAAGACACCTCTTTCAAACTGACTTAGAGAGTGTCAAAACATAAACACACCAAGCTTAGAAAGCATCTGTCAATACAAACACACATGGACAATAGAAATATTGAAAAAATAAGTCATATATATAGAACCAAAATAAATGCGTAAAGCTGTGAACACAAGATCCAATAAAGGCAAACCTGTTCTTTTTTAAAGGCCTGCACAAAGATGGAACACTGAGTCACCAGGTTTTGTTGATATGCACGTTCTAACTCATTAGCTAATAACTTGTATTTAAAGAGCACCTTTCATTGCATTATAAATCTGAATGTGCTGCACAGTGGGCTGAAGAGAGCAGCAGTGAGAAGTGGCTAATTCCATTCTCTACTGTCAGGAGTGTGCTGCAGATGCTGCATGTACAGGCAAACTGCAGGTTCCCCATCAACCAGACAGGTGATGAACAGTCAGATGGGGGTTACCATGCACCGCCCTTAAACCTTCCCAAAATAACAATAAATCTGCCGGACTCTTCACCACAGCCAGGAACTTAGCCTATCTCCAAAGGTGCACTACACACATATAGAGACAGTGCAAAATAAATGTGAGATCCCACATGTGCGATATGTCGTACTAAAAGTCTATTATCTGTGAATTGGGCCCAATACGGCTCTAAAAGTAATGCGTATAATCAAGTCGTAGTGACGGTTCCTGTTGCTGTGGAACCTTTAAACGCAACGTACACGCACCGAGGGGCACATATAAAGAACTAATATATAGATATGTTTAATAACATGTTAACGTGCTGAGATAGGCAATAATATATAGTATAAATATGTAACGTAAAAGGTGAATACACAGTAAAATGTTCGGTATTAAATCAACCAGGCCTATAAGGTCCCCATTGCACTCTTGTGTAGGCTACTCTGTTGAACTAACACTGGATATTTCACTGTGTAGCTAGCAACGCATGATTTGCAACAAGCTTTAGCCCATTTGTGTGCGGCCTGCTTACAGCTCGAAAACGTCATCAAGCGGCAACAAACAAAAACAAATTTGATATTTAAAAAAAAGAATAGACTAACGAACACATAGTAATACAGGAACACGGCAACGAGAGCTCCTCCTGACAACCAAAAGAGTAGAAAACCAAAAATAAGGAAAAACGATAATTTCCGGGTTTTTTTTCACACGCCGTAGACAGAACGCCCGAGTAAAGGCTCCAAACAGACTGACAGCAAACAGTCAACGGCAACAGCAATTGCTTCGTGGACAGCGAATCGGAATTTCCAGGCTGCAACAAAGGTGAGCTCTTATCCAAAGTTCATTTTTGGTGAGTTAGAACGTGCAAATCAACAGTGGTAACTCAGTGTTCCATCTTTGTGCAGGCCTTTACAAAAGAACATACTGGATCTGAACCGTCGCACTGAGTTTAAACAATTATCTGAAATATTTTTCGAGTCGACTGTCGTTAATGGACTTGTGTTTACGGCTTTACGCATTTATTTTGGTAAGCAATCGGTGGCTTTGTCAGTATGCTGACGCTTACGTAGCCAAGAATCAAAAGAAACGTAGCCTGCAGTAGGCCTGTCCCTGCTCTAATCTATTACAGATTCAGAGCGACTGAGTGCAGAAGCCATCCATTTACGTTAGAAAGCCGATAAAAGCCGTCTGAGATCATTGTCATTTTTGATAACAGACAGCCTTCGGAGGTTTGGCTGCATCTTCCCTCTGTCAGAAAATTTCTCCTGGCAAGAAAGCAATGGGTAAAATCTGTTTTTCTCAGTCGTGTCTTGCATGTGCATGGGCTTTTTACTAAATCTCATTTCTTTTTTTATGCAAAATGCCACAGTCAGGCTCAGCTCCATTTAGCCTGGGGCACTTAACAGGATGTGTGGTACAGTACCGGGCACTACTGCTGATGGTCCAGGCCAGCCTTAATTTTGGGAGAAGCCATTCAAATCAGGATGTGCTTCAATGAGACCAAGGAGGCAGGAAATATACTACCCTGGGGCACTGAGACACCAAGGTACTGCTAGCGGGTCATCAATGTGATCCCTCACCAGTATGACAGCCAAGGTCACCCGAGACCAAGGCGATACTTCAAACCATATGAGACATGATGACTTCAGGATTTACGGTGCTCTCGATCACAGGTAGATATCTACAGATGTTTTGTTATACTTCTTGGATGAAATGTTGACTTTTTCCTAACATTGTGAAGCCAAAGGCAAATTTCCACACTCTGCAGTGGTTTCTTTTATATGCCGTACATTGCTGACTCATTTCCCCACTCCCTCACTTGAAAAGTGGCTGTCTTCTTCTGACAGAAAATTCATGTAACAGCCATGACCCTGAGCCACAAAGTGGGGAAAAATAAGAAATCTGTAATCAGAGACCTGGGCCAGAATACAGATCTGAGCTCAAGCTGGTTCACAGGAAACAGGTGAGTACACTCAGAGCAGATCATGGAGATCAGAGCGTTTCGTTCTGTACACCACACCTGACTGACTGCCCTCTTTATTGCCTTGGACTGCACAATCACTTTGAAAAACAGTCTCTGCCGTCCAGGCAGGCTGTGAGATGTGACTGGAACAGATTAACGATGCTCCAGCAGGGGTTGCCTGATTGATGTCTTGTCCTTGAGGCTTGACGAACAATCTTGTGTGTAGGGGGGGGTGTAAAATCAGTTTTCCATCAGATGAGTTTGTTTCCCAATGTATTTTTCCTTGTTGGAGCAGTTTTTTTTTTTTTTTTTGGAGAAAAAAAGATTGCATTCCTAATATACCCCATAATCTCTCACACAGACACATGTCCCAGTCTTATTTTGTTTAGGGTGCTGAATCAGATTGGAAGTTCTCATAGCTTGGAGCCACACCTGCAAACATATACCTTACGGGGCAATTCACACGTGAGGAGACATGCAAGAAAAAATGCAGCTATGTCATCAGTATAAACAATGAAACTTGTCTTTACCTGTCTTTAGATAGTTTGAAATTTTTCACAATTCAATGAATGTGCCTATACACACAAACTATAAACATCCAAGGTGCCTCTTGTTTCCTTTTTCACGAGAGCCCTCTGCCCACAACCTATACCACCTAGGAGCACCTCCACTTGCATAGCACACGACCCAAACTCACCTGAATGCGCATCAGCTCTTTCCCATTTTATTTAGGCTACATTACATGGCCCGGCTTCATCGTTGCAGTCCCGCGCGTTGTCGGTCTCCAACGTGACTAATGGCGATGGTTTGTATCCAAATCCGTCGGGTTGGAGCCACGTTATGCAGCACAGTACGGCAAATCAGCGCATTCCAGTTGGTGCGGGGCAAAGTGACAAACGCCGAGGACCGACTGCATCAGAGAAGAGCCGCAGGTTTTAACTTTTAACCTCGAACGACAGCTATTTAACAAGACGCGAAAAACTAAAAACGGCGACCGCAACTACCTGAGTGTGTCCTACTACAACGTGGCGTGCAGACTTTAAAATCGACGTCCTGTACTTAATTCAAAAGCCCGCTACACAAAACGCAGGTCTATACACACTCGTCGTACTGTACCGCAACATCGCTAATGCATATCACCGCCTCCCTCCCTCGCGCTAGCTGCGGACACCTTAATCTTATTATTAAAGACATGGCTGCTGCGACGCGCTCTAATCCAGATTATGCGATGATAGTGGCTGCCTTCACCTTTTGGTCACTCGAAAAAATCGTCACGCGCTCAGCCTCCCCTCTTACCTTACCCGTCCGCTAAAATACGACCGTACAGTTTATCTACAGTACACTGTACATAACGCGTACAAGTGCTGTCTTTGATAAACCGGCACCTACTTTGTCGTGGTCCTCTAGGCAGAGCAATCTACGAGAGGTTATATAATTTAACCTAAAATTCCTAAAATAATTACTCAAATTATTAAAAGCAAAAATAATAGAATTGTTTTCTACATTTTATTGTTCCTATTTCTTATTCGTGGTTTTCATTTTTGGAATACTATATGTTTATCGTAAAGAACTAGCCTATTTCATGTTGTAAATCACAAAAAGCGCCCTATATGATGCGTCAGTCTCTGAGAGAATTTGGTGTATTTTTTGCAGTTCTGTCTCGGCTGTCATGATTTGAATGGAAAATTAATTAAAATGATCATCACTCAACAGTACAAATTATATATATATATATATATATATATAATCAAGGGTTACTAAGTGCTCTGTATGTATCTAAACCACATTTACTTAAACATTTCTGTCCATGTAAAAAATAAATAACAGGCATACATGTAATAGATATAATAAAGTTGGACTTCTAAGACTTAAACGAATATTTAAGTAAAGTAACTGATTTCTGTTTTTTAAGGTTTTAGTGAATTTGAATGTTATCTTGTTACCACTGGTGAGATCACAACTGCACATTGGCATAGGCTATTGCACAAAATAGCCAATAAAACATAGTCCTTTTAAGCAAAATGCTTAGTGCAAAATCAAGGCAGATATCGTACCTTTAACTAAAAGAGTACATATGGTAATTTAACACCCAGAATTATGCTGAGAAAGAATTCCATTGTGGTTGTAGCTTTGCTTCTGTTTTACGATACTCATACTAAGAGATGTGCAAGGTTTTGCAAGGAGACTCAGTGCCCATTCGTGCTGCACTGTTGACCCTTTCTCCTGAGTGGTGAAGTAAAGCACAGCCCAGCGCACTACACAGTCTCAAAACGCAGCAGCATATTAGCATGGCGCTCCTCCAGGGCTCCAGGCTGCGCAGTTTTACTGGATCTAAATTTGGCTCTGCATGAGCAGCAGTTTTAGTCATAGCCACAACTTCTTCTTGTTTTACTTCTTCCTTTCTTGTGATAATAGTAATTATTATTAGGCAGACATTATAATCCTGATCCCCTGACATTTGTAGTATGGTATGAGACACTCAGTGCACAGAAATGGAAAGCATTATATCATAAGTGGAGATACTCTAAAGGTAAAAAAGAAAAAATAGCGTCTGGTGGGACTGTGTGGCACAATCTCTATCCATATTTTCATGTTCCATACTGCTAGCGGTTTGATTTCTGGCCGAGGTCTTTTCTGTGATCCACTCTTTATCTGTATCCACCTCAGCTTTCCCCTGTCTGAATAAAGGTAAGAACAAACAACAACAACAATAATAATAATAATAATAAAGGGTGCCAGACAGCAATTGTCTCATTTAGAAATGTGACTATGTCATACTGAAGTAATCTTAAAACCTAACCATCTTTATTATATTTGCAAATTAAGAATATGTCATTTACGGAATATGTAACTATAAGCAAAATATTCTGGTGGCTCCCTGACGGCTCATTCAGGGAGAAAATAATCCTGCAGAACTATTATTATTATTAGCAATAATTTAGATTTAGAAAAATTTCAGCAAGTGGCAGCAGAAATTGTTGGATACACTGCCATCTTGTGGCACGAATTTTAACCAGGTTTTCGGAGAGGCGTGGCCCGCCGAGGCAGAATGATACGTGACTTGAGGCATAGTCTGCTGTCAGTGAACTGAGGCTCTGGAGGTTGGCTTACAGTAACTTAACAGTAAAGTTATTTTATCGTTGTAGCGATCTTGAAAACAGACGGCTTTTCTCAAAATGTCATTTTGTTCATTTAAAGGAGGCGAAGTTTTTAAAGACCACTTTAAACCCGGTAAGTGGACTTTAACTTCCTTGGTTAACTACCAGCCAGCTTAGGTAACAATCTAAAAATACTCTGAATTGTTGAGTGGTGTAAGTTATGAAACTAACTTTCTTAGACTAACGCAAACAAGGAATGCCACTTCTGTGTTGTTGTTTTTCCACGTAGCTTGCTAACGTTAATAAATAGTTTGAAAAGGGCTTTTAAAAAAGTCAAATTTGAGTGGATCCGATCCTAATACATTTTACATGTCCTATATTTTTTATACAGTCTATGGTCCTGGCTTTAAATCGTTTTAAAATTAATATTAAGTACGCTAGCAAGTTATGTACTGCTGACTGACGTTAGGTGCAATATATTAATATATTGTATAGAAGAACTACTATAACTGCTAGTTAGCTAACTTCCCCGCTAGCTAGTATAGTAGTGTTTAGCCTACTGTGGATAGAGTTGACAGCAGTGAGCTAGCTAAATAAACTAGCGAGCTTGCTGGTGACTTTTTAGTGTTAGCTCATTTCCATTTTGGTCAGCTACAGTATGTATTGTACGTCTTCCAAAGGTATGTATGTGTGTTCGAAATGTGGACACCAGCTGTTCAGTAGCAGGTCCAAATTCGAGCACTCTACCCCGTGGCCGGCCTTCTCCGAGACCATCCGTGAGGACAGCGTGTCCAAAAAAGAGGAGAAATGGGGAGCTTACAAGGTGAGCGCTCAAACCCGAATCTTGATTTCCTCACTGGTGTTCACTTTAACAGAAATTGATAATGGACTTTTCCTGGTTGCAGTACATAACCTATCTGCTATGATTGAATCGTGTAAATAGGCTTTGGATTGGTCAGTGTTACTCCAGGGTTTTGAATCTGAAACCCGGATAACAGCCCAGTTTGTTGTGTACACAGCTTCTTCTCTCTGTTGCTTTTGTGTACATTTAAGATGATATGGGTATGGCTGTGTTTCCGATGCACTGTGTTGTGTTTTAAGTATGCAGTGTTCTCAGTTTAGCTGTAGCCTAGGTGTGCTGAGTTACAGGTGTCCTGTGGCAAGTGTGGGAATGGACTTGGCCATGAGTTCCTAAATGATGGGCCGAAGAGAGGAATGTCCCGCTTCTGAATATTCAGCAGCTCGCTGAAGTTCATCCCTAAAGGTGAGGCCTGTAGCAGGCTGTGCTACATCGTGTGTACAGGAAACTTTGTGGAGTCTTCCATCTAAAACAAAAATACAACACTGTACAATTTTATGTTTGAAAAAACAAATGTTCCAGAACATTCAGTCTTAAAAAACACAACATTCTAGAACTTTGTGTTTTTCACCCTGATAGTGAAAACTAAACAGGCATGTCCTCAAGGCAGGTTAAAGTAGACATGGACAGAGACATGCAATAACATATTGCTTGCAGCAATGTTGCATCGATTCTCCCTTAGCCTGAGAATGTAGTTAGCCAGGCATGGCACTGTTGCTGAGATGCAAAACAGGCGAACGCGCGGTTGTTTCTCTTACGTTGTAAGTTGCTCTTGACAAGTGTCTGCTAAATGAACACATTGTGATGTAGTGGATCCCAGGGCTCTCCTTGGGTACCGCCTGCCGGATCCAAGTATTTGATGTGTTCCACCTCAAGCACACCTGTTACAACTAATTAAGCCCTTGATTAGTTGTATCAGGTGTGCTTCTGATGGAACGCATCGTATGCCTGGATCTGGCCGGAGGTACCTGAGGAGAGGTTTGGGAACCACTGATGTAATGTAATTGGACAGGCACTGATTCAGCACCTTACAAAGTAAAACCCCAGGGGAAAATTGGTTTCCTGCCCAGAATACTTCACTTAGACAAACTGGAGCCCCGACTTGTACTGAGAATAGTCTCACATGAACAAAAAATGGTTCCAAATGTTGGCACTGTTGTTTGTTGAAATGAACTATTTTTGGTGGGAAACTGGGGTTTTCCTCAGCATTTTAATTCAAGACTGGTGCTGTGCATTCCCATTTCAATGTATACTATATACTTGGTACAAAGACAAGTAACAGGATGTCATGCAGGAATATAAAAAAATTCTATATTAATAAAGGGGGGGGGTTATTAGTCTCATGGGTCAACAGATGAATGACTGTTATCACTGATAGCAGAGTGAGGTTTCATGAAGCCTCAAATGGGAGGGGCTGTCATATGCTTCCAAAAGAATTTTCCATTGGTTAAAAATTTAAATGGGACTAATGGTCAACTTTAGGTTTGGGTTGATGAAATCTCACTTGCCTATCCCTAACCATTGACGACCATTACTAATGCGCAACTGTAAGTAGTAGGCACCTCCTTTAACTCCACCAGTGCTCTCTGCGTTTTGTTTTGTGTGTCCAGACAAAGTGGACGGACAGTAAAGCGAGACGGTCTCCCCAGGACGGTCGGCGTGCGGAAGGAATGTGTTGCCCGGTGACAGGCGGGGAGCTTAATGATGTGATCTGGAGAAAGCCCTGGAATTGGGCGTCCACGGCACGGATGTTCAACACGCTCCCGCCAGGAAACCGGGCTGTATCAGGGCAGAGCCGCTTTTATTTTCACACAGCAAACGCGCGTGCACCTATAAACACACACGCTGCGTCTGGCGCTGTGCTCAACGCTCAGGTTAATTATTGGCTTATATTCTGTATCATTGAAACCAAACAAAATGATTAAAAGGGGTCTGATTTCTTTATTTCTTTCTCTTACACAAATTAAGCAATAAAGATAATTTTAATTAAGGTAATTATGAGTGGGGTTGCATTTACACTTTTACACTCACTATTATTGAGCTGTGGCTGAATATGCTGGTCACTTGAGTATCAGTCACTTTGTGTGGTGATTTGGCCATTGGATATTATATATTAGTACACTCAAGCCAAGGCAAGGTAGATGCGGAATACGTAATGGTCCTTTGAGTGCTTAACCAAAGCCTATTTTTAGTTATTTAATATAATGTTTTCACAAGAAATGTAAATTCTGTCTGTTTAAATACATTAACTGTACTGGAAGAAGCCATTTTGTAAATTAAATTATCAATCAATCAGTGCTGCTTTTGTACATTGTATTATTCAGAAGGTTGAAAAATAGGGGTAAGCACTGTTTATAACAGTGTCCAGGATTGACATGCTAATTTCTTGTCAACTGAAGTTGGATAAGAAAACTTGCAGGTCTGAAGTCTGCAAATGAATTGAAAGCATGTAGTCTGCTGTTTTCACCTGTACATGGCAGTCTTGTACAAGTGTCGACAGTCCGTGTGACTTGTTGACTGTGTCTACAGCAGGGATGTAAAACTCGGAATCCTGGAGGGCTGCAGGGTCTGCTGGTTTTCAGTAAGTTTCAGCACAACTGATTACATTAAGTCATTGATTGCCAAGAGTCCACCCACCTTCTTGGCTACTGATTGACAGGAAGCTACAAGTACCAGCTGATATTGTGGCTCTCCTGTGCAGGAGTATGACACCCCTGGTCTACAGTCCTAGCATTATTTGAATCTTAAAGAACTGCAGCTCACTGGCAAGTTTAGTTTAGGAATACATTTAATATATGGAGTATGGTAGTGGCCTTTTGAAACATGACATAACTATGCTGTGTCAATGGAGATGGGAAAAAAATCTACAAAGTGTCAAAACTCTAATGCGTGAATGACAGAACTGCAGCTCGGTGCTATGAAGTGTTAAATCAGACACGTAATGCCTCAGATATAGTTCACAGCGTTCAGACCTTTTTAAGCCAGTCAACAAATATTAAGCAGGAGTGGTACCAGGTATCACACTACAGTTGAATGCTCAACCCAAATTCAATACTGCACAATTTAAAACATTTTCAGCCAGGAAAAAAATTGGTGAGAACACGTTGACTGTCAATCCCTGTCCAGTTGGGGCGGCAGTTTATCATAATGGCCACCACTTCTCCACCCTTACTCTCCTTCCCCTCTTGCACATCTATCCTATACCCCCCCCCCCCCCCCCAAAAAAAAAAAAAAAAAAATTTTTTTTAATCCTCTCCATTTTCACGTACACATGTTAATTCTAGTGACAAATGATACCTTTCGCTGGTGTTGTATGGCTATGGCCTGACCATTTCCTTCTCATTGATACTTTGAATGTTGGTGATACGTGTCAGCTAAATACTTAATATGTAAATACAAAATGGGAACTTGGTTTACAACTCTGGGGTTTCACATTTGACTTGCAGGTGGGGCAATGCTGTTGTAAGCCTGGGCACGGTACTTAACCTGAATTGCTTCAATGAACATTCTGCTGTGTAAATTGGTTGTATCTTAAAAATGTAAGATTTTTAAGTTGCTCTAGATAAGAGTGCCAAATGCCTTAAATGTAAACTAACTTCCATAATCAAAGATGGGTGAAATGTGATAACATTTATTCCGGATTTAATTTTCCATTCAGACATCAAACATGGTGTCCCACTCCCATTATTCATAAGTTAATTGTTAATACGGGTGTTGTAATTTGCCCATTTTCCATATGATTACGCATTTATTGTACAAAAAAGTAAATAAAAAATTGATATCCACCTGTTTAAGCTCAATTGAAATACTGCCCATAATTAGACAATGTTAAAAAAATTAGCTAGATCGTCCTTTTATGAAAAACTATACTGGTAATCGATGGGATCACAGTCTGCCGACTCGGAATGTCATGCTGACAATATCTTCAATCCCGGCCTGCAACTCGTCGTGCTCCTGCACGCTCGAGACGCCCTTGGGGGTCCCGGTCAGGATGAGATCACCCTCCTCAAGGGTGATAATCTCACTGATGTAGCTGATGAGGAACGGGATTGAGAAGATCATTTGGGAGGTGCTGCCGTCTTGGCGCAGCTGGTCGTTGACTTTTAGCCAGATCCGGACGTTCCCGGGATCCGGGATCTTCTCCTTGGGGACAAACTCGCTGACCGGACAGGAGGTATTGAACGCCTTGGCCAGTGTCCAGGGCAGACCTTTGGACTTGCACTCGTCTTGGATGTCCCTCGCGGTCATGTCCAGACAGAGCGCGTAACCGGCTACGTGATCCATAGCCGACGTGCGAGGAATTGCTGTGCCCCCTTTGCCAATGACTACTCCAAGCTCGACCTCGTGGTGGAGGTTGCTGGAGTACTGGGGAACCAGAATAGGAGAACCCTCTTTCACGTACGCCGAGGGCGGCTTCAGGAAAAGTACAGGTTCCGTGGGTACTGCGTTTTTCAGCTCTTTGGCATGGTCAGCGTAGTTCCTTCCCACGCAGATAATCTTCTTCCCCCATTCCCAAAACCGCGTAACGTTTCGTGCGGATGACATTCCCCCAAAAAGGCTACTTTGCAATGAACTAGCTTGTGACTACTCAAACCCCCATGAGTAGTACAGCACACCTACTTTCAATCTGACCTTTGCACGTCGCCAGACGCTTACTAAATCCTGGGTGACTACGGAATGCCTGGAGTGACAAACTTGGCAAATACGTCGTCCCAATGTTTAAGTATTTAATTTCCAAGTGGAGATATAGCTTGTTATTTACCTGTCGCTCAGCCTAAGTAGCTCTCTGGAACAAACACTTCGCAATATGCTTATGATACATGCGTATAATTGGAGAAAATATTAATATTTCTGTGCCACACCCCCGTATTTGATTGGCTGAGCTCCCCGGGGTCAAAGTTAAAGCGAGGACCTACTTCACTTCATGCCCAAATTGTTTCCTAGTTCCTGTAGTTTCGACATATTAGCAGACGTTAGAAGTGTTGTTATGTTATTCAGGTCATTGGTGGCGAGTGCCTGCACACTGGGTGTACTAGGAGCAGCTACTACGTATAAATTTGGTATGTTGCTAAATGGCCCGAAGACTTTTTGCGGCCGCAGAAATGCTCCGGCCATTCCTCTCGCTGCTATTCTTTTATTGCAGTAAAATGACACTTTGCTTGCAAAGTAAGCAGCTAGGTAGCCGTTATTTCCCATTGGCACAGTAGCTAAACGGACGCAGCTGATATGCAGCAGAGTAGGCTATTTAACAGTGAGTCGTATTACATCATCCTCGACTCCCCGAAGTCTGTAGGTAGTGGAGCTTGCTAAATGCAAACCACGTATTTGTCATTTTGTAGCCTGCTATACACCAGTATCAGTAAAAGCTGTCTTATAGCTCGATGCGCATTTAGTTAGCTATAACACATTTCTCGCTGGATATCTGGTTGTTAAGTATTGACACAACATGGAAAAGCCTGATAGCTAACCAAAGCCCGGAAAGTTCTGCACTATTGGCTCCGGCTGGCGACAATGTTTTGCAGGCTGCAAGTAGGATACATTGGATGACTTCCATTGAGTTCATACAATATGATTTTAAAATATATTAGGGTCAATTCGGTAGTTTTACCAAGATAGATAAATATTTAACAGTCTTACTGTTATTTATTAAATATTAGGTCGCGGTTTTAATTTGCTGGGTGCAGCAAATTATGACGTTGCACACAGAATATCAAACGCACCGAAGCCTAAGCACTCAGTTTGCTATGCTGTTCTATATGAAATTAGAATATGGCATAAAGTACTTCCATCTTTAGGTATACGGAGGGTCCCATTGTAGCTGGGTACGCGCTGAAGGTTTTGTGGTTACTTGCGCAAATATTACAGCTTTCGCCCATTTTATTCCCCCTGCTCCCGTTTTTAAGCTCCTGTATTAGTCATTCTCACATAAGACCAATTATGTTAACGTTGTTTAATTATTTTTTGTATTTTTAATTCTGAGCTCCCGTACAGGTTCGATCTGCGCTATTACATTCCGATAGGAAATCCGTGCTTGTGGCCCAGTCCGACATGAAGATCGAAATGTTACCTGCACTCACAGACAATTACATGTATCTTCTCATTGACGAGGACACCAGGGAAGCTGCGATCGTTGACCCCGTGGAACCGGTCAAGGTAAACCTAGATGAGTATAGGCGAGTGCAGCTGTATATTTACCGACATTGCGCTGTTAATTTCATAGTCGTAGGGTACATCTCGTGTTTAAAAAAAAAAAAGCTGACACCCAGATCCCTCACCTCACTTGTTCCCTTGCAAGGTTTTAGATGCCATCAAGAAACACCGAGTTAAACTTACCACGGTCTTAACGACACATCATCACTGGTGAGTAAAGTTAATAATAATAATAATAATAATAATAATAATAATAATAATAAAAGCTGTAATTTATAATTGTCAATTATTCATGGTGTGGCTAGTGAAAGTCATAACACATGAAGTAGGGAGAATTACTGCCATAGTGAGATCAGTTCCACACTTTTCGACCAAGGCATAGCCTTTCATTTATCTCAGGAATCCATAATGATTCACACCCTTAATAAAGATGAGCAAGAAGCTGTATACAATTAACAAGGCAGCTAATGAGCTACACTATGAGCTCAAAAGAGAAAATCATATCCTTTAATACAAATATAATTGCGTAGTGGAATTGCATATATCCTCCCAAAATCAATCACAATTATGCATGCCCCAATAATTCTTAATAAAATTTAAAAACCTATACGCTACTCTTTCAAGTTAACCTCAATCATAGGGAATTGGTGCAATCTGGTGAGTCTTCAGTCTGCTTTGGCATATGGGCAGGGAGCTAGAAGGACCAGTACAGTTTGGCCAAAAACCTGGTTCCCTCTGCCAGGATGCTCAAACATGGCCACAAATGGATCTTTCAGAAAGACAATAGTCCCAAATATCCCTCAGAATCAACCAAGACGTGGTTAACTGAATTACAAGTTTGCCATTTTAGTGTTCAGAATTGAACATGATTGAATATTTGTAGTTTGAATTGAAGAGATCAGTCCAGAAGAGCAGATTCTGTTCTGATTCTTTGTGTGTCTGTTTGTTATTGTCAAACAAATGAAGTTCATGTAGAGTTGAGGTGTGCATAATGTTCACATGCTGTTGCCTATTTTGGACATTGACTTGTACAGTAGTTTGTCCGTTCTTGCTTCTGGTTTACTGGCCAAGACTAGTCACAGTGAAGCAATCGGATGTTCTTTATTTAGTCAGTTTTCTAGACCCGGTAATGTTCTTCTAGCTTTGTTATATGGACTTAGATTATTCAGACAGCTTACATAGATAAATATGCATATGTATGTGTTTTCCTTCAGGGACCACGCTGGTGGGAATGAAAAACTGGTGAGACTGGCACCGGGTCTTAAAGTGTACGGAGGTGATGACAGAGTGGGAGCGCTGACGCAGAAAATCTCTCATTACAGCACTTTCAAAGTTGGTACTTTATAATTTATGTGTATGTGTTTTCAAAATGGCTGTTAAAAAAGCAACAATTCATAAAGGGATAGTTCACTCGCTGGGGCTTTTCAATATTAGGAGCTGATTTGGAGTTATTTCAAATGTATTTTCCTGCTTTAGGCCATTATCCCCCTAATGCTCCCATACCAGCCATTGTAATCCTCCAAATGTCTGTAAATATCTAACATATCCTCATCACACACAGAAACTGTCTTGGCCAATCAAAAATGAATATTAAAACGGGAATTATATACAAAATCCCCAGAAAGTGAACTTTCCCTTAAAAATATCATTTAGCAATGTGTTTAAAAGATTGCATCACTCAACCATTAAGTTATGAGTAGTTAAAAAAAAAACTTAGCAGTTGCTTGGCTGTGACCAACCTCCGAGTCCATACCTTAAGATTTAACAGATTATCTGTTCGTGCAGCTGGGTTTTTACGGACGTTAATTTTAATCATTAATCATTGTCTTCAGTGGTGAGAAAAGGGTGTGGAGAGTGTGATATAAATGGCAAAAGAGGTGGAGCAATAGTGTGCTGTCAGTAATTTGCAGGCTTAAACAGTCATTGCACCCTGGTGTGGAGGACAGTATTTTGATCGATCATATAGTGATGATTGAGAGCATTGTGGTGTTAATGAAGCCTCACTTTCTCATTAGTAAGGCATCTCACATTGGACTTCAGCCCCACTTCCCTCACCACTACCCCACACCACCAGCACACAGGTTTCTTTGAGTGGATGTGTGTATATGTGTGCCTGATACAAAAGTTTTGATGCGTATTAAAATTATTGTGCTTTATATGCATAATACTTCCTATTATGCTCGCACACAGGGTCATATAATTTCCTCTACCTTTCTCTCAGTATCTCCAGGTTGGGTCTGTTGGTTGCCTGTGCATGAAGTGCCTGTTCTCTCTATTTCCTGGTTCTGTAGGTTGGGTCTCTTAATGTAAAGTGCCTGTTTACCCCATGCCACACCACTGGGCACATCTGCTACTTTGTTACCAAGGACAACAGCTCCGAACCTCCAGCCGTTTTCACTGGTAAAGTATTTGTTCCAGTACCGCGTTTCTCCTTTAAGCCAGTTACCAGTTTTAACGATAACTGCAGGGTTGTAAGTAGCACACGCAGTACGCAGCAGTGTGGGCCATTCCATGTTTTCCGTAAACAGGGGAACTCCAGTAGCTGGTAGAAAAGGGCATGAGGCAGGAACTGTGGGTGTAATCTCCATGTGTCAGGGCTCAGACGTTGCTGGTGTGTTGTTTCTGAGCAGGCGACACTCTGTTCATCGGGGGCTGTGGGAAGTTTTTCGAGGGCACGGCGGACGAGATGTATAAGGCGCTGATCGAGGTCCTTGGACGCCTGCCTTCTGAAACGGTGCGTGCACGTGCGTGTGCGCGTGTGTTTGTGTGTATGTGTGTGTGGGTGGGTGTACGAGTGTGTGAGTGTAAGTGAGTGAATGAGATGCACACTGCAGCTTTCATTCACATATCACTGTGGCTAGCACAAGGATTGCTTCCTATGAATAAGAGAACCTGCAAGGAGCCATTGTCCCTCAGCCAGTAATAGAGATTTTTTATTTTTATTTTTTGTTTCCAGCGTGTTTACTGTGGACACGAATACACCATCAACAACCTCAAGTTTGCGAGACACGTGGAACCGAACAACGAGGCTATCCGGAAGAAACTGGCCTGGGCCAAGGTGTGTCTCTTTCATTAGTCTATTTGTCTCTATCATGTATTTGAATTATTTGTTCTGGACACTTGCGACTTGCGCAATTTGCTTTTGTAAAACATTTACGTACGCAGTTGAGCATTGACTGACGTAATGCCTTGCTCAGGGACACAATAGCTGTGCTGTTCCTGGGACTTGACTCCACAACTTTCTGGCTGAATTACAGGTCCTTAAAGGAGAATTTTATCCATGTTACAATTTTTTTATATTTGGAAATGGTAATCACCCACAATGCATTTTTTCATTCTTGCCACATGCATTGCAGTCTGGCAAAATGGAGAAAAGTGGCATTGAAGAAAGACAATTGATCACTCTCACAATTTAATGATATATTGATAGATGTATATTTCTGTATATTTTGTTGATATATTGATTGTTGTCATTGCAATGTAAATAGCATAAAGTGCCCAGGATTTATGCATTTTTTGTCATGTATTGATTAAAGAAAGTTGGACAAACGTAATATTGGCCTTTAACAGCTTTGCCCTGCCTTTCTCCTCTCTTCAGGAAACATACGATAATGGAGAGCCGACCATCCCCTCTACTGTGGGCGAGGAGTTCACATATAACCCCTTCATGAGAGTTAGGTAAGGATGAGGACAAAAGCAAGTACCCCATTTCCTGCCAGCAACACTGATCCCAGATCAGTGCTCACCGAGTGTGCTCTGGCATCGGGTGAGGTGATCACCTGGTGAGCCACGACCAGAGGTCATTGTTGCCAAGAGGAGGGATAGGCTGTTAGAATCAGCAACCTCTGAGCTAGAAGCCTGTTTCCCTGAGAGCTGCATTACACTTCTCCTCATTAAAGCAGGGGGGTCCTTACCCTTCTATTGGAAAGCTGTGTGTTCTGCTCATTTTTGTTGTTACTCGGCACTTAATTTCTCGCTAAAAGCAACTGTTTATACGGTTAAATCACCTCTACTGTGGTTTTTTTGTTTAAAATGGCTGCTGTTCTTTACGGCGAATAGGAAAATCGACAGGACTCTGTGGCCCTCTGGGACCAGCGTTGAGTCTGTTGCCTGTGTTGCAGGGAGAAATCTGTGCAGGACCATGCTGGGAAAACTAACCCCATTGACACCATGCGCAGCATCCGCAAAGAGAAGGACAACTTCCGGGTCCCCAAGGACTAAGTGCGAGGAGTGTGGGGGGAGGGGGGGAATCAGAAAGTGGCATGGTCTCCGGAGAAAATGTCATCACTACTTTGCATTTCAGTGCACTGCAAGCTGTCACTACCTATCACAGTGAACACATCGTACATACATGGAACACACAACACGCCACCATATTTTACACTAGAACCTCTGCAGTGTGTGTGGCACGGATGTGCAGCAAGCTAAAATAAATAAATAAATAAATAAGCTGCACTAATGAACAGAGAAGCCTGGATGTGCAAAATTAAATCTCAGTTCTAACATATTTAATATAGTTTTTGTGTGTTTAAACATGGTTTTGAGCAAATGTGCTACAGAGGTTGTGTAGCATGAATGTATATAAAGATATCTATTTTACTAATGATTGATGACTCCCAACTGGCACCTTCTGTGGCTCAAATCTGATATAAATTCATTTTAAAAACGTGTATATAAATATAAAGGCAGGGAGTAAGGATTTAAAAAATATTTCTCATCATGTGCAATTTATTTTTTCATTTTAATTTACAGGACACCAGAGTAAATGTTTATGGTTTTCTGTGAGTTGTCTAGGTCCAAAGGCTTAATAGGCAACTGCATGTGGAAAATGTTGCACACCTCAGTCCCAGATTATCCTTCTGTGTTTGACAATGTGTTATATTCATTTACCTGTTCAGTTTGTATGCTTGGACAGTGTTCTTATGTAATGCTGAATTTTAAAGTTTGTCTTATTTTGGTGGGGGTGGGAAAACAAGAAACCATAAATGCTTTAGATTATTTTTAAGCATGATGTCAGTGTTTACCCTAAGCAATTGCTAAATAGATTCAATCTGTAATTATTATACAGTGTCAACGTTATGACTTTGTCTTGGAGTTTAAAGTTATAACATGGCTTTTGTGCAAAAGACATTTCCAGATTTTCAACAATAAAGCACACCATAAACAATGCCATCGGTACAGTACATAGTGTCTAAATACTCACTGCATGTGTAAAAGGAAGGTGTGTGTTGATAACTTGTATAGTTATAGTTTCACTCATGTATAGAAAATGTATAGTAGCCTATGTCACTATTGCAGTATATGGCAGTAAGACCACTGTAAGCGAAGAAAGGGGAGATAACTACCCATTACTGACATTTAGCCTATTCAGTTTTATATAAAGCTAGCAGAATATATGATATAAAATTTAGATAAAAGTAGAAATAAAATCAAGATTAGATGTAGGAGGTAGCCTACCTAATTAACATGCAAACTTGAAACAGAATTAAAAATGCATGATGGTGTTTTATTTTCTTTTGTTGACGACTTGAACATAAGAAATTAAAATAGTAAAACTAGATCTTAAATTAATACATTATTTAAACATGTTTCCATGTGCACAGCTGTCGTTAGGTAAAGTTTCCTACGAGAATACGTGGTGCGAAATTGATTACTTAGGTCTTGCATGTAGAGCTAAGAGATACGCATGTAAATTATGTTTCTGTTAAGGAATTTCATATTTATGCGGGGAACTGTGTTTCCTCCGGTTTCCTCACAGCTATAAACTGAACCGGAACTCTTTAATTGCAACGGGAAACGGTTATAATGAGTGGTTTCCCTTGCCTTGGAAATTATATGTAGTCTTCTGTTCCGTGATTTGCTTGTTGGACTAGTATTGCACAAGTGCACACATCCTATTTCACCATTACGAAAACCGACTCTGCGATTTCAATTCATCCAGGTACTATGGGTACAATTGAACACGTAGCCGCAGCGGTTGTCTTTCTTGGCAGTTTTCTTTTTCAAGTGTCCCCAGCTAGATAGCTCGCAGCCTTCGAAACCCTCATATTTTATAGCCACGGTGTAACTAGCTTTGTAGCTAACGATGCACCTGTGTAAACAAAGTTAAGTACACAAATAATTACTAACAAAATAGCTAGCGAGCTAAATGTGTAAATGTGCTTTTTTCGCTGTCCACATTGAAAGCCTGTTCTTACCCGTCTATGCTCCGGCTTTACTTGTATACAGTGTGGGTGTGGGTACCAGTATTTTCTCTGCATGACGGGCAAACATGAAGGTGAAGGTGATCTCTATCCTGGAGGATAACTACATGTATCTGCTGATCGAGGAGCAGAGCAAAGAGGCCATCGCAGTGGACCCGGCCGTACCGCACCGGGTGAGCCCGCAACACCGCAGACCTTCCCAAATTTTCACCCAGGTCATGAATTTGTGGCCTACTGGTTATTAATATCTTGAATAAAACCTTGCAACCAAAGCTATTTAGTATCCTGTTGTCCAATGACAATAACATTCCGACAATTCAATATCAGTCATGTATTTATAAAGGCATTTTCACTGAAATAGTTAGTTTAAACGTTTTGCTTTCTCGGAAGTATAGCAGTGCCCCACCTGGAATTTGAACTCGCAGCCTTCTAGCTGTAAGTCCAAATACTCTAATCACCTAAAATACCCTCCCATGCACAAGAGAGCAACTGTGCCTCTTTAAATCTGAGCTGGTAGTGGAATGATTGTTGAGTGGGAGCTGGGTGTGTGTGGGGTGGTGGCTGGGTGTGTAATTGAGTCACTGTCGATGTGTTGTGAAAGGGTGTGGGAGTTTATAAAGGTGGATTTATGATTGTGTGGGCGTGTGTGATTGTATGAGTGTATAAATGTGCATAGGTTTATAACATTTTCTCTCTGGTAGATGCTGGAGATTGTGCAAAGGGAAGGAGTCACTCTCACTGCAGTTCTCACTACACACCATCACTGGTAAGGACTTTGCTTCCAAAAAGTTTCACTCATGGAAGCGTATACTTCCATGAAAAACACACAGACATACACACGTGTACACACAAAAAGGTCTGTAAGTAATTTAAATAAATCCCAGTGAATGTGTTCAGTTGCATGCACCTGAGAATAAATGGGCCTGGCCCTCAGCTTTATCTGGGTGTAAGTGCTGCGTGTGCCTATACCAATATGGCTTTGACTGCCAAAGAGCCATGACTAATATCTGGGCAACACTTCAAAATATCAAGTGTTTTCTTAGTATTAACATTTTAGGCCATAACAAGAACCCTAAAGGGCTATTTGGATGTTAATATCCAAATCCTGAACACTGAGTACTTTGATTGACCTGTAGAGAGGAAGAATGGGACTCCGGAGTTGTTTATAAATAGAACAGGTAGCCGGGCCCTCTGTCTCTAGACTACAGGGAAATTAGCCTAGGTGGGCTGAATGGCTTGTCTCATCATTATGTATTCTTATGCTCTTATGGTGGAGGTGGTGACGGTGGTAGTGATGGTGACAGTAATGAAGAGCACGTTGACGTGAAGTATCCTGTTTGCTCCTGTGTCGAAGGGACCACGCCCGGGGAAATGAGGACCTGGTGAAGAGGATTCCAGGGCTGAGGGTATACGGGGGTGACGACCGCATCGGGGGGCTGACTGACAAAGTCACCGACGAACAGGAGCTCAAGGTGAGCACAGAGCGTCACCGGGCCAACCGCGCCAAACCTGCCAAACCCGGTTACTCACAGCTGTAGCGTAAACCGAGTTACTCAGAGCTGTAGCGTAAACCGAGTTACTCACAGCTGTAGTGTAAACCGAGTTACTCGGAGCTGTAACGTTCACGGTGTTGTGATGTTGCAAACACGCACACGCCTTCCTCTGCTCTGCAGTTCGGGGCGATCAACGTGCGGTGCCTGTCCACTCCCTGCCACACCTCTGGGCACGTGTGCTACTTTGTTTGGGAGGATGACTGCTCCGACGCTCCCGCCGTCTTCACAGGTCAGGGTCTCTTAGATACGCCCGCCCCCCTGTCTGTTTGAGCCCGGCTGACCTCGTGGAGATGCCTCTGATTCGCTGTGGGTTTCCAGTAAATACAGTACACTATATGACCAAGAGTATCTGGACACCACTTGTTCTGGGGCTGTTTTTCATGCTTTGGGCTAGACCCCTTAATTCTAGTGAAGGCAAATCTTAATGCTACAGCATACAATCACATTCTAGACAATTCTGTGCTTTCCCAACATTTTGGGGATGGCCTTTTCCTGTTTTAGCATGATAGTGCCCCCGGGCATACAGTGAGGTGCACATAGAAATGGTTTTGTTGAGGTAGGTGTGGAAGAGCTTGACTGGCCTGCACAGAGCCCTGACCTCAACTCCATCCAACACCTTTGGGTTCAACTGGAAAGCCAACTGCGAGCCAGGCCTAATTGCCCAATCAGTGCCGAATGGAAGCAAATCCCTGCAGCAATCCTCCAACATCTAGTATAAAGCCTTCCCAGAAGGTTGGAGGTTGTTATAGCAGAAACGGGTGGACCAACTCCATATTAATGCTCATAATTTTGGATGTGATGTTGGATCTCGTGTCCACATACTTTTGGCATGTAGTGTAGGAATCCTGTTGACTGAATTTTCAGCTCCCCCTTAGCACTAAGCGTAGCCGAAGGGGACACAGTAGCAGAAAAGTCTGGCGTGCTCTGCGATCCTGTTTTAGCTATGTACGTTCTGATCACGCCCCTTTCATTAATATTCATACAAAGCCAGGAAATTGGAACACTTTGAGCTCCAAACGGGCAATGATAGAATTTGTTTTCCGTTGGACACAGACCTGAGTATCTGATCAGTTTATAGACTATCTGGGGTATCTCCTTGCCTTGATTTTGCCCCAGTACTGTCTGACTTCTGACCTCTGTGACACGCCATTTGTCCTGTTCCCGGTTGCCTAGGAGACACGCTGTTCGTGGCGGGCTGCGGGCGGTTCTTTGAGGGGACTGCAGAGCAGATGCACCACAACCTGACCAAGGTGCTGGGCTCCCTTCCACAGGATACGGTCAGTTTCATTATGGTCACTAATAATACGGTTATAACACAGTCTGTCTCATTATGAGGTCACCCATAATACGGTTGTAACACCCTCAGTTTCATTATGGTTGCTCGTAATACAGTTATAACACAGTCAGTCAGCCTCATAGTCATGGTGCTCTTGGACCTGCTGCTGTTCTTATACAGTTATGATCTGGTCAGTCTCATTATGACCATTGTGCAGTCAGGCGCACTTTAGAGACAGTCTTTCCACAGTCAGTCACACAGATTCCAGTCAAGACATGGTCAGCCAGCTGGACACATTAGTCAGGCACCCAAACACATAATGTGGTCATAAATATGGAGTCCTTTGCTCAGGAAGTGTTCACACATCGTTCCTCTTTCCCTATCCAGTTAGATTTGCTGAAAAGTGTGTTGTGTCCCTGCTACAGAAGGTGTTCTGTGGGCATGAATACACCATCAAGAACCTGAAGTTTGCACTGAAGGTGGAGCCAGAGAACGAGAGGGTGAAAGAGATGCTGAGCTGGGCCAGGGTGAGCATCGTTACATTACATTGTATTACACTGCGTTACACGTTTTACACAATACATTACATTTCATTACATTACTCTACAGTGCAGTAAATCACATTACGGTACGTTTTACATCACATCATAACATACTGCTGTGCATTACACATCATCCCATTACATTAATTACATGACACTTAATCACATTACAGTACATTACATTACACTACAGAAAACTGAAACTAAGGCACAAGGTGTTGGTTGGCTTGAACTAAGACCAGCATGCAGACCAGCCCTCCAGGCCCGGAGTTGTGCACCCCTGTGTAAGGTTAACAGAAAGCGAGCAGCTCAGGATGTAACAGAGGGGAAAGCTTGTTGGTGCAGGTCCATTCCTAGCACTCGTATAGCTGAAATAAATTTTGAGCTTAACCTCTCTGTGAATTTATCAGTAGAACCTGGGCATGGTTGTGACTGAACTGAGCCATCTTTTACACTGAGGTAAATGTCTCATCCTTGTAGTAAGAGTTGTTTTTCCCACATACCATAAGCCCAAGAGACACCAGAGAGACGAGGGACCAATCGAAGGCCCCTTCTGAGCAAGCATATATGAACCCACTAATTATAGCTATAAACTGGCATTTACTCACACTGCAGTGCACCCGGAACTGCCTGCAGATACAGTGTTAGATGGCATAACATTAACTTACACTGCAATAAACCTGGAAGTACCTGATGCTACACTGTATATCAGAGTTCTGCTTTTATGGCTTCTGTGTTGCAGCTGAACTAAATGAATTAGGTGTAATTCAGTTAACTGAATGCGCATGTAGTTTATATTTACATATAGAGAGGTACGTGGACCATGATTAGTTGGTCGAATGTGTCAGGGGATCTTGATTGGTTGACTGTGTCAGTGGACCCTGATTGGCTAGCGGTGTGCATTTTTCTCCCCAGGGGAGGGATGATGACGACAAGCCCACAGTTCCCTCCACGCTGGTGGAAGAGTTCGACTACAACCCATTCCTGCGTCTCTCGTGAGTGCACCTCCTGCCTTACCTGTACCACTAACACTCCTGCCTTACCTGCGCCACTAACACTCCTGCCTGACCTGCGCCACTAACACTCCTGCCCCATGCCTCACACCAAGAGAGGCAGAGAGAGAAAGGGGTAGTAAAGGTGAGGATTGGAATGTGAGATTAGAAGTGAGGAGAAAGGAATTGAAGAAACTTCAATAATAATAATAATAATAATATTCTTGATTGGCTACATATTTCCTTGCATTCCTACCCCCTTTGATTCCCCAGATTGTCACTGCAAATTCAGCTCTCAGTTCACCTTCCTGGTTAAATAAAGATTAAAGAACTTAAAAAAACAACGCAGGCTGCAAGTATCACAGAATGAATGAAGAACAACCTCTCCGTAATATAAACTTAATTTTGCAAAGGAAACTTTGCTGTGTGTGTCTGTGTGTGCGCGTGTGTGTGCGTCCGTGTGTGTGCATGCGTCCGTGTGTGTCTGTGTGTGTCTGTGCGTGTGTGTGTGTGTGTGTGTGCGGGCGGTGTTGCTCCTGCTCAGAGAGAAGAGCGTGCAGAAGTTCACAGGTAAGACGGACCCGGTGGAGGTGCTGAGGGTGCTGCGCAGGGAGAAGGACAGCTTCTCCAAGCCCAAGGACAGGCCGCCGCCCCACGCCATGCTGGCCCTGCAGTGGGGCCTGCTGGGACCCTGAGGCTCCGCCCCCTCCTGATATCATGGTAAAAGGAAACGTAGAAACCGACAAACCTGCTAGGAGAACCCCTATGAAACCAGCCTTGGTCGTCTCTGGGGAACGTTGGTGGAGCAAGCGGCTAATGTTCTTTTGTGTGGTATTTCTTAGGCCTATAAGCTCTGCACGAGGTGTATTTCCCACACGGCTGTGCAAACGAATCCACTCTCCCTTACAGTGAGGACTGGAGATACTGAGGCACACGGCCACTAGGATGTTTGCAGTACGCACGTACCTGTCCCTTAGGTATACCTCTAATTTCTGCACATTGGCCATTTCTCAGTATGGTCCAGACTTAACCAATCTAAAACACTGTAAATCCACATGACCATGCATCCCCCCCCCCCCCCCCCTTGGAGGAGGGTTTTTTGATTATTTACGTCAATGTGGATTCATTTGTGAATTAATATTTAGGAAATATTAATCTTATCTGTGTTAAATGCTTGAATATTTTTTTTTAACCAGCATCCTAAGTTCTTGACAATAGTATAATTTGTGTCAAACTTCTAGCTTCACAATCCAGTTTTATCAACAGTCAAATGTAGTGAGATTGCAGACGATGGTTCTTTTTTTTTTGCATGCGTTTTGTAATTTAACCCAATGGTTGTCAACCTTGGTTCTGGGGGCCCACTGTGTATGCTTTTCATTTTTTATAGGAATTATTTATCCTCTTAAGCCACATTATGTCAGAAATTGCTATGCATGCCATAGAGGATTAAAGTTCCATATTCACAGTGTGCTATATTGTAAACGATTACATAAAGAGGTTAAAAAAACTAATCAAATTAAAGACTGAGGTGAATAAACAGGCTCCTAATTGTGATTTTTATTCTTCATGACATGCATAGAAAATTGTGGCTTAAGGGGGTAAATGATCCCTCTAACATGAAATGCACCCAATTAAGAAAAATTAACAGCTTGTTAAAATTGTGGAATTGCAGTTGTGGTTGGAGTGAAAACCAGCATACACGGGACCCCCAGGACTGGGGTTGGGAACCACCGCGTTAACTCTTCTCAACACGTCGTCTGGAGTTCAGCAGCGCCTACATTTATGTTTTTACACGATTTTGGTTTTTAACGTGGAAATTACAGATAAATCTATGCAAATGATTTCAAAATGAACCCTTTTTGTCTTTGGATCAGTTTGTACAAACATTTGATTCGAGGAATTATTTTTCTTTATTTAAACACAATGCGTCTTAACCCATTCACCTTCAGAAAAAGCCACTAAAGATTAGAGTGTAGTTCCACTCTTCAGATTTTTTTTGTTTTTTTCTCGGTCGGCGAAATATATGAATCATTAGACCGAACTGATCCGAGGCTTAAAGCAGCACTCCAGATGCAGAGCGGGTGTGGGCCGCTCCACGTTTTACTAGAAGCAGGTTAGTGCTGAACCCACCAGCAGAAGCATCCAATCCGGGTGCTCCTCTACTTACAGGAAAGCCTGACATTCTATGCGCTGGCAGTGCTGTTTTATACCGCCATTACCTTTAAGCCCAGAACACTGCAGGAGTGTCACCCACTCACGTTCAGTAGCACTTTACACTTACGACAGATTACTAAGATTTTATTATTGCGAATAATTATGAATATAATTTGACAGAATTATTATTATTATTGTTATATATATATTTTTTTTTTCCTTATTTGAACAGTGAACTTTAAAAAAGAGAATGTAACTGATGTGGCATGGCCTACTGACCCAAAGAGCCTGCATGTGATTCTCACTTCAGTATGTCATTAAATGCTTAAACGGCTCTTTTGCACCTGACAAATAAAGCACATTTAAAATTTATCATGCTGACCTTCAATGCTGGGTTTTCATCCACTTCCAATTCATATGCTACTTTACATACTTATATATACACAGAATTTCAACACATTTTATATACCAAATGTATATAATGTGAACACTATGGTATCATAGGATATATCATAATTAAGAAGTATAAAATGTACTGATATTTTTCCCTGTTTAACAATGATGTCGCCAACCACTTATGTGGTTTTTCAGCTGTGGTTGTGGCAGGTTTCTAACTACCAGACAGCCTTTCACAATCAGTTTGTCATGTGGTTAAATATGGAAACACTTGCTGAGAGAGAGAGAATGTATTTCTTCTGATTGCAGAGACCTTGTACATCAAACAAACGGTGCTGACTTGGAGTGATGAAGTAGACAATCAAACACTCTATAATGTGGCACCTACTGCACTGTGATCCCATCTGTACTACACCCCGCTTTCCCCATCTGCATAAAGTTATCTGCTATCCTTTAAAAAGAAAACTGACTGGACAAATCCTCCAAAAATGCTTTTTTATTTCCCTTCGGAGTGATAGAATATCTTGTTAACAGACGGAGGCGAAATCCTTTTCACACCCTTGTAACAAAACAAAAATTTCAAGTAAAGACCGCCAATTACGCTACAAGATTTCACCACTCGATTGGATTGTCGCCAACCTGAAAAGGCACAACTACCAAAAATATTTCAGGGCATGAAGTGTTTTGTGAACAGTCTCAATTAACATTGCCATTTTGCGCCAATACACTCATCCTCTAATTTTACAAAAACAAGTACAACATGGAATCTGCACAAACAAGTTTTTGCACTTCATAGAATGGAATGCAAGTCAGATAGCACAAGCGACTGTACTGCTTGCATAGCTTAGTGTTACGGAACTGCATCATAAAAATAAAAGTCAAACACCCCCTGAGCTGATTATAATCAAGTAGGTATATTATGGTACTGTTTATGTACCCTTTTTACCAGTCACCTATATACACATGACAAAAACATTCATCTCAAAAGAGAGAGAAAGTACCGACCTCATTAAAAAAAAAAAAACATTTTTAAAAATTACAATTGTAAACATTTAAATTTTGTGGATATGGTTAAAGAAAAAAAATTGGAACTGTTCTACATTTGCACAAGTCAGTCTCCACAGCACAACATATTTATGACTGGCTGACAAATAAGTTAAAATAACAATAAAAAGCCAAACCTCTTTTTAACATGACAATCTACGTTTATGATACCGATTCCCAGTGGCTGCCCATTTAATGTCGGAAGCGCTCGGAAAGTGAGCTGAACGTCCTGTAGAATGACCCCCGGCGGTACCTCCACCAGCAGCTCCTGCTGTTGGGCGGTGCGGGCCTGGCAGCACTGAGACGCATGCGTTCTTTTTTAAGGCCGAGGCCTCGGGGGTTTTCTAAGTGGCCTAACTTCGGCTGGCCTCATTGCAGTCGGCTCCAGCCTCGGATTCCGTCGGCCATCTTACTGAAGGCACGGGGCTTCCCAGACTGGAGCCCAGGGACCTCCAGGGGTTCGTGAACAAGATAGCCCTTGGCCAAAATGGAAAACATAAAGTCCCTGGTGCAGTGTCTTATTAGATATATCTATTCAACCATATTATTATTATTATTATTACTATTGAATAAAACCTCTAGTGACAGTGGACTGCAAACTGATTGACAATCAGATATTTACATAAGTATGTTACACATACATACATACATTCATAATGTGGCCTCAATAGTGCAGATAACTGTAAAATGTCCCATTCATTGTGGACAGCAGTTTATACTTTTGCACTTTTTGGAATAGTCATTTTTGGCAAGACCATGCTTTAGGTAGATCATGTTTAGGTAGGTCCAGTGTAACCTAACTTTTTATTTCTAGATGCTAAGAATACAAAAGCTAAAGAAGTAGTGAATGAGAGGCCCCCCAGAACATCTAGCCCTCAAACCTTTTTAAGGGGGGGGGGGGGGGCTTTGAATGTTAGGCCACGTGTGTTACCATTTGGGAAGCTCTCGTCGTTCAGACAGGCTCACTGCGATTTGGGACGGCCCTTCAGTTTCTCGATGCGGTTGGCATCGTCCGCCATCTTGCGTAGCTGGTCCATGTGCTGGTTGACGTTCTCGTCCATCCACTCCTCTATTGTGTCCGGGAAGAATATGGCCTCCATCTGTGTACGGAAATTTTCCAGGAAGGATTCCCAAGTCGCCAGTAGTCTGTGGAGGTTAGACAGAGAGGGAGAGAGGGCACAGAAGGTTGAAAGAGTGTGAGAAAGAAGAGTTTTTTCTGACACTGCTTTAAGACTGATCTGAACTTAGCACAGTACTTCAGTACTGATATAAATTTTCCAAAATCCAAACACACAAGATAGAAGAATTGTTGACTGGTAACCAAAGGTTGTTGAGTGGTACCAGGGGGAGGGTTTTTGGGGTGGTAGTGAGCCACACTTCCTTTAAAAATACATGCATTGTGCTTACTATTGGTTTTGCCTCTGAAAAGCCCACAGTTTCTTACATTGAAGTGTGTGATGTTTTTGGAGTTGTGTGTGTGTGTGTGCGCCAAATATTGGCCCTCAATATGTGAGATTTGAGGTATTAATTATTTCAAGGGAGGAGGTAGGAGACCACAATTTTCTGTTGCTGTGGTGCTTTAGAAACTGTTAGGTTTTTTGATACTTGACTAACAACAAATCAAGGCAACAAAGGTGACACACAAACACATTTTGTCTTCTTTTTTTATGAATTACTTAATTTATTTAATGTGCCATGGTCTGTTGAGGGATGAGTATTCTGTGCTGTGTACATAACACAACAAAGAGATTTCCTCCATGGAAATAATAGAAATAAAGTTTTAATATACTATTAATTGTTTACACTAACCCCCTGTGAGGCAAAGACCAGTGCAGTGGCCTTGGTCCCTGATCTGTTTTATAATAAAAAAGAGACACTCACTTTTGTAACTCCTGTGTGAAAAAGCCCAGGCTTCGTGGGTTGGCAAAGTTGTATTTTCTGTGGTAATAGGTGAACGATCCCCTCACATGGCTGAAAAAGAACAAGACAATATATCGATAGAGGGGGGAAGGATGCACAGTACTTTGTCTCCATTGCCCAGCACACAATTCACATTAAACCTGCGATATTCATATTTGCACTTCATAAAGGGCTGCAAAAACGCTAAATAATCTTCTGTAAATTCAATCACTTTCAGGAAGAAAGAAGTAGAACATTCCCTTCCCATTCCCATGACCCTGATAGACAGGTTTCTCCACCTCTGACCTTTGACCCAACCCCCTCCCCCCCCAGAGAAAGCCAGCAATGACAGAGCTTACTAGTGTTTCATCAGTTCCTCAGTCTGTTTCTGTAAGTCCTTGTTGAGCTGGAGTATCATGTTATACACCTCTGAGCCAGAGAACGCCCCACTCCCATCACTGTGAGGTACACAGCACAGGTAAAGACAGGTAAAATACAGGTTAACACAGGTTAACTCAAGTAAACGGGTAAACAACGGTAGCCACAGGTAAAGCACAGCTTCTCATTATTATGATTACACCAAAGGGACATGAGCTGTGACACTAAAAATGATCCCCCTTCCAATCGCTTCTCAATATTGAACTCATTATTTTCTCCTAAAATACAGGAAGTTTCAGACCAACTAATAAATACAAATACTACAAGGAGGTTATTAAGTTAGGTAGATTTCATATCAGTAAGAGAATCAGTTGTGAACATCAGTTGTGAATCAGTGGTATGTTGGTGTAGTTTGTGTGTGTGTATGTGTGTGTATCAGTGCTGTGTCTGGGTACAGTGTGTGTATATCTGTGTTGTGTTGGGGTACAGTGTGTGTATATCTGTGATGTGTTGGGGACTGTGCGTGTGTGTGTGTGTGTGATTGATGTGTTGGGGTTCAGTACCAGATTCCTTTTTCAATGTTAATACTGCAGCCCAGCAAGTGTTGTACTTCCATCTGTGCCTTGTCCGAAAATGCACCTGTCCATGCACACACACACACAAGCACACACAGGAACACACACCACAGACAACCTAAAAATCAGTATGCGTGCCTTAACAAGCAAATATTTTAAGCAATTTCTTTTAAAAGAAAGCAACAAGGATGCTGACCGTGCTGCAGAGTCTTAAGACAGACAGCCAGGGATGGGATTCCGACGGGCAGGAGCTCACACAGCACAGAGAAGTGGTCGTACCTGGAACGTCACGGCAAAAGACCAAAATTGGACACACAAGCACAAGTAACAGTCCTCACCTGGAAAATACAGGGCTTATAGACCAGCATATCCATTCAATGAATATGAAGTACAGACTGTGAGCTTTAATTTAAGCTTCAATTTAAAGGTATTTACATCCATATCTAGACACCAAATGCACATTTCATACCTAAAATGAACACTAGCCAACAAAAGGTCTAATGATGCAACAACATACTGCTGGCCAAGAACCAGCGGAGCAGCCAAAAGTCCAATTACTTTTAGTCCCTCATGGGGGGTGACTATGTATAATTAGGGCTGAAATTCTGACATGGATCACCCTATAGGGATGTAAATACATGCAAATGTATTTACATCCATACTGTAAATACAGTCTGCACTTCAACCTCATATTCATGGTTTCACTTCAAATCCAACAAGCTGGAATAGGGCCAAAACAACAAAAAATGTGTCACTGTAGATATGTCTTTTAATGGCATTTTGCTAGCAATGTGAGCATCGGCTCAGCGTTGGCCCACTGCCTCACCTCTGCCAACCGGTCAAGATGATGCCACGGAATGAGATGGAGGGGTAATTGGCCATAGAGTTGATGACCTTTAACCAGGACAGGTGGTTGTTCAGATGGCGGTCCAGGGGAGTCACTACCTGGTTGATGTCCGATGCCCCTTTAAAAGCGCTCGCAAACCAAATGTCCTTAAACCCCACCTCCTGGTACTTGGAGATGAGCTGATCTGAGAAAAATGAAGAAAAAAAGAAGAGTTGTTTTTCAGTGTGTGTGCGACTGAGAAATTTAATTAAATTTAAATTTAAAAGCCCACTGACGTGAAGCATGAAGCTGATTGTTAAAGATGAACGTGTCATATCTATGGAGACGTTTCTTACCGATGTTCTTTAAATTCAGTTTAGGAGCGTAGAACCACATCACTGGGGAGGCAAGACTTTGCAACCCAGATTCTAAAAAGGCAAGAAATATGAAATCAGCAAAATTATTATTACAGTATTACCTGATGCTTTATTATGAACCTGTGTGTGTGTGGGACAGCATATGGGTATTAATGTGTGGGTGTATGTGCATGTGTGTATGAATGCAAGTGTATTAAAGTGAGCATATGTGTGTGAGAGACAGTGTGAAAGTATTAATGTGCATGTGTGTGCTCTTATTGGACCTGTGTTTTGTAGTTGTTCCAATGACCGTTGTTATGCACTCATTGTACGTCACTTTGGATAAAAGCGTCTGCCAAATGAAGGTAATGTGATGTCATGTAATGCTCAGTTCCCATCCCTGCCTTTGAGAACGTCGGCACTGATCTGCCTCATCATGTCATCCCACATCAGCAGACGGATGCCTGGCCTCCACTCGACGATGAAGCGCGCCACTGCCACCACGTGGTCCAGGTACATCTTTCCCATGTCCCCGCTGTGGCTGTGCAGCCAGTTTTTGGAGTCCTGGCTCTCACCAAGGCCAAACACCTGTCAATCAAAACAAGCCGCCATGGCGATAGTTAGCTAACTAGTTAGCTGCTCTTAAATAGTTAACCAGCTTCTGAAACAGTGTCAGGTACAGAAGCATGCTGGGGTAGAGGGGGGAGTCGGGGTGGGGGAGGGGGGGACGGACCTCATCAGCACCAATGTGCAGCCAGGGGGCATCTGGGTGCTGTTCCAGGACCTGAGTCACCATGGCTTGGATCAGAGCCTGGGAGCCCGGGGCATGGGGGTTCAGACTGTTAGGGAAATCCCCTACTTCCCTCAGTGCAGTGTACTGCTCATGCTTCAACACAAACTGTCAGTACGACAGAGGAAGAGGATTGGGGAGAGAGAGAGAAAGGGAGGGAGAGAGACACATAGAGGACAGGAAGAGAGAGAGTTTTTAAATGAACCAGGCCAGCCATTCAACCAACAAAAGTTGTGTTCACAATGAACAGCAGAAAAAATGAATTAATGATTTATGTAACTGTACTTTCGGCTAAGGCATGTGTAGCGTTAGCATTAGCGCTCACTCTTGTACCTCCAAGTGTCCAAACGCCTGTACCAGGGGGATGACCTGCAGCTTGCTGAGCTTGGCCAGGTTCAGAATGGTTTTGATGTCCTCTACACTATTCCACAAGATGGGGGGGGGGGGGGGGGGGGGGGGGGGGGGGGGGGGGGGGGGGGGGGGGGGGGGGAGGAGGGGGCGGGGGTTCAGATTGGATAACTGCTCACGTGGCATGCTTACACTTTGATATGGTACAATCAGCTTACAGTCACAAGGTGACCTGTGCAAATTTTACTCATAGTGATGAAGTATCCTTATAGCAGGTAGTTGCTGTTTGCCAATGTAAAACATTTGTTCTCGAACTTGTGCTTTCTTGGAACTCTGCCTGACAGGCCATTGATTACCTGTACAATTCCACCTGGGGCTCCATGACTGTACATTACATTACATTTATTTGGCACAGGTGCGATAAGGTACTATACTCATTTTGTAATAGTTATTCATAGCCATGAACACATTAAGTCCAGTTCACACAGTGAACATTACTCTGACCTAACTAGGAGATCTAGGGAGATCTCAACTATAGCTGCTTACCTGTATGTGTGAGGAAATCTCACCACTACATGCTTACCTAAATGCATAAGGAAATCACACCCATTTCTGCTTACCTGTATGCATAAGGAAATCACACCTGTTGCTGCTTAACTGAATCTATAGGGAAATCACACCTGTAGCTGCCTACCTGTATGCATAAGGTGATCGCAGCACCTGCAGCTCTCCCTTGTAGGGGAACATGTCCTCGTACTCCAGCAGGACTCCGGTGGCGCCCAGAGAGGAAAAGAGTGGGAAAATCTGCCCTCCAAAAGAACAGGAGATGACCATTCATCCATTTTAAAATGTCTGACCCATACCAAGAGCAACAGATCATCATTTAAGTAATATGGGAACGGCTTCAATATCCCTGGAAATGAATGCTGCCCCAAGATTAGCCCTTTGAACTCCTGGTCAAAATATTTTCAAGAGCTTTCCAGAGGTCCTTATTAAACATTTTGAAATTTGATAACTTGAGGATTTTCAAAGCCTGGGAGCCCTGATGAGGATTAGCATGCTATGCTACAGATATGTCTGACCTTTCAACAAGTCTCCACCCTCTTTCACTCACCTGTTCCAGGTATTTGAGTTTGGGGGCAGCTCCTTTCAGGTCAAGGTGCACGACTTTGAGAGGGGGCGCATTGGGGTCCTGTGGGAGAACGACCTGAGGGGGTGGGGGGAGTTTCTCTGCTTTGGCTAGGCTCTCCACCGGCCCCTTCGCCTCCTGGGCCCCCTCTCCCACGATACTTTTGTCCTGTTTCGGAGGTTCCTCTTCCTTTCCCGGGTTCTTGTTCCAGAACCCGTGAGTGTTGGCCTGGTTCATTTTAACACCTGGCACCATCTGTCTGGATTTGGACAATGGATGGACAATGGCAAAAAGCAAAACCCCAAATTACAGCGTGAAAATTTTTTTTTAACCACAAGCCTGTCTGGATTTTAATAATGGATGGACAATGGCAAAAAGCAAAATCCCAAATTACAGCGTGAAAAAATATTTTTAATGCATCAGTGTAAAGCAGGAGTGTCTAATTTTACCCAAGAAGGGCCTGTATGGGTGCAGGCCTTTTGTTCTAGCCAGGAACCTATGATCATATTCATATAGTGTTGCCATCATAAAAATAATGAGGTGTCCAAAAGGGAAACTTTTCAGGAAGTTGGGAAAGCTGGTTTAATATTACATCTAACCAAGTTAGAGCCATACGGTGGTTTCGTAATCCTGAAACACTGACAGAAAACAAACAATGGTTCTAACTGTTCATGCGTGAGACTCGATATCCTTCAGCAATTTACTCTGTATAAATGGATACAATGTAAAATGCTATGTAAAAAGTCGTGTAAGTCGCTCTGGATAAGAGCGTCTGCTAAATGCCTGTAATGTAATGTAATGTAATTAAACCTTGTCATTCACAGGAAGAAAAAAAAGCGTTTTTTCAGATTGTCAGATTACTGGCAGGGGCCCTGAAATTGCTGCTGCACTCCAAAAACGAAGAACCGGAAACTGACTCACCTGGGCTGGGAGGCCAGTTTAATCACCACCACGACCACCAAAACGAACACCACCAGCCTCAACAGTGTCGACAGCCTGGTGGGCTGCATGCTCGCAGCTGAGAGCCTTAACAGGAAGAACATAAACATCTCATCAAGAAATAAACAAATCTCTTATGTCAACAAGCAGAACTGTCTGCTGTTACAGTATATGATGAAATGAAATATCTGCACAGACTGGTACTTTTCTTATACCCAGGAATGTACCTGGATAGGTAGCTAACCGGCTTTGGCTGCATAGACTACCTGAGCTGTGTTGCATTAAATGACTGATAGTATACCCAGGTAGTCTTGGACAAAAACAAAGACTTTGGTGGCCACCAGGCACTACATTTTTCTGGAATATTGTTTTTGCTGAAAAGTGAAATGTAGTCACCGCTGTGACTTCAGCTGCTTCACCTATGGCTTCCTCTTTTGTGCAATTTAGAAAATATGTAGGCTAATTCATGGTAAGAAAGAGTGTCTTAAGGGGGTAGGTAAAGGATGTAGAAGGAGTAAGTGGTGTAATTTAGGAAAGGCACATATTTACACAATGGCACAGCGTGGTGAGTGGTGCATATGTTGCGGTGGTTTTAGGTTTTATCATTGTTGTGATCTCTGGCCTCTGTGCCCCCCCCCCCCCCCCCCCCCCCCCCCAAAAAAAATATCATGTTTCCTCCCTCATGTGAACGATGTGGGCTTTTGTGTCGCGCAGCGGTTCACTGCCAAACATATGGCGAGTTTCAGTGGCTGGGCCCCCATTTCCACCGAAGCGTGACCGTACAGTGCAGAAACGCTGGCCTAAGAGTACAGCTTGCACAGTCTCATATCCTGAGCGTGACGGGGAATCGTTTATAAACGTGACATCACTCCGCAGAAAAACTGACTACATTGCTCACAGCTGTGGGGAAAAATAGGACTATGAGAATCACCGTAATCATGAGTTTGTTTGAAACCGGGCTACAGTTTACTATAAATCATTCCCTTATGGTAGATCAGCTCTCTGACCTACATACAGAGTCACATACGTACAGCTCTGGCTAGAAACCCTACATGTAGTGCATCTGGTGCTTGTTTCTAGCTTGTAACAACATTGTCCCTGATGAATAAACAAATAAATAAATTATCTAATGGAAGAGAGAATGCGAGACAATTTGTATTGTGTTCGCGTATTCCAATATCGAAGCCATTCAATCATTATTAACACAGAATCAATTTAACTTAATCTCAGGCTCTGCCTATGCATTAGTCGATTTGGAAAACTGAGGAAAATCATACATTCCTTTCGCACTGCAGGCTCACTACTTATAACGAACTGCCAAGAAGAGACTGATGGAGACACAGCAGATGAAAGGTGATGCTGAGAGAGAGAGAGACAGAGAGAGAGAGAGAGATTGAGGTGGAGAGATATCAGTAAACCAGACCTTGCCAGAGATTACCCAGCGTCCACCTTCAGCACACCAAGCCTCATGAACCAAACCGAAAAATAAAAGAAAAGAAGAACAAATAAAGAACCAGGGAAGTGAAACGGTGTACAGACCACAGTGCCAGGGAACGAAGAGCAACATGCCCTCCCCCACAGCAGCTACATAAACACCTTTACCCCACAGGGATGGATGATCCTGCCCCTGATTGGCCTAAGCTCAGCTAATGCGTCACACCAGTTGGTTTATGGCGGTGGCTGGCCTGCCTAAACTCCAAAGACTAGATCTTTTTTTCTAAGTAGCTCCTGGTAAAGCTAAGCAGTATTAGACCTACAGCATTGTTAAAATATTAATGATGTCATGCTCTTTAAAATGAGATCAAATGGAGGGCCCATAGCCTTAAAGCATCTCAGACTGAGAGTACTCACATGGGCTGATTCATTAAACGTCTCAGACCAGGACTGCTGATCTCAGATCAGCGTTGCCTTTTAGCTGATGATAGATATGGGCCAGACTACAGAGTGGGGAATCCTAAATCAGAACTCTGACTCCCAGACAATCATGAATGCAGTCTGACCTAGGATCAGTGTGGCCTTTTGTCTCATAACATATATGGACAGGACAGTCTGATCATTTTTGTATTTGGCAATCAAATATATGCTACATAAAAATGATCGTTCTGTAAGAGTGAAACTCCTTTCTCCTGTGCATTACTTCCTTGCCAAAAGAGCCCCTTTTAATTGGGGTGAGCGATTGTGTTCTTTTAGACCAGGCTTAGTTCCACTTGGTAGCCAACTGCAGTGTTAAGTGTGTAATTTCAAAGAATAAGAAAATAATTTTGCGGTTATCTTTTGCTTTGTTATTCTCTTAGCGCTTAGCATGCAGTATTACCAGCCATCTGCAACAAGCATAAGATTATTTACAATGCAAGTAAACTGCATTGCAGTTAACTCACATCTTAAAATAGCTGGGTAGACAGCTGCTGACCAGCCCAAGATTACTATAGCTAGCTAGTAAACATGCTAGGCTACATAACACATGGGCCCGGTACTTACATGATCAAACTAATTTGAGTAATGAAGTACCTGTCTCCGGCTACATATCTTTATTAGCTGGTCAATAAAATGGGTGTGTCAGCTAGCTAAGACAGAGACTGCTAATGCAAACACAGGTAGATACCTATAGTTATATTGTCACCAACTATAACTTACAATGACAATAGCTGCTTCTAGTACTACCAGTTTCAGTGCTACTGCTGAAGTGCTTTCCATACTTATTAGTAATAGATTCCTTTTAGTGCACAGACTTCCATTAGATCACTGCCCATAAAGCTGGCTACAAAGTACACAGCATCCAACCAACTCAAGGTAACAGAAATAGGCAAGTGCAACCATTCCCACAAAATGCACAAATCTCATCACTAAGAACACCTCTTTCCAGTGAACACTATAAATCTCAGCACCACTCCAAATGTTAAGTCCCAAACAGTTTATTAAGAAGTTGTCTGATTATTGCATTAAATTATTTTTAAAAGGGCTTCTTCCACTGCCTGATGTTGACAGGCAGCATGACACTTAAATCGTGCTTACTTTACAAAAATTCCACTTTGCAGGACGTTAACACCAAGTTTCAATTCCCCCTTAATTATCTGCATCATAATGCATACTGCAATGTACAGTAGGCTATACTGTATGTGGAGGTATTGTATGTAGGCTACCATTATCCAGGAGCATTGTGCTATTTTGGGTAAAAATTTCAACAGTATCTAAATTAAATTGCCCTCCATACATTTTAATGCGACTTTATGTCCATTCAATAAGTTACATCATGCTACGTCAGTACAGGTCCCTCCCTATATCCTACTAGCCTATAACAATAGCAACTGAAAGGTTTCTGTAGACAATGGAAGAATTATCTGGAGACGAAGGAAAATTAATAACATTTTAGCTCTAGTAATACGACCAAGATCTGCGGCAGGTGCACAGACGCTCAGGGAAGGCAACCGCGCACATTCAAGCTCTGAAACTACTTCAGGGAGGGTAAAAACAAATCATCCCAGTACGAAAATGACACCAAGTTATTACTGCATAAAGCAGCCTACGAAGCAACGCTCGAGTTGTCGGCGAGTAATTACTTACTTTCAAAACAGATTGTGTACACAAACGGCTGAGATCACCGCAAAGTGCATTCGAAAGATACATCTGAATCAAGACTGCATATTTACTTCCGTGTGCTTCACTTGCATGTACCAGTAACAATGACCGAGGACAGCTGCGCAGTCTGCTCGCGGCCAATAAGTAACACTAGCTGTGGCCCCGCCTGATCACGCCCCGCCACGTCGGGTTTACAGATTGTGCACGGCGTCATTGTTGTAAAATGGATTTTGAATACATACTATAAAGGGAGCACAATAACAGGATTTTTAAAAATCTTTTTGAGCGACCATGTGTACAAACTGGAGTTGGTCCAAAATATTGGAAACACCGAACTCTAAATATCAAGTAAATAATAGGGAGTAGGGCCACCTGCTGTTTTAGAGGTTCTGAACGATGAGCAGTGGGATACTCATGGGCCATTATTCAAGAAAGCCACCATAAACTCAGACTATGTTTTTTTTTTATTATTTGCCTTGCTGTGGTCCTGTGTTTATAATCAAATAAATCTTCTCCTCCGTATTCGACCACGCCCACTCAACCCGAGACACGCTAATTAATTAGCCTATAAAAACCGGTAAAAAAAAATTCCCATTAATTACCAGACATTACTACATTGTGCGGTCGGGACAACCGGACACGTAGGCTACACATAATTTGAAAACATACGTTCCGGTCAAAAATCTGGCGTCTGGCAACCCTAGTTGGACAGCTAGAGGAAATGTTATTAATAGGTCAAACAGAAAACAAGCGAACTTCGCGATTCTTTTCATCTCCTTGGCGAACTTCAGCAGACACCGCAGAGGAAAAGCAATTTCAAGGGTAACTCTAGTTCTTGAAGGAGCTCTATGTACTTGACTGGCGTAGGCTTTACAGAGGTTGTATGATGATAGCCAGAAGAGGGTGCCAGTTCATTGGAAATTCGACAATGCGAGCGATGAAAAACGCTTGTTTGTGTGAAACGAGCCTACGTGGAAAAAAAAAACATGGCTCATCGCAGTTTTCTTCATAGTAAGGTGATGTTGTGTAAGTAGCTACTTAAGTGTATATTTTCATTCAAACGTTTTTTTGGAATTGGAATTAATATCGTTATATTTACCTTTAGCTCGAAATAAATGTAGTCTTTCATTTAAAACGACAAAACTATAAAGGCGACGCACCAAGGCATGGACCGGGTAAACGTAGGCTAACTTTTGACCCTGGATTGCTGACTCGGGATGCTAGAAAGCTTGTAATGGAGAAGAACACGCAAACATGAAACACAACAATATGCACCGATTGTAATGTCTGTTGTTTGTGTTAAGTGGTAAAAACACATTTCCCCAAGGGGACACAATGAACGATAACATTTTGAGACTGCTCAAAAACATTGATATTAAGGATGTTTACAGGTTCTACACTCAGAAGTCCGCTGAAATTGTTAAATTATTAAACAAAACAGCATGTTATTTATTTATTTATTTTTTACATTAATAGGCCCACCTCATCCGTAGTAAGATGGTCCTTGCCATGCCTCGTTGAAACACTAAAACATCTATCTCGGTCCTGTAGAAGTGAAATAATATAATAAAGAGATTTTCTCCTGAGTGCAAAGTCGACATCAGTTCTCTTCAGGCATTCTCGCAGTGGCTCCGAGGTCCGTTTTTAGTTCGCGGCATTGTCCTGCCTTTGACAGGCTGGGGCTACCAGTTGCACAGCTTGGCACGTGCTGTCAGCTTGCGCCATTGTGCATGGCAATCAGCTGCTCAAGATGAGATTTGCTTCCTGTTTCAGCTTGGTGAGCCACTCTTTGATTTTTACAGAAAATGTCTCATCTGAGTATAAATGAGACCAATTTCCTGCCAAGGTGTTTTTCTGGTTATTAGCTTGAGCAAGGAGAAGTGGATCACAACGCTTGACCTCGCTGGTTGATATCATGTGCTAACCCCCAGTCCAGCCGATGGATGGAGGTGATCACTCTGCGGTAAGTTGGTTCAGAGATCTGTTGTCCTTTGTCCCTGTCTTTGTCATCGCTCTTTTAGCATAGCCTTCCCCTTAGGCCATATTGTTTTATATTTGCATGTTGCATTGTCACTCTTATAATCTATAGATACATTTTTTTATTCTTGCCGCGAACTTTGTCATAGTCACAAATATTAAAAGATCGCGGGGTCTATTGAACGACAGCTTTGAAGCGCCGTCTTTTGTCTTGACACATATGTGGCGCATGTTTCTGACCTGCTGTCAGTGATGGGGGGTCCTGGTGTGCCCCATTTAAGGGCGTATCTAGGCCAGAGTCTTCGCTCCGCTTCTGTGCCAGCACCTCATCTGCGCTTTGGAGCTCTCCCCCTCTCTCTCTCGCGCGCTCTTACACTCTTTACGGTGATGGCTGTCCCTTTCACCGGCTTACCATAGCGTTTCTGGGTCAGCTTCCATTCCACAGAGAGGAACTACTCCACAAGACAAGAGAGGGAGAGAGCGAGACTCGGAGAGAGAGAGAGGGAGGGAGTGAGAGAGAGAGAGACTCAGAAAGAGAGAGGGAGAGTCAGAGAGAGAGAGCAAGCACACACCAGAAGTATTTATAGAAAAATGGGGCTCCACATTACCTTTTCTCAGGAAAGAATCATTACATCGCCTGGCTAGGGTAGAGCGTCCCAGGTTGTTTTCTTCTTTTTCGTCTCTGAGTGGCACTCAGGGCAGTGTTGGGCAAAGTGGCCCTGGCCAGCCGTGAGGACCCCTGCGGAGCGCTCCCGGTACGCCGCCTCCTGAGCCTCCGGCGCGCTTTCCTGCACCATTTCGCGCCTCCGTTCCGAGCGGAATCTTCTCGGCTCGTTCTGGTCTCTGTCCCGCCTCCAGATTCCGTTCTCTGAAGAGCTGGCTCCCGTCCCTGGTGGTGGGAGTAGTGGGTGGGTGAGAAACCGAGGATATTCCGTTAAAGAAAATATTTTTTCGGCAGCGGCGACGTGGAAACGGGGGCGGGACTCCTCAGTCTGACCTCACTTTGACCCCACCGGTCTCCGCCCTCCGACCCGACCGCGAGGTCCCGACCCGCCAGCGGAAAATGAGGAGGTTCCTGAAGAGCCAAAAGGGCCGGTTCTCCCTGCGCCAGAGCAAGTCCGGCACACGGTCGGCTTCCAAGGACTTCGGTGAGCCCTCTCTACCGCGATTTACTGCTTCGTCTGTCCTCTGCTGGAGTTCACTTAAGATCAGGAAGCTGAAGTATAGGAGAGTTAAGGAAACAGAATCTGTACTTAAGGTCTGTTCTCTACTGAAGCATGACTCCCTGCTGTTACACGTTGGGTCAGCGGCTCCTGAACAGTGCGTCGGGGTGGGCCGGGGGGTCTTGAGCGGTTATGAAGTGGGTTGAGGGCTTTCATGTGAAAAAAGTAACTTATTGTACATTTTTATAGTTTTTTATGTAAGCTTTTACACCAGTCAAATCAAACACTGCACTATTTACACAAACGACAGGAGTCACAGTGCTTACGCTGGAGTTTTGTGATGTTACCCACATTGTTATTCTGTATTTGAATGTGTGTCTGGCTGGATTTTGTTGCAGTAATGCTACAGTTTGTGAGCTTTGGGCTGTGTCAGCTCATCTGGTTGTCCCTGCAGTGCTTATGTTATGTTTCTACCTGTGCTACGGTCACCTGTACGCTAGAATGATGACTGAGAGAAGTTGAGTTAAAGCTTTCAGTGTAAGCTTCCAAAAATGAAATTTGTCCGAAACTATGTGCTCCTGTGTGAGAGTGAGTGCTGTGGTGTGTATGTGGGTGTGTTTATATGCATTTGCTTGCATGCACTGTGTGTGTGTGTGTGTGTGAGAGAGAGAAAGGTGGGAACACCAGCTCTGACATTGCTTGGATCTTGCCTTACACTTCCTGTTGCAGTTGTATTCTGTGGTGCTGTTTAAAGCTGTACAAGCCTTTCACTGTCGACATGATCCCTCTGCTCTGCATTAGCATATGTGAATAGGAACATGATGCTTGAATGGTGGCCTGCAAATGGTTACTGCTGAGGTAGGGACAAGAAAATGGCTGCAGCTCCAGAATCAGGCCAGTGACCCTGTGGAGAGGCAGTGAGGCTCAGAGGAGCACCAGAATCAAGACTCAGTCTGGTGGCTGAAATGCAACTGCATTGCCATGTATATGGGCCAGAACACATGTGCACTGCTGGAAGATTCTGGCACTGTTTCTGTGTGAAACAACTGCATCGCCACCACTGTCCAACAGTGTGTTGTGACTGAACAGCAGGTATTTGAAATATTTGCATTTGATTTTGAGTTTGTGTTATACTGGGTCATATGTGGTGATTGATTGGAGGCTGGGGTAGTCTATATCAGCAGTGCCTATGAGTCATACTGTTCTTATGTGTGTGTGTGTCTGCCTGTCTGCCTGCGTGTGTGCTTGGAAAAGATAATATTTGAAGGGGCTCATCTGTGCTTCAACCTCTCTGTGATTGAAACTGTGCTGCCCAGGCATCCATTTGTCTTTATATAAATATCAATGAAGGAGAGACTGCAGAAAAGGAAGAAAGCCCTTTGTAACAGCCACAGAATGACACAGGACAAAGCCATAAATATACCACCAAAAATAGAGGGAACAAGTAGGAGGAGGAGAAGGACAAGAGGATGAATGATGGAAAGGAAAGATTAGTAAAATAGGTAGGCCCTTGGAACTACAGCAGGGAGAGTTCCTTGGAGGGCTGAAGTGCCATTTGACTACTCCCCTAGACCAGGAGGGCCATATTGTGTACAGGGCGAGTGAACCTTGGTCCCAGAGGGTCACGTTGTGTAAAAATATAATGCATGTGATCATGCACTACTGTAAGCTGTACTTCCACAGAGAGTTGTTCTGTTGTGCTTCACATTTGTCCATTTGACCCTTTCATGAACAAGGACGCCTTTCGAGATTACACGTATCTGTTTAGCATGAAGGCTGAGTAGATTCAGGAGAGATGCAAGATTCCATGCATTCCTTTTAACATGAAGGCTGAGTAGATTCAGATGTATCACAAGGCATCTCTTCCCTGCATGTTTCTCGAGTGAGTGCAGCTTGGGGAGTGATGTGCTGGGGGGGGGGGGTGTCCCAGGAATAGCAGGGCTTTTCCAGGGTGTACAGTTTACGAGCGATCCCTCTGAAACCGAGGAGGCGGTGAGAATGATATGTAGACCTGGATTCAATCAGCATTTGTCCTCCGCTTTGACTTACACATAAATGTGAATTAGACACAGTGTGGTGAGTGATCCATCGATCCATCCATCCATTATCTATACCCGCTTATCCTGGGCGGGGTTACGGGGGGTGCTGGAGCCTATCCCAGTGTGCATTGGGCAAGAGGCAGGAATACACCATGGACAGGTCGCTAATCTATGGCAGACCTCTGGCAGATAGTTGAGTGTCAGACCCCTCACTCAGCAGCAGGGAGTTATTTCAGTATACAAAGTCAGTTATATTGGTGTAAATATCTGATGTAAAATACATGTCTCTGTTCCCTGCCTTTGAAAATAAAGGCCAAAGAAGGGGTATTTAGAACCGTCTGTTGATCGCATAATTACTCCGTTACTCCACCAACCCAAAAAGTGTGTGACGCTTTGCTGCTGATCACTGACTGTCTCGTTGTAATTGTTTGGATATGGAAGAAAACTTCGAACTTTACAACGACACTGGAACTGTCTCATTCCTTACACTGAGCCTGAAAGGTTTGTGTTTCCTACTCCTCAAAGTTATCAAAGAAACATGGACGCTGCCTGATGGTTTATGATGTTGCTGTGTTTGTGGTTTCTCTCTGTTCCGTTTGTGTGCGTGTGTGTGTGTGTGTGTGTATACCAGTGCTAACCAACCCTGTTCCTAGAGATTTTCCATCCTGTAGGTTTTCATTTCAACCCTAATTTGGCAAACCTGGCTCTACTAATTAGCTGCTCAACAACATCTCTAGCTGTTGAATGAGGTGTGCTTTGTTAGGGTTGAAATGAAAACCTCCAGGATGGTAGATCTCCAGGAACAGGGTCGGTTACCACTGGTATACACACACATGTTCATGTGCGTGCATTTGTGTTTTTATATTTGCGTGTTTCTTTGTTCATGTGTGGTTCTTGCAGTTCTCTCAATGCCGCTGTCGAATCAGGGCTGGCCCGAGGAGTTTGGGTTCCGTCTGGGAGGAAGCGGGCCCAGCTACATCCTGTCTGTGGAGGAGGGCAGCAGCGCCAACATGGCGGGCCTGCAGGCGGGCGACCAGGTCCTGGAGATTGAGGGGCAGGACGTCTCCGCCCTCAACCCCCAGGCCCTGGCCGCACTGGCGCAGAAGCAGAAGAATGTCCCGCCCAGCATCGGCGTGGTGTCCCGCATTCAGCAGGTGAGCCGCACCGAAAACGCGCTGTCCTGTTAGACATGCTCCTTCAGAAATGAGCAAGACCTTCAACCCCTGTGAGACATGCTCCTTCAGAAATGAGCAAGACCTTGAACCCCTGTGAGACATGCTCCTTCAGAAATGAGCAAGACCTTGAACCCCTGTTAGACATGCTCCTTCAGAAATTAGCAAGACCCTGAACCCCTGTCAGACATGCTCCTTCAGAAAGGACCAAGACCTTGAACCCCTGTCAGACGTGCTCCTTCAGAAAGGACCAAGACCTTGAACCCCTGTCAGACGTGCTCCTTCAGACATGACCAAGACCTTGAACCCCTGTCAGATGTGCCCCTTCAGAAATGACCAAGACCTTGAATCCCTCTCAGACATGCTCCTGGTTCAGAGGTGTGGCAACGAGGGCAAAGTGGGTTTCTGGATATCGTATAAACTTCTGGCCTTAATTACTCAATGAGCCCGAACATTTATGCCGTCTGATATTTTCGCTACATGGCACCCCCTTTTCTGACGCACCCAAAACTACACACCAATTGGACACGCCCCTTTAGCAGTCCTCTGTAAGAACCACCCACCTTTCCCAGGGTTGAGAAGTGACCCACGCATCTATGAGGCAAAAACCTCATTTAAGTTTTATGGTAATCGACATGAATGTGTTTGTTGTGCTACATTGGTATGAACAAGGGCACTAAATGAATTAGTGTAATTTACGTAAAACGTTCCAAATTTTTTTTACAAATACCGATATAGAAAAATGCATGCTTATTTATTATACATATTGTTATTTATGTGATTAGCCAGCATACTATTTTAAATGACGCTCAGCCTGTCTCAGCTAACGAGGCTCCTCTTTTCTGGGGGAGTACGTAGGCAGTTGCTGCTGTGGGATCAATCATGCTGGAGCTGTTTCTGCACTGTAGTTACAGTTAGAGCACCAAACGGACAAGAAAAGCAGTCACAGCTGTTAAGTGGAGCCTGTTCTAAAAATGTCTTGTTTTCTTAGAAATGAAAATGATTCACTCAACATTTGTCCTTAACTTTAATTAGCAAATAAATGGAAGTGATACATATTTTTGTAGACAGTTTCGCAGTTTTTACATTTTTCGAACTTGCCAGATTGTTGGTGTAGCTGAAAATAAACAATTATGTAAATTCTGAGTTGAAGTTAGGAATGAATGTTGTTTTAATCCTGGTCGAAGAATCGTAACAAATTCAAATAACAAATTGCATTGCCTGAAATGAATGAAATGCATTTATATTGTATGCCTTTGTGATGTGTGTACTGAGCAGCTGGACATCCCCCCTGGGCCTGACGGCCGCTTTGGCTTCACCATCGTGGGAGACTGCCCCCTGCTGGTGGAGGACTGCCAGCCGAACTCGCCGGCGGGCCGGAGCGGGCTGCGGGCGGGGGACTTTGTGTTGGAGGTAAATGGGATCCCGGTGAAGCAGCACGAGACGGCGGCAGCCATGATCAAGGCGTCGCAAGGCCGCACGCTGCGACTGGGCGTGCTCGGAATGAGCCGGCGGATTAAACGAACCAGTGGAGGCAGCCTGAAGGAACCGGGAGGCCAAGGGGGCCTCAAGAGCGGCCTGCAAGGGAGCATAAAAGGGCCCCGACAAGAAGGCTTGCTGAGCGGTCTGCAAGGGGGCCATCCAGACAGCCTGCAAGGGGGCCAGCCAAGCAGCATGCAAGGGGACCTGCAAGGGGGACATCCAAGCAGCCTGCAAAGGGACCAGCCAAGCAGCATGCAAGGGGGCCTGCAAGGGTGCCATCCAAGCAGCCTGCAAAGGGACCAGCTAAGCAGCATACAAGGGGGCCTGCAAGGACAGCAGAGTGACATGCAGGGGCCAGTCAACCTGCAGAGCAGCGACAGTGTGCGGCAGGATCGCAAGAACAAAGCTGTGGAGTTCAACAAGAAGGTGGGCTCACCTATCAGACTGAGCTGACAGACATGAGCTTTGAGAACAGCAAACCCCTTTGGTTTGTCTACTGTTTGCATTTGTCCCTTGTGCCCTGTTCTGCTGTGTCCATTTTTCCTCCATCTCTGTCTGTCCTTATCTATATCTAACTGGCTGTAGACTCGAAATGTGGGTTTTTGGAGGTGGGGTGTGTAAGGTGGGGAGTGGAGGATCAGCTTAATTTGTTCTGTGAATGATGTTATTGTCTTTGTAGTCTGTATAGCTAATTTTTATGTTTTGTTATTCTTGGGTTCACTGTTGTTGTTATTAGTATTATAATCAATGCTACTGTATCTGTTTCAATAATTGGACTCTACGTTACACATTATGCTGAATTCTGTGAATAGCAGAGCAAACAAGCACTGCCAGAATCATAGTTGTTTGTAGGTTTTAAAAATACTCCGTTTTCTGTTTGCCATTCTTAAATATAAGACAATCACAAACTGTCAATACTACAAAAACAGATGGGGCTAGGGGTAATGTGATTGACAGGAGCTGCTTATCAGTGCTTTTTTTAGGTTTGATATGGGACTCTGAGTGTGTTCCTCATGGCGGTGTGGTTTGCTCTTGCTTGCGGCAGATTGAGCAGGTCCTTGGGGGGGAGCCGGAAGTGAAGGAGAAGCTGTTTGCGGCGCTGAAGCAGTATGCCGCTGAGAGGCAGGTGGACATCCTGGCCTCCGCCCTCCCTGACATCCTGACCAATGAGGAGCATCGGCAGCTGCTAGACGCCATCAGGTACCTATGAGGGGCCACCCCCAACCAGCCTTGGGCCCCGCCCCCCTTCCACCAGCCGCCTGTGAACCTATCAAAACCTATGTTACTGCGCAGCATGTAACATAATTTGGAGGTATTACTGGTTTGATTGCAACTTCGTGGCCTGCTATTGCCATTATTGTTAACGTAAGTAAGGGAGAATCATAATGTCAGGTAAAATGGCATTCTGGAGTGGCATAGTCATACACTGGGCAACTCTGTGTGGCGACCGGAAAAGGTTTGCAGGTGCCCTGTGGAAACAGGATGCGTGATTGGTGGAGGTGGATGTCTCGGAAAGTACGAGTGGAATGGAAGGGGGAATCAGGGTAGAGGGAGAAAGGCTACAGATGCGGATTGCCGAGCTGTGGAGTGTGTACTGGCTTATTGGGAGTAGTTATGTGATGGGTGTAGAGGTGCTTCCTTCCCTAATTTATTGATCACATGACCCCCCAACTTCCTGAGACCTGCTTGTCCTTGGCGGTTATTGGAGGTTTCCTGTATTTTTAGAGAAGAGCTTTTTGATGTTATCAGTCAAGTGTGATCATTCTACATGGGGAAGGGGGTGTGATGGTTTAAATAAATCCTACGTGTTGAAAGTGAAAGATTCTTTGAAGGATACTCAGACATGGTTCCCCTACATGGTTTTTTTTGTGTACTGTTTTTCCGCTTTGCTCTTTTCACCTCCTCAGGATATTTTCATGTTGTTCATGGTGGCAGAATATGTTCAAATGAAACGGCCATTAGAGGTCAGCAAACTCTTCATATTCATGTGAAGTATTGCAGTCAGAACTCTCGGATTAGTCTGCATATGAAAAAGGACAGTGACAGCTCTTTTCCACAAAAAACAGATGTTAATGTAAAAATATTCCAATGTGTTAACTTCCACTAAATGTGTGGAGTGTGTTCAGTCTTGTTCTGTCCATGGTACCTATTTTCATAACCATATATGTTGAGCTAAGTGCTGATATTGGGGTACCACACAAAGTTGTATGAGAAGGCAGAGCTCTGTGAAACGCTGTATACATGGTACTCTTGCTAAGTACCGACGTTGGGTGCTTCAAAAAATTTTTTAACATGTCCGAAGTTAAAAATGTTTTTCTAAATAAATGTTTGTCTCGCCTAGATTTCCTGACCCATATAGTCAGTTGCGTCCTAAAAGTAGTTCACATCATAAAAACATGGTGTGTAAACTGTGTTTTTCAAGAGTATCTGCACCTTCATTGCTGAAGCAATTGAAATTGCCTTCTTGGGCACAGAGAGGACAGTGGCCTTTTCTTGTGCTTAGGTTCGTTTGGTCTTTTTCTTATTAGCGGCCAAATGAACGTTTGATCGCGGGTCTTGCACAGAGAACATTAACGCAAACCACAGATATCCTTAAAATAACATGTTTTGAATGAACATATCTATATTTGGACAGGAATACTCAAGTTCCTTACTTCCCTGTCTTTAAGAAGCATTGTCTTGCTCTCTGTAGCTCAGACACCTGCTTGGAAGCAGAGTAGCCTACAGATGTGCTCATGACCGCACGCGATGTGTGTTTGTAGAAATAACGACTAGTTTCAGCGTCGCTGATAAACAAAGAGAAGCAGTTTCTGAAAAGTGCAAAGAATCTGATTAGCCAAACAGAGGAGAACTTAAATATAGTCCTCTAAGCATTCCCCTGACAGCGACTGTCAACATGGGCTGTTATATTCGGGGCACGTTATGAATATTTTATAAAGTAATCAGGTGGCGCACCAGACCAGACAGAGTTTGGGCCCTGGGGGGGAAAAAAAGTCTTGATTTTGAGAGGTAATAATAGAATTTTCGCTGGTTGTTTGTCAGTCGTACCTTGTTCAAAGGCTGCTCAGCATCCTCTGACAATGTCCCCATCTTGTCATGACTCATGATGATGTCACACCTGCTTTATGCCTCTGCTTCCTGTTGGATGGTGATGCAGTTGCATCTGGAGGTGCCGGCTATGGTATCTTTTGTCATCATCATTAATGATTATGTTTGCTGTTATTTTTATTATAATTATTGTTTTTATTATTGCTGTTTGTTTATTTGACCAACACTGTTATCCAGAGCACCGTGAAAGGCTTTCATGGTAGGTGATGTGATATATGTGATATATAAATAATGTGTGATGTATGGCAACGTAATTCTTAAGAACTGCATGAACAAGGGCATTGAAGTATGACAGACAATTGTGAATGTTTTTCCAGTGTTTTGTAGTGTTTAAAATGTAACGCATGCATAATTTCTATAAAGTGTCTTTTAAAAGATGAAAATTTAACATACATAGTGCATACCTAAGGTGAAGTGAGTCTTTAAAAAAGTTTCTGTCACAGGGGGATGTGTGATGAGACTTCAGAACTTTTATCTTGGCTCCTTCTTGTAAGTTTGTCCTTGTGAAGAAAGTTTTGAGATTTTGTCTGAAGGGCTGAGTGTGGCGGAGGGGCAGGTTCTGGTGTCTGTGAGGCGTTGGAGGTGAGGGGGGTGGCGAAGGGGCAGGTTCTGGTGTCTGTGAGGCGTTGGAGGTGAGGGGGGTGGCGAAGGGGCAGGTCCTGGTGTCTGTGAGGCGTTGGAGGTGGGGCGCGCGTTCTCGCGATGAGAGCTCTTCCGGTGACGTGCTGAAGGTACGCTCGCGCGCGTGCGTGACCTGATTCAGTCTCCCAGCAGAGCGCGGAAGTGGGCTGAACACGCCCGCGTATGCCGTTCGCGCGGTAGGGCTGAGTTGGTAACAGAAGCTGAAGCCCCTGCAGGAGCGCTGCCGTTTCGTGAGGAACGCTCTGATTCATCGCGCGGCTTGCTGCCTCTCCAGGGGGAGGCGTGAGATGGGGATACGCCACGCGGGCTCTCGTTACCGTGTGCGTTCCATTACCTGTTATCCCCGCCCCCTTTTCTTACCCGCCTGCTTGCACCGGGAGCAGCATTGGCATTCAGTATTGAGTTCTTTTTTTTCTAATGTGGTGTCCAGTGTGAGGCTGAGGCTGATGCTGTGTTTTCATCCAGCAAGTCTAAGCTAATGTGCGCTGAAAGAAATTGATCACAGCCTAGTAGGATGTTGATGATCCGAATGTTATTCTCCTTGAACGGTTGTGGATCCAATGTGTAGAAGATGCTCTGGCCGTTGGTGTCCGTCTCCGAATACTTGCCACCAGCGGCACAGAGCGCAGGCATCGGCGCAGCCGCGAATTCTACTCTTAATTGTGATAATTAAAGGTAAAATGTCCCTTGGATCTCACAGGCAGTGACAGCCTGGCCCCCAGGTTGAGCATTAATGTGGGGCATTCATTCCCCATAATGGCTCCAACGCCACCCTTTCATACATTGTGCTTCCAGTGCCCCCTTTGCAATCTGAGTACCCCCCCTGGGATCTGGTACCGCCCACGTTGAGAAACCCTACTTTAGCCCGCTGGGAACATGTGACATTGAACAACCCCCTTTTCAGCTTGGGGGTGATTTTCTTAGCCATGCCCAGTTGGTGGAGGGGGGGGCGTGGCGTGGCTGTGCGTCCTTGCCCCTCTCTCCTCTCTGTACCTCCATGCCTCTTTGCGGCAGGCAATGTCAGTCAGGATATCATGTATTTCCTCTCAGCCACACACTGCCTCCAAACCTCCTGGACGTAAGAAAGTGTTTGACATTTTCTTCTCCTCCGCAGTTGTATGTGCGTGACTGTCTGCCGTGAAGACGTGCGCTCACTGTCATACACGTACATAAACTCACTCAGCCAGACACACACACACACACACACACACACACATTTGTTTATGGTGAGCATTTATTGTGTGTGTGAGCATGAGTGTATTTGCAAGCATGCATGTATTTATGTGTATGCGTGAGGTGGGTGAGGACTACGCAGGGCAGGTTTGTACTCCGACAGATCAGCGCAGACAACATCCTCTTGTTTTGCCGTGTGTGTGTGTGAGAGAGAGAGAGAGAGAGAGAGAGAGAGAGAGAGAGAGACAGAGCGGCAGCTCTCTCACCCATCCCCACTGTGCAGCAGCTCTCTCACCCATCCCCACTGTGCAGCAGCTCTCTCACCCATCCCCACTGTGCAGCAGCTCTCTCACCCATCCCCACTGTGCAGCAGCTCTTGATCCCATTCCCCAGGTGCAGTGGTGTGCTCCTGAGGCAGGTCCCCTGTCACTGCTGAAGCTGACTCACCACTCAAGGGCCTGTGTGGTTAAGGTTGTGCACAGTATGGTTCTAGATGGGAGTGAAAAAAACTGCCCTAGGTAGAAGTGCAGGTAGCTGGAAGCCGGCAACTAACTTGCTTAGTTCGGCTAACGTGCAAATGAGCATATGTTCACTTTCATGTATTAACAGCAATCATAGAAGCCTACCTGCTATAGCTGTTCAGTAAACAACTGCACAGTCTGCATGGACTGTTATAAACAACTGCCTGGATTACAGAATTAAGCGGGAAAGACTAACCGACAAATTTGTATGTTGTCATAGAGCAGTAAACTTTCCTGCCCAGCCTTTGTCAGTTTACGTGGCGTTAGCAGAGTATTAGCCTCCGGTTTATCGTCATTACGTGACAAATGCGCAATGTCTTAAATAACTGTCTGAGTCATGTTCATGCTGGTTGTGTGTTTGTTTCTATCAAGCGTGTGTGGACAGGCACACAGTCGTGGCGATTGTGGTTAGTTGCCATGGCTGTCAAGCCTAAAGTTGTATCTCTAAACATAGTCGTTGAGTGACTTCCGTACAGTGTGTGTACCACGCTGCCTCTTAATGTTAAGGAACACATAGTTTTGTGTCCTGCATGTGTAAGCCGTGTGTTCGTTAACTTGGGAGGCATTTCTGACCATGTGTAGCTGTATTTTTTTTTTTTTTAAATGTTAGATGCTGTGATTATTCATCATAGAAACATTGCGATTAATGGCAAGCGAAAGTTCCTCTTTGTATCTGATTATACGGAATATATTTGTTTCTATCACGAGAGCGATTGATGTTGTGCTACTATATTGGGTATTGCAGACAAATATTGGGTATTGCAGACAAATATGCACTGCCACAGAGGTGATGTCTGTTCACAGAAGACGAGTGTCTATTTTGGGGACTCTGACAAACACATTATTTTTTGTGAGGCTGACTTGAACTCTATGCTTTACGCTTTGCTGTGATAGACTAGTGAAAAAAGTAAAAATACTTTGATTCCCACCAGTAGTTATTTATTGACGTTTCCCGCATGTTGTACTGTTGTACTGCCTGATTTTATTTACGAAGATTTAACCTGTCTTTAGTGAAATTAATTATGGAAAACATTTATTAACGGAAAACAGTTTAACAGGATGTTCCCTGAAATGTTTAATATTTAAATATTTAGTTCTCCTCATTGAACCTTGAAGTTGTTTAAAAAGTCAAGTGACTAAAAAAAAACCGACTGGGAATGTGCTCAGTTGAATGTCCCGCTTTGCTCTGCAACTTGAGTGGGGTTGGAGTGGATTGCTGATGACATCACAGCACAGGCCGTCTCCAACGAATAAGCTTTGGCTTCCATCATGAAATGATGCGTCTCTCACTGCATGAAGCCAGCGTGCCTGCCCCACCCATAACACTGAGCATTGTGGGAAATTCCTTCACTCTGAGATTTTCTTCCTGACAGTTCAGGCACCATTGTTGTGCAGAAATGAAGGGGTGGGGGCTAGGGCATGGGTGGCTAACACTTAGCTTCCAGAGCTGCAGGTCCTGCTGGTCATTGATTCTCAGCACTAGATTGATCAATTAAAGCAGATTATTAGTTACATTTAACTTGCCTCATCTTGTGTCTTTGGTATAAATTGACTAAGGGGAAAACGAAAACCTTCAGAGCCTGTGGCTCTCCAGGACCTGCGTTGGGGACCCCAGCAGACCCTGAGGCTCTCCAGGACCTGGGTTGGGGCCCCCAGCAGACCCTGAGGCTCTCCAGGACCAGAGTTGGAGGACCCAGCAGACCCTGCAGCTCTTCAGGTTTTGGGTTGGATACCCCTGAGCTGGGGGATGGAAGGGGATACTGGTATAAGGGATGTTACAATGCTGACTCTACTGACCAGGTCTCTGAACCTGAACCCTGACAGGTCCAGGTCACCCCATTTAATCTTAATCCTCAAGTTGGCCACACAACTCTTGCCTCGTCTCTCCACCCGGCCCTGGAAATATGAAGCATTATTCCTGCATAGGGACACTCTATTTTCAACCAGCCTACTTCTTTTAAAAAACATCCCTCCAAGGTACAATATCGCATTAGAGGCAGCCACAGTTGTGCACAGTGCATAGCTCTTGTCAAGTAGGACAAGTAGGACAGGAGGGAAGTGTTAAAGGAGTCTTCAGACATTGTGTTTACTCTTTGATAAAGGAGCACCTTTGTACCTTACCGCTGTGCCTAGGGAGAGTCTATCAGCAATTCTAAGTAATTTTTGAATGTGGGATTGAGCATTTGGCAGGAATTTGATCTTGAAACCAGGCATTGCAGGTTCCCACCCCATGCAGAGCAGTTTTTCAGCTGTTCATTAAAGTTCCATCCCTGCTTTGTGGTGATCTTGGTACATTCTTCCCTCAGCATTTGAAAAACTGCAAAATCTTTCAGCTGGTCCTTCCTTCCAAGCCCAGGTCAGATCTTCTCTCTGGTCCGATTGACAAGGCCAACCAAGCATGTCCCCTGTGTTCGTTTTTTTTTTCAGCTAGTAGTGGTACGTGCCCTTGAAGTCTGCCGCTCCTTACATTGTCAAAGAGGAGTTTCATGCAAGTGGTACTGGTGGGGCTTTTACCTCTGAGGCCCACTGCTACAAACAAGACAAGAGCTGAACTCTTGTGCCAGCCAGTCAGCCTGACTGAACTCCCAAGCTGGCCAATCACAGCTCAGCCTAGTTGCAAGTAGTGAATTATGGAGGGGGGGGGGGCGCTCTAACTCATGCCCATAATCCCTGGAGGACCCTCGCTATTTTCCTCTCCCTTTTTCCTCTCTCTCTCTCTCTCTCTCTCTTCTGTTTCTCTCCCTTGCCTGTTCTCTGTCTTCTTACCTGCCGAGGAGCGGTAGTCAACTTGCCAACGCTGCGGCCGACAAACGTCCAGGTGCGCAGTGAAGCTCTGAACCGTCAATCTCTGTGTGATCTCAGAGTTCCCAAGAGGGCGATACAAGAGGGGGGGGAAGAGGAAGAAGAGTGAGATGAAGACCAGTTGCTAAAAAGAAAAAAACCTGTGGATCTGAACATGCAGCTGGTTTGGAAGTGTGGAGGAACACCCTTCACCCCCTTCTGGCATCTCGGAGGCTGAGCTCCACCCTTCTTGGCTCCTCGCCATAGACGCCCCCAGACCCGTCCCGCAGGCCCTCCGCAGCAGATAATTAGCCGCTAAAGCGATGTGAGGAATAGCCCCAGGGCTCCTAACGCTGCTCGGCTCCCCTCCATTTGCCGGAGAAACCGAATCCTCGGCACGCGTCGCACTGGACTGGAACCGACCGGCGGAGCCATGGGCCGGGACAGGAGCTTCTCACGGCACTTTCGGTAAGGTCTCGATCACTGGTGCCCCCTGCTCCAGGGACCTCACTGTTCATAGCCTGCTTTTTACGCTGTGCGTTCCCGCTTGGCGCAGCGACTGTGGAAACTGCTGTCTCTGAGTACTCAGATGTTACTCCGTTTACTACTTGCTTCTCTCCGTTGTTACTCTGTCAGTTTGTTAGTTGCTGTTGCCGTTGGCAAACTGAGGGTGGAAACAGCAGAGAGCCGTTCTCTGGAATGAGACCACCTATTTGATTTATACTCTGTTGCGTCTGTTGTATAATGAGGTGCTGTAGAAACGGTTAAATGTGGGTGCTGCTCGTGATAGCCTTATGAACACAGTGCTCTTTGCTTACGTGTAGGACGTTAACTTAAAGCGCGTACCGCCCTTCGTCTGAAGGACTTTTTGAGGCAGTGCTGTCAGCGTGTCGGTGCCAGGACTCATGTAAAGCTGGCCTCAGGAGCGCAGAAACAGCTGCCGCTGTAAACGCAGGCAATTTTAACTGGACCTGCCCACAACAAGAGCACGTGGAGCACAACTCTAAGCTTCTTTAAAACGTGTCATGAAGTTGAATTACATGGAATTTCATTTGTGAAATTGTAGTATTAAAAGCACATTTTTTTTTTTTTTTTCCCCAAACACTTGGGAGCATTTTATTGGATTATTCACCTGTTAACCTCCGTGATGATTTTAAAGCTGTCGGTGTTTACCATGCAGATGAATAAGCCAGGGGCTGCTTCAGTCTGTCCTCTCACTTCCCACAGAAAATGTGGAGCGTTTGTGAGCATCGCTGCTACTGACGTTGGGAAGGAAAATAAAAACACCGCGGCCCTTAGTTCCTGATGCGGCACTTTGATGCAATTCAGCGTGGCACTCCCTGGCTTTCAGAGGGGCTATCATGACCAGTGAGGGTCCTCTTAATTTGCGGTCACGGTCAGTCAATGTGGTCTTATGGACTGAGCAGTCTTGCACTGTAGTGCCCTCCACTTTGACCCGATTTTGAACAACCCACCTTTCATAAATCTGTCAGCTATTTTATTGGTGAAGAAAAAGAGGCAAGAGAAGAAATTTCATTTCTGTTCTGTTGGTTGTACATCACACATCTTTGTTTTGATAATATTACACAGTGTAAGATCGGTGTTACACTTCTACATGACATGGCTAGCGTCACAGTGCACTAGTTTCCATGGTAATCTGACATGTATGGTGAAACCTCCTTGACTGGGTTATCCAATTAAAGACACAAGGTTGCTTTAGTCATTTTGCCAGTTTGAGCTAATTTTCTTTTTGCTTACATTCAGTATCTGCATAGAAATGTAACATGACATTTAATAAAGACTTGTATGTAGCTCTAGGACAATAAGGCCAACATGAGGGAGTTACAGGTGAAGTGCTAGGTGTGTAACTACCTGTGTACAGTTGTGCATTGATATGCCGTGGCTAAGTTGGTTACAGTGATGTTGAGCACGGATTCCAATTTTATTTCAACACTTCCACCAGAGACCCTTTTTCTGATATAAGGGGACAGGGTTGTTTGGGGATGTGTTTCCCAGTAACCCACAATCACCTGCCTACCCCCTTACATTGAGCATACATTGCCATGCTGATGTAGTCAAGCCAGAAGGTCCAGCATGTTGGGTAAAATTCAGTGCCTTTCTGAGAGATGTGGCTTTGTCAGGTTCCTCCGCTCAGTTGTCATTCTCTGAGAGGATTTGTCCTTGATTTGTAGAGCCGCCTCCCACCCACGTATTTAATTTTAGATTCCTCTTGACCTCCTTCTAATTGGGGGCATCTCAGAAACTAAATGAGTTTTAAAAGCCGGGTTTGCTGGATTTCATTTCCACTTGTTAAATAAAATGGGGAAAATATTTCTCATATTGCAGGGTACTCAGCAAGTAATTTTTTTTCCCCAATTAGGCCAAAAACACATCTGTATGATGATCTTTCCAAGCAGCAGGCGCTGACAGGTTACCAGTTGTTCCAAGTGAGAGGTTTGCCTCTCCTCTGATCAGCACTAACTCTCTCCTGTAGTACTGTGTGGACTGTAGGGTGTAAAATAGTCACTGTCTGTCCTGTAGTACTGCATGGCCTTTTGTTTTTGACTCATTGATGTTTGTTATCATTTTTAACCTGGAAAGTGTCTGAAAAATATGAATGATGTTTGACTGGAAAAGACATGCTGAAAGTTAGAATTTCGATTGATCCTTATTTAAAAAGCTGAGGGTGGATGTTCTCTGAAAGTTACTGCTGCTGTTGAAAGCCTTCTTTTTGTTGCCAAGATGTGAGTTAAACCAATCCGGTTGAGTTCTGTTGGCCCTGGTTACCTATAACATGATAGGGTTCAGTCTGAACCTGCTCATCCTTTCAGCGATTTGTTTGGTGCATAAGCAATCACACCATTTTGCATGAAAACATGTATAGTCAGAGATCTCAGTCTCTCACTGCTAACACTTTTTCGTGCGAGGTGAATCAATCTTCACTGCGTCTCTTCTGTTGCATCTTTCAAATAAACAGGGGTGTCATCTGTCCTGCAGCCTCTTATCTTTTCCTGCTACGCGTGTGCAGAGCCGTGTTGCAGGTGTCTCTCTGCTCCAGAAAAAAGCCCTCTTCGTATTGAGGGTACCGATGCTAATTCCGGACGGGCTGACCTCAAGGTTCAAGCACAAGGTTTGGAGACGGGACTGGCAACGCGGCTATCTGCACTGACCCAGAATGCAGGGAGGAGGGCTGGCACGGCGTGTGTGGTTGGGTCACCCGAGGGGGGGAAATGCAGTGGAGGGCCTCTTCGAAAACTTAAACAAATCAAACAAGGTTTCAAGGAGCAGGGACTGTTGATTACTTACGGTTTCACCGAGGTCTTTTCCTTTTGAGTTGGCTTCCATTTTCATAAAATTAATGTTTTTTTCTTGGCTATGCTTAGATTGGCCTCTAGGTGGAAACAGGGAGCAAGTTTAAGAGTTGCTGTAAAACCAATGTGCCCCACTCACGGAACTGCCAGTTCTCCGCACAACAGGAAGCGATAAAGCTAAGACACGCACCAGCTTTGATTCGCAATCAGTGACCTGCTTCGTCCAGCTCTGATTGATACCATTCTGTTTCCATGGAGACCTCCGCAATAGGAGCTCATTATGGGGAGCCACACACCTCGCTAGCAGTTCCCTGCCAGACCACGTAGTTTTTGATTTGGTAGACAATGTGATCATATACTTTCCCTTTTATCTCTGGAACGATCGTCATAGGTATCCATCTTAATGCCAACTGTTCTTCCATATAGCACAAATCACCATGCAATCTCAAAGAATGTAGCAATGTGAAATATTTCTGTTATTACGGACTATAAAGCGTGAAAAAAAGTTTGATTGAATGTGGATAATTTAGACTCAGTCATTGGATTACGGTTGTAAATGATTAAAGATAAGAGATTTGTTTAGATATGTCTCACTCATAAGGAATTGGATGCTCCACATTGTTAGGTAACTGGAATCTTGTTTTTCAATTCCAAATATGTCATGCAGTGTTTTGTTGGGTTTTAACATGTGTGACCGAACATAGCAAGAATGTAGTTTCTGCAAGGTAGCTGTGATGCACATTTTAATGTTGATTATTAGATGGCAGTGTCCACCATACAGTGAAGCCTAGGTCTAAAATATTCATACAGGTGCATGCAACTCAGTGATATCTCTACAAAAACAATTTCAACATAAAAAGGTATTCACATACACAAAATGTACTTAAAAATTTGAAGAAATCTTTTTGCTTACCAAATTATTGGTGTCAATGATGCCAAGCTACAACTAAATTTCACCAATATAAGTATTTCTACCTTTACTCAATTAACTTGGGTCTGTGTCTTCATCTTACCAGCTCAATAGAATGTGTTCATGTGTGCGTTCAGTATATGCAATGTTTACTAGTGTCACTAGTGTGTGATTGGAATATGCAGTGTTCACTAGTCTCAGCATTCCTTTGTGATGCCTGTCTGACCCACTGAGCATTTGTGCAGATATGCTCTTCACAGCTATTAAAAACAGGCTTTGTGACATTGCTTGAACTTTTGTTTTACATCCTTCTCTTACATACTTGCATTCACTTGTTTTATATCCTTTTTCCTCCTTGAACTGCAAACTTTTATAAATTGTACACCAAAATGAAAACATCTATAAAAAAGTTTAAAAAAGTAAAAATTGACAAAAATGTTCAAGTTCTTGATCACAGTCCCTGTTCCTCGTTCTCACGGTTCGTTTGCTCTCCTGTGTTACTGTCTGGCTGTGTGGTGGTGGGTGTACTCCTCTCTACTTGCTTTAAAAAGTTTCAGGTTTTCTTGGATACTCACCAGTTTCAGCACAAGCTGAAATAGCCAAGTGTGTCGTTTCTGAAGCATTGCATTCCTATACTACAGATATAGCAGTAATCTTCACTTCAGCATATCTTGCATGTTCACTAGCAAACTTTCTTTGGTTAGTGGTTGCAAAGATCAAGCTGTACGCTGACTAGCCATTTCCTATAATGTGCACATATTCGTATAAATAATTTATGACGTGGAACAGCTCTGTGGACGATATCATATTCAGATTACTCTAAACGGTATCACCACATTTACCCAACGGTCTGCTCAACAGCTTGTCTCTCCCGTGGGGGCGCTCGTCCTGAGCTTGAATAGCAGTCGCGGGCAGATCGCCGGAAGCTTTAGTATCTGCAGTAACTGCTCATCCAAGATGGCGGACCTCAGGGCATGTTCGCCTGTGGAACTTTATGAATAAAAGCAGTTCCTCAAAAGGACTGACACAAAGTGATCTGGCAATTTGGGAATTCTTTAAACATCAGGAATTGATACTGGCATGCTTAGAGGGGAAAGCAATTGTACCTCCAGCTTTAAAATGGCATGGATATGCTGCTGCAACATGTAGTAAATGTGGTGATATGTTGCAATATGTGAACACGGTAGTAATGTATATAATTGCAATTTGTTTTTTGATGAGGTTCTATTTTTGTATATTCCATTTCCATGAGTGGGTGGGGAGGTAAGATTAAAACCTTCCTCTGTCAGCCTGACTGTAAAATCGGAGACGTTCTGAAATGGTGGCGAGTGGACGGCGTGGGACCACGCCCATCTTAACCCCGCCTCCCCCCCCCTGCTGGCGGCTGGAGGGTTAAACATCCTCCCAAAGACATCCTCATTCATCCCACGCGTCCTAAGTTTGTCACGTATAGACAAGGCGCCCCTGTATCCCCCTCGGAGAGGAGAGCAGTCGCAGCACGCTTCCTGTCAGAGTCCTGGAGACGGAGAGCGCTGATGCACAAGCAGGGAGAAAAAGGAAAAGGGTGGTTGTGAATTTCCTGCAGCAATTTCCCTTCAAACTCCTCTTGTTTTTTTTTTCCACTCACCCATAACTGCACATACTGAATAAACCTCAATTCGGCACTGAGCTCCGCCATAGGAGCGGGAGGGAGGGAAGGGATCAAGAGAGATGGAGAGAGAGAAAGAGGGATCAAGACAGACAAAGGCTAAGAGAAAGGGAGGACAGAAAGAGAGGTAAATATGCCTCAGCTTGAAAGTCTTTGACCTAAGTGCTGCTTTTATGTTTGAAGTTCATTGCAGTTAAAATTTAATTTGCGGCCCCCTTTCTTGGTAATCATTCTTAATGTTCTGACCATACATTACTTTTTTTTGTGTACATGTCATTTTCAGTTGATTAACCCAGATGGTTGTTCATTTTGTTTCAAAATGTTTTGTCTGCATAATCTTGTTTCATGTACCAGAAAAGCTCATTTATTTAAATTCAGGGGAGGGGAGGAAGACAGGAATAAATGAGAGATTGAGAGAGGAGGGATGTTTTGAAGTTTGAGAGAGAGTTGGAGGGGCTGAGTTTGTGCAGAGAATAACAGAGAGGGAGATGGATGGAGTGAGGGAGACTGTTTGAAGGGAAGATAGAGATGAGATGGATATGAGAGGGCACATGTTGGAAAGAGAAAGAGGGAGCGAGGGAGACTGGGAGAGAGAGCAAAGTGGGAGGGAAAGAGCGGACGGATGAGCTTGCAGGTGGGAGTTTGCGATACCGCGCTCTTCCACTGTGGGGGGCTGTCACTGCACCTCACCCCCCCCCCCCACCTGGCATCTCCACCTCTCCCTGTCTTCGTTTCTGTTTGTGCCTCTCGCCCCCTCTCTCTCTCCCTCTCCGCTCTCCCTCCCTCCCTGCTCAGTCTCGGCTCTGTTGGGCTGGGCGGGTGCGGGTGCAAGCCGTTTCCTCTCAGCCGCCGCGCTCTCCGGCTGGTCTGTGGCGCTGGAGAGTGCCGAGCTGCGCGGAGCTGTGACTCGCGCTCGCGCCGCGGTTCAGACCGAAAGTCGCCGCGGTGACTTCGGCGGATAATCTCAGCGTGCCGTCGCCGGATCCAGAAGCTCCGTCCTCCGTTCTAACGGGACTCAGTGGTGCTGCGCTGCTCTTTTCTTCTTTTTGTTAAAGTTATTTATTCTGAACTTCAGTCCCGCTGAAAGCCAGCCGGCTTCTGCCATGTTTTAAGTGCATGCTCAGGCATCATCCTTTCTTTAGACAGCTTCTGAACTCAAAGTCAGATTGAAGTTAGGTTTTTTTTTTTTTCCCCGTTTGCGTTCTTTAGAGTACCTGAAATTTTGGGTACCTCCTTAGCCCCTCATTTCACACCCCAGGACCGTACAGTTGAGAGAAATACGTACGTTATCCCCCCCGTGTCTCTGACGCCCCCTGGTGGTGGTGTGATGTTGGCCAGGATCTTCATCCCGCGGAAGCACCGGGAGCGGTTCGACGAGGTGGTGTCGCAGAGCCTGGTGGGCCGGATCCGCCGGGGGAAGAGCCTGAGCGAGCTGGGCCAGAACCGGCTGAGGCGGAGCCGCAGCGAGGGGCACCCCCAGCGCCTGCTGGTGTCCACCCGGGCCAGCTCCGTGCCCCGCACCGCCGTGGAGTCCGGCATCGTCCCCCCGGCCCGCGGCCTCCGGAAAACCACCTCCCTCATCGCCGGGCACACCTCTGCTTTGGCCCCTCCCCCCTCCAGCTGCAGGTCAGTGAACCCTCCCTCACCCCAAACGCACTCCCTCTCACACCAGTGCTGTTTGCACAAGCTGGGCGCAAACAGCACTCATGTGAAACCATGTGACTATTAATACCCTCTGATACAATATAAAGCACTTCCTGTTTCATCTCACATTCTTAGTGTTTGAAGTGTACGCAGCCGGATTTTCAGTGTTTATTCAACTTGAGAGAATGCTTTTTTTAAGCCTTTGCAAACCGAAAGTTAAGGGAGGTTGGTTCTCACCATTGTTGTCCTGCATAGCAATGTTTACCAGGTCGAGGAAAATCCATGGTCAAGTATTACCTGTCAAGGAAAAAAATGTAATCCAAATTGTCAAGGAAATAATCCTTTCTGAGTTTACAGAAGGAACACTGTGATAAGGCAGTATTGCATGCAGCCTGGAGAAAATTTACAGTGCAGCAGTACGGTGCTTTCTCTGAAACAAAGCTGAAGCAAAGTCTCTATATACTCTGCGTTTTAGGTCAAACCTATATGCTTATCACATTCTACATTGATTCTGCCATATTATTCTAGTTCTCACTAAATCCGCTCATAAGCTAAACATATTTATCTAATGGCTGGACAAAACAGCTTTGTCTAACTGCTGATGAACAAACAGACACATACACGCATGCGATAACTTAAAAAATGATCTCTTGAGTGTACAGAGTCTTCCTCTGTATTTGGTCTGTTTCTGACATCCTTCTGAATGGTTCTCCCTTCGTGGAGATAGCTGGACCTTTTAAATGTTCCTGAGGGAGGTTTTGTGTGAGAAGAGCTGAGAGGAACTCATTACCGCCCGATAGCCTGTAGGCTGGGGCAAAATCACGTCTCTGCTTTTATCTAGGGCTCAGATTGGAGGAAACGACGCTGAGTAGCACTCAGGTTACTTATTCACTCACTCACTCACCTTCAGTCACTCATTCACTTTCTAACTTTGACACTCAATCACTCACGTTCACTTTTTTTTTTACTCGTGCTTGGACACACTCTCAGCAGAGCTGCCCTGTAATATGTTGTAATGCCGTTTGTGCCTCTAGGGGGCGAGCGTGAAACGTTGAGCTGTGTACCTTATCAGTCCTTGTGTCTATTGTAGAAACTCAGTCCAGTTTTAGGCGATTTGATTACTTGGCCTCCTGCAGACAGCACAGAGGCATGTGAAGGCTGGCATTCAAACCCAGTCAACATTACGCAACTTCTCCTCGTGCTCATGTTTCCCTGGGGAGTTGCCGTGGAAACCCCTGCAGATGCCAGGGGAAGTGGAGGATGCGTGAATGGATTTGATTGCGTGCCTACGCCTGTGAGTGAGTGTGTGTGTGTGTGTGTGTGTGTGTGAGCTGAGAGGACTTCCCGCATAGTTCTGATCTGATGTTCATGTGTGATGATCTTGAGGATGGAGGCGGTTGTGGCACTTTGTGACGTCAAGGGCAAGATCGTCCGATCGCAGCTGTTCATTGGCACAGATATGTGCTTGAAAGAATGCCCCCATTTCAGAAGTCCCTTTCACACCTTCACACATCTCTAACAGCTCACCCCCCCCCCCCCCGCCCATTACAAATGCATTATGGGTAACTGAGACCAGAATGAGACAACATCATGAGAGCAATGGCATTTTCAACTTCCAGAGACACGTTAGATGCTTCTGCAGTTGCCATGTTGAGATAAAAGTGTAGTGTATTGTAATAAATAAAGGTGTGTTGTATTGAGTGGGAGATGAATGTGAATCAGTGGGCTTTTGCAGGCTTACCTTCAAGCTCAAAGCGCACTGCTAATGCTGCTCAGTTTTGGCGATGGAATCTGCGCTGGGCTCGACAGGCAGTGCTGTATAACAGTCTGTGGGCTAGTCACCAGCCCCGTGTGTGCATTTGTGTGATGCACCTCCTGACGTCCCACCTGCTCCCTGGGTTTCTTCTCCCCATATAAAGATTGTGGTTACACAATATCACCGATCAATGCGAGACACATAGCTGCTTATTATAATATTAATATTTAATAATTGCTGTGATTAGCATCATGCTGCTGAGGATGTGGAGACCAGGCATTGTTTATTTTATCTGAACCTATACAATATTTCATTTATGAAGTATTTTAGAAGTACAGAATGTATTTCTGCGGTTTCTGTATTCTTTCTATAGTTTGTGGAGAACCCTTTGGTGGACTTCCAGGGGTCCCTGGACTCCAGTTTGGGGACCCCTGTTGTGGAAGTCCAGGTCATCCCTAATCCCTTTCCTACCCCCATCCCAACAGGGATAAAATGGAGCCAAATATTCTGCCAATTCAGGTTATACATCCCACAGGTTAAGGTGGTGGGTGTTTTCACATGGGAATCAAACCTGCAATCTCCTGGTTACCTTCCCATGCCTTTAATGATCATGCCCCACATCCATGTGCCCTGTAAACTTTCCAACAGGTATTAATGTCTCAGCTACCTAATGAAAGTGCATAGAATCCAGGATAGCGGGTGTGACTGGTGTCTTTCTTCATTCCAGGCAAGACTGTTGCGTGAGAGGTTTCCAGTCTCTCTCCTCTGTAATGCCCCTCTCTCCTCTGACAGGACGGTGCGAGTGCACAAGGGAAACAAGAGTTTCGGGTTCACGCTGCGAGGCCACGCCCCAGTCTGGATCGACTCGGTCATACCAGGTACCGCCCAGATCTGACCTGTTATAGAAGACCCGTTATAGAAGAACCGTTAGCATCATTAGAGACAGAGTTGCATTACAGAGTGTTTCTGCTAAACTTTGCTAATTACACCACTGGCTTTTAGGAGTTTGTGTATGACATATACAACGGAATTACTCCATATACCAGGGATCTAAATCTGGTTCTATAGGCCCATGGTGTCTTCAGGTTTTCAGTTGACGATTGGCTAAATAGTCCACACAACTTGTTTCCATACCCTTAACTGATGGCTGATGAAACCTCAAAAACTTGCAGCCATTTTGGCCCTCCAGGCTTGGAGTTTGAGATCCCTGCTGTACACGAAATCCGGGATAGAAATTACGTGGTCCTAATGCATGTCCGCTTAGGCCAGTCCAGGTTTTACTAGAAGCTGCTTCAGTGTGTGGAGTAGAAGCTGCCTGACAGTGGTACTCACCTGGAGTGTACTAGTGTGTAATTGGAGTCGTTTTCAGCTCAGTTAATGTTTGTACATTTCCCTTTATCCTGTCACATAATAGAGATGAATTTGCGCGTATGTTGAAGTGTTCTTTAAAGGGTAATGTCGGTCTTGGCGGGTGCGATTCGTGTTTCTGACATGTGGAGATGGTGAGTCATTGGAGCGCTAAGTATTCATCCATCTGTGAGCGGACAGATTTATTCACTCATCCATAACCTGCAAACGCACTGAGTCTATTCAGAGACTTTATCGTGGGCTCCCTCACTATACACTTTGCTCACTACGCTGTGTCTAACCTTCCTCAGGGTACAGACACAAATGCACGTTAGCTTTTGGGGGAAAGTACTAAGGATTCACTTGTGATGTTATGTTGTTCATAGAATAGCTTGTGTGGGTGGCAGAGATGACACGAAGGCATTTTGAGTTCCCTTACAGAAATGGACTGAAATATGTGTAATGGCGTAGGAAATGTTGGCAATTTGGGCATTTGCCCATGTACGGTGTTTTTCAGTCTTGGCAATGCATTGTTTTTCACTGCAGTATATTCCGTTCCCATAAGTGCTCTGTGGTATGGGGTTGCTCATCCAGATCAGAGCAGCAGGTGGAGGGAGGTGATGTTTGGGGCACGAACCACACGCTAGACACCAGACGGCACCTACCCACACTACATGGGCATGAGTTACATGCACAGATTATACCAGAAATCTTATTTCTGCCGATGATTTTGCAGTAGTAGTAATGTAAATTCAACCACCGCCTTCTCCTTCTCCCACTGAGCAAAAACCAGAATCTAGACATCTTGAGGGACGAAAATCTAGGTTGAGAGACGTTTTGACATAAACGGACTAGGTTAAGCCCAATTTAGCTCAGGTTTTACCTGTATATAGCCTGGCTATGTCCCGGTTGGCTAGAAAACTTTCACCGAATTTTCCCTCCCTCTCTTTCTCTCTCTCTCTTTCTCTTCCTCTCTTCCTTTATCTCTCTCCCTCTAACTTGCTCTCTCTCTCCCTCCATCCCTCTCTCCCCCTCGCTGTCTCTGTCACTGTCTCTCTTCCTCGCTCTCCCTCACTTCCTGTCTTTCCAGGAAGCCCGGCAGACAAGGCTGGCCTGAAACCGGGAGACCGCATCCTTTTCCTAAATGGGCTGGACATGCGGTATGGACCAGAACCAGCCACGGTCACTCCGATCACAGCCGCCCAAACCATAACAGTCACTCGCTATGGTCAATCAGTCACTCCTGCTGGGATGGGAACCTTGCGCTAACTCTAACTTGACTCAGCTACCCAGCTAACCTACTGTCAGTGGGTAACATTCTCTTTGAGTAATAGGTCACAGCCACAGGCTACATTCACTCCCGGGGGGCCAGTTCAAACATTAGAACATTGTCATTATCAGTCTGTTTTACTACGTTAGCTGTATAGTTTTGGAATGAAACAAAGGCTATTGGAATAATGGCTGTGTGTCCTGAGTGTCTTTGGCAGTTAGTGCTCTGACAGCATGAAGCCCAGGTGCTGCTAAAGTTCAAAAATGAGTAGTCCACAGGAGGTGCAATGCTTTACGAAAAAATGCTTCATTCAGTTCAAATGAGAGTAAAAGCGGAATGCTCCCTGGACTTGAATTTGCATATTGAGTGGGAAATTATTCCAAATGGAGTCAGCAGCCAGACAGGCTCCAATCAAAATTCAAAGGTCCATCAAAGGCTGCTCAGAAATCTATAGTCCTTTTTCACAGAACTCAAAATGAGTGTATCTGTCTGTTTTTCTGGCCCATTGTTTGTGCGTGTGTGCGTGCGTGTAGGACGTGCTCCCATGAGAAGGTGGTGTCGATGCTGCAGGGCAGTGGTGCCATGCCCACTCTGCTGGTGGAGGATGGGTTGATGGGATTCCCCCTGGTGGAGGTGGAGCCTCTGGAGGGGCGGGGCACCCCGCCCCCTGCCCAGCGCTCCCCGGTGCTGACCTCCCTGCAGTGGGTGGCCGAGATCCTGCCGCCCAGCATTCGCGTCAACGGCCTGACCTTCGCCCAGCAGCTGGAGCATCTGCTCACCCACAGCGAGCGCTACGCCTTCTGCAAGGCCCTGCAGGCCTTCTTCCAGCACCGGTAACCAATCAGGAGCTCACACAACCTGGTGCTTACCAATGAGCAGCGTGCATGTGCAGTCTTCCGGCACTGCTAACCAATCAGGAGCTCACAAAACCTGCCTTTCAGCACTGCTAACCAATCAGATCACACACAATGGATTGCATTTATGGAGTGTCTGTCTTCTCATGATCAGTCCCAATGAGCTTTACAGGCACTTAAAATGTTTTATGAAAAATTAATTTATACATAATTTATATATAAATTATTTATATATATTTTCTCTACTAGAAACATTGCAATTGAATACGTCTTTTGAATATTCATGTAGAGCTGTGGTCAGTGACAGTACTGGTGAATGTGGATGTCATTGGACACGCCTCTTCATGTATATTTTTGGTACCTCCCACACTTAGGCAGTAGAGAATGGAAAGAATACTGGCGCTGACCATCTGGTTACTTAAGAGAAATCAGTGGGTTAGATTTGCTCTGAGAACCCAAGTTGTGGTAAAACAATCTTATAGGTCATGCCCCTCTTTTGTGATTGGTCAGGAACTTGGACACCCTCATTGTGGACGTGTTCCTACTGTTGGACACACCAGCCAAGCAGGTGATCTGGCAGTTCATCTACCAGCTGCTGACCTATGAGGAGCAGGAGCACTGTCAGAGCAAGATCTCCCGTTTCCTAGGTTACAGGGCCGCAGGTGGGCACACCGTGGAGATACACAGAAGTTACACAACTTTTTTACGTAGTATTTACATTGCATCAGTTTATACAGCTGGATACATACTGAAGCAATGCAGGTTAAGTGCCTTGCTCTAGAGTACAAGGGCAGTATCCTACCTGGGAATCAAACTTGTGACCTTTTGAATCACTATATATTCTATGTAGTGAGTACATGGTGTAAAGATTTGTTCTGTGTGTATGTTCTGTCCATGGTGTGTATGAATGTGCTGTGTGTTTATGCAGCAGCAGCAGCGGAGCCTGACCCCACCCCCGAGCCTCAGCGGCGTAGCAGCTCCATGCGCGTTACTGGGACGACCCACAGGAGCAGCGTGAGGGGGCGGAGCTCCGACGACTGCATCATCGGCACTCACCTGGGCAAGGGTACGCCTCCTCGTCTCTCGCACTCACCTGTCCGAATCAGCCTCGCCTCTCCTGTGCTATTCATTTTCACCTGTCCAAATCAAGCTATTCATTCTCAGCTCTCCAATTCACTGTCCTGTCGACCACTCACTCACTCACTGACCTCTCCTGTGGAAGGCTGCATGTGCATCAGCATTAAGCTCCAGCCATGTTAAACTCGCAGCCTCACATAATGGCAGGCACACACAGAGAGCTCTGTGTTGCAGGACTGCGGCAAGAACAGGAGCTGCAGATTAACGTGAAAGATAGCATCAGTTTTCCATCCAGCTTGTGTGTCCCTTGGGTTTCATAAACTTGGGCATTAGACAGCAGAGAACGTTCTCTCTCCATGTGTTTCCCCTGCAGCTCTGAAGAATTATTTAAATTATCTCTGTTTTTTATGGAGTTAACTCCATTAACTCGCACTCTCCACTGACACAAAAAAAGGTTTGGAGAAGTGAAATGTTTGTGGTGGGGGTGGGTTGTCCTCTCTAGAGATAATCAAGATGTAATTGAGTTGGTAATAGCCTCTATCGTTTACAAGCTACCGCCTTCCTGTACCGTGTTCTTTGTGACAGGAAGGATCCTTGTGGACATCTCTTAGATGAGACATTAATTTCACTGTCTGTAGTATAGGAGGGTTGTGTCTGCTTTCTGAACCCATTTTAAATTGGGTTCCAAACACCAAAGAGCAAGTGGTTCTTGTGTAACTTTTTTCTTGTGTGTGTGTGTTTTTATTTATTTTATTTTTTTTTTTTTTTAAAGCATGCAGTTTAATACCTTCTGTTGTAAAGGTTAGCACAACAGTCTGATATATATTATGTTTTGTGACTGTGACATATTCAACAAAACTGAAGACTGTCATATTGTAACATAAAAAAAACTGTCTAGATCATGTATTTTAATCTACAAGAGTGAAAGCCTTATTTTATATTGACCACAGAATTCTCATTGTGTGAGAATGAGCTGGGGAACAGAATTGGATACTTTGCGATGAGAGTCATGAAAAGCACTACATTTTCAGAGCACACATGATGAGAAAAACATATTTGAATGTAAATTTTAAGAATTTTAAACAATTTTTTTCCTGTTCAAGGAATATTGAAATATTTAATCTAAACCTGGCAGCCCTAGAGTGAGTGGACTTGCGTGTTGTGTGTATGCGTGTGTCTACGATAGGGAGCTGACGGTTTTGAGGCCAGTTTGCCAGACAGCGCCCCTTCTTGTGTGTTTCAGGAATACACCAGGAGCCAGCAGAGGTTGGGATGGGGATGAGGCTGACCCCGGGGGAGAGGCAGTCTGGAGACGGGACATCCCTCCCAGAGACACCCAACCTGACAAACGTGTGTATCCCTCAAAGAATTTGCCTTATGTACCTGCTCAACCAGTGTCATGATCCAGGGTCGCTTCGGTACTTTCCATTTTACACCTTTGTCTTTTATACAGTCGGATATTTCACATTCACCAATCACTATTATTCAGACCTACAGCAACAAAGCCAGTCCTGCCAGTCCTGCAACCACATTGTCAGATTCAGTGACATTGCTGCCAATTGAATTCACACAAATTTAATTGAATTTGTAACAGCCGACTACTGTGTGCTGTTTCACTGCTTCTATCTTTCTCTCTCTCCCTCTCATTCTCTCTCTCCCTCACCCTCCCCCCTTCTCCTTCTCCCTGTTCCTGTGAGTACAGTTGTCTGCAGTGTATGCTGAGTTAGAGGGTGTGTATTCAGGGAAAAGGACCAAGTCTAAATCTCTGAAGATTTGTCGCAGCCCTGCCCCTGATCCTAACCCCACCCTCGATTGTCTGGAACCCGATGACCTGATACACCCTGCGCCTCTGCACTCTGATACAGGTACACACACCTGCATATGTACATGCACTCGCACACACACACACACACACACACACACTCTGCACACTGATACAGGTACCCACACCTGCATATGTACATGCCCTTTCACACACACACACACACACACACACACACACACACACACTGCACACTGATACCGGTACCCACACCTGCATATGTACATGCACTCGCACACACACACACACACACACACACACACACACACACACACACTGCACACTGATACAGGTACCCACACCTGCATATATACATGCACTCACACACACACTGCACACTGATACAGGTACACACACCTGCATATATACATGCACTCACACACACACTGCACACTGATACAGGGACACACAACTGCATATATACATGCGCACACACAGACACACACATTGCAGGCTGGCCAACGGTGTTTCCCGTCCCCTTGCAGGAAGTCATATTTCGGGGCCCCCCATGCCCTGGGAGGAGGATCTGTCTGACCCTCAGTACCAGTGTTACTCGCAGGGTGGAGAGCCCAACCCCTACATGAGTCTGGACAGTCCCCCGTCCTCGCCGCCACCCCTGGACTACCCCCCTAGCCCCTCCTCTCGCCGCAGGAAGCGCTTCACCTTCTCCCGCCCCCCTCAAAGCATCGACACAAGCAAGTTCCTGGATGCCCTGAACGAGCAGCTAGGCCATCACATCGCCTCTGTGGATGACTTCCTGTCTCCTGAGAACGACTACGAGGAGGTAGGACGCCCCAGTCTGCAATTGACGGTTTTTGGCCGGAAAATGATCAAATTTAAGCCTTCCAGACATTCTTATTGGGAAGAAATTATAAATAAGTAAATGAATAAACAAATATAGACTAGAGCCTAAATAGTGGCTCTTACAAACAACAAATGATGCAAGGTCATGACATGGCTTTTTTACATTCATCCTGTTGTGCAAGGCATGTGTATTTTGTCTGCAGTACTTTGGGAAAAGTCGGAGACCACTTTTTCATTTATTCAATTTCCAGTCAGTCAGACATTCAGTGCAAATTCTTTTTCCAGTGTCAGACAGTTTAACAGAAAAACGCAGAAAAGCCTCCACCACTGCATATAATATCAAATCTATCATTAATTGTCCTCTCTTTTTTTGTGCACTCATACTGCCACTTTAAGACATCTATCCTCCCAATCAAGAAATAAGTTACAGCCGGGTTCTCCCAGCAAAAGTTGTTATCAAAAATGTCAAATACGTTATATTAGAAGCCTTCAAAAGTGACTCTAACAACAACCCAAACTACCCAAAATATGCAACAACAACAAAATTGTTAAAAAAAGATGCAGTAGTGTCTAGTGGTAGAATAAAGAGTTGAATAAAGACAATTGAACACCTAAATAACGATCAAATTTTCCAAATGTCTCCCAGATGAGCTTCCAGGATGAGGATGAAGACGAAGAGGCGGTCTTCCTGTCACATGACCTGAGCAGCCCAAGCGAGTGCCACAGCAGCAGTGGGGGTGGTGGGGGCGGAGACGCCAGCTCCCTCACCTACTCCTCCAGCTCGGAGCACATCCCTCCACCCCCTCAGTCCCCACCTCCTCCCCCGCCCTTCATGTTCAATGACCCACCCCTTCCCCTTAGCATCACCCCTCCTGAGCCCAAGCACGCTCCCAGAATACAGATGCCATACCAGCGCCGCCACCCCCACCCGGTCCCTCCCCCTCCTCCGCCACGCCGCTCTTCCGTACCCCACCGCCAGTCCCTGCACAAGGTCCTGCCCACAAAGGAGGAGCTGTTGAGCCACCACCCCCACCCCCACCCCCACCAGTCTCTCCCATCCCTTCCTGTGACCCCGGCCACGCACAGCCACACCCAGCAGGCTCATCCAGGCCACCGAGCCCACCAGTCCCTCCCGGCACGGCCCTCTCCAGAGCCTGCCTCGCCTGGACGGCCTCTCCAGGAGCTTCACCCCCATGGGGGTCGTCAGCGGCAGCCATCTCCTGAACCCTCGCAGCCTCAGCCGCACTCTCACCAAGCTCAAAAGACTCAAGAAATGTATCAAATTGAACAAGCTCAACAAATTTACCAAGCTCAACAAGCTCAACAAATTTACCAAGCTCAACAAGCTCAACAAATGTACCAAGCTCAACAAATGTACCAAGCTCAACAAACTCAACAAATGTACCAAGCTCAACAAACTCAACAAATGTACCAAGCTCATCAAATTCAACAAGCTCAAGAAGCTCAACAGAGTCAACAAACTCAACAGGTTCATCAACGTCACCTGTCTTCTGAGCCCATTCGGCAAAGCCTGCTCCAGCAAATGCACCAAGCCCACCAAGCTCAAAAAACTCAACAAATGCACCAAGCTCAAAAAACTCAACATATACACCAAGCTCAACAAACTCAATCTCAGCAGATTCAACCAATTCGTCCAACTCCTCAGACTCACCAACGTCATTCATCCCCTGAACCAACTTGCCAACATCACCCATCTCCTGAGCCTACTCGGCAAGACCACCCACTCCAGCAAATACAGCAAGCTCAAAAAACTCAACAAATACACCAAGCCCAACAAACTCAACCGATTCATCAAACTCCTCAGACTCACCAACGTCATTCATCCCCTGAACCAACTCGCCAACATCACCCATCTCCTGAGCCTACTCGGCAAGACCACCCACTACAGCAAATACACCAAGCTCAAAAAACTCAACAAATACACCAAGCCCAACAAACTCAACCGATTCATCAAACTCCTCAGACTCACCAACGTCATTCATCCCCTGAACCAACTCGCCAACAGCACCCATCTCCTGAGCCTACTCGGCAAGACCACCCACTACAGCAAGTACACCAAGCTCAAAAAACTCAACAAATACACCAAGCCCAACAAACTCAATCTCAGCAAATTCAACCGATTCAACCAACTCCTCAGACTCACCAACGTCATTCATCCCCTGAACCAACTCGCCAACATCACCCATCTCCTGAGCCTACTCGACAAGACCACCCACTACAGCAAATACACCAAGCTCAAAAAACTCAAGCTCAGCAAATTCAACCAATTCAACCAACTCCTCAGACTCACAAACGTCATTCATCCCCTGAACCAACTCGCCAACATCACCCATCTCCTGAGCCCACTCAGCAAGGCCACCCACTCCAGCAAATTCACCAATCCTATCAAAAGCAACAAGCTCACCATTCTGAGCAAACTAAACCGACAGATCTGGCTCATCAAATTCATCAACAACATCCATCCCCTGAGGCCACTTGTAAAAGCCATTCAATTCAGCAGATGCACCAAGCCCAAAAATCTCACCAAGCTCTCCAAGCTCAACTTAAGCAGCAAGCGCAACAAATACACCAAGCCCTTCAGGCCCGCCAGGTTGTTCAAAATCAACCAATTCAACCAGCTCAACAAATGCACCAGACGGTTGACCAGAGTATTCAGACCCACCAAACTCACAAACGGCACCAATCTCTTAAGCCCACTCAACAAAGCCATCCACTCCAGCAAATGCAGAAAACTCGCCAAGCTCAGCAAGCGCACCAGACTCCTGAGAGTCTCCAAATTGAGCCCCTGCAGTCCGCATTCTCTTCATGCCAGGCCCGCCCTTCTGACCAGTTGTCCGATTCGTCCAATCCCCCACCACCTCCGCCCCTCCCACCCCCATGTGAGCCGCCCCCCTTGCCCGGCCCTAACCACACGGACTCGAACCACATGAATGTTAAGCGTTTGCGCTGGGAGCAGGTGGAGAACTCCGAGGGCACCATCTGGGGACAGGTAAGTCTTCCAGAGCACACCTGCAACACTGCCAGGGCCATTTAAAGTCATTCAGTTTTTATTTCAAGGTTCAGATTGACTCCCCTGGCCAGTCTGAACCCTGATAAAGATCTGTGCGAGATTTTTTTTTATGTTGACACTCTGCTTCTGCTATTATTTTAATGAAGATCATTTTTCTGTTCATCTAATTCAAGAACCTTGCCCTCTTTCCATAAACTTAATTTGTGAAGGATGTTGTGCTTTCTTGTTTGATGGACTACCGTTGAAGAAACAGTGTGACTAAAGCAATGGCCGTGCTGATGCAGAATTCTGCATTTTTTACACAGAAAAAAGCTCTGAAAGGCAGGAAACAAATACATTGCTTTCAATAAACGCTGATAGCCCAATGTCTTTTTTTGAAATTACAGAAGGCGATGATCCATACTTGAACATGAAGAAGCACTCATCTTTTATAACATTAATACATCTTGTAAATTTTGCCATCACCTCAGGAAATATCCCTGATAATTGGAGAACAGCTCTGATTCCTAGTCCCATTTTCAAGGCAGGTGCTGCTAACCTGGGAGCAAATAGACCAATAGCCATTCTCCCAACATTCTCCTTGAAAACATAGTAGCACAACAATTAATAATTAATAAGAAAATCATTTTTTGTATCCAAATCAGTTTCAGACCCAGGCATTCAACAGAACTAGCCAATTGCTATTTACTAGAAAATATAAAGTTTTACTGAGGAAGACAAAGGTTGTAGTTGGTGCCCTTTTTTTTGATATTAAGAAAGTTCTGGTCCCTGGCATCAGCCTCCACCATAAAACCTCTAATATCTCTTTATAATCAAGCTGTCAAAGTCCTGGTTGAGAAACCACTGATGCATCATCAGCACAATATTTGAAAGCAACATAATCTTCTCAGCGTTGACAATTTTATAAATTTCTCTTATGTAAAGCTTATGTTTAAATGTTTAAACAACGTAGTACCACCCCTGTTTGATACATTTATAGCTAGGCTTCAATATACTGGCACTGACGCACTTGATAATTCAAACAGAATCTGCCGTATTAGACATTGCAGGACTTCTTTTGCTCAAACTGCTGTTTCAGTTAAAGGCACAGTGCTCTGAAACACTTTGCCTGGCTCAGTGAATTAGTGTAAAACACAGATTTTAAATTGTCCTACATTCCAAAGGTGCAGCATTCCATGGGCTAGCATGACCACTGTAATGAAATGATAAAATTCACTAGAGATTTCATAAGGATCAAGGGAATGTTGTACTACCATCAGAGCATTGGGTTGGGAGATAGAAGTCCTTTTCTTATTCAAGCGCAGATTGATGACCTTCATTGGGGATGTAATGTTATCATAGAAGATTCTTTAAGCTTGTTGGTAAAGTATCTCTTGTTTGCTGTTTTAAGTAGATGGGTGAATTGGTTGTATAGTTTTTTTAATTGCCTGTATTCAGGGGAGCTCTAATGATACCTTCTGTACAGTTAGTTTTTTAATTGAGGACCATTGGGGACCTGATGTAAACCATGCTTTAAATGCTCCCTCAGATGTGTAACTAAAGGGGAGGATCTATGAAAGGCACCATACCACTGCCCCAGGGGTTGGGGTTGACTGCTTCTCTTTGTGTTCGCAGCTTGGTGAGGACTCTGATTATGACAAGCTGAGTGATATGGTGAAGTACCTGGACCTTGAGCTCCACTTTGGAACACAGAAGAGTGCCAGTGAGTAATGGATGAGTGTGTGCACACGTGCTTAAATGTGTCATGCCTTTACATGAACCTGAGTGTGCGCTCTGTCATGTACTCTACCAGAATATGTGTGCTTGTGTGTGTGTGTGTGTATGTACAGTATATGCATGAGCTTGAGCATGTGAGTATTTGGGCATACCTATGTCACTCCGTGGTAAAACTCACCATATGAGAAATCCCCATATGAGAGTAAGAGAGCCCCCTGTTGTTTAATAGGTGTACATGCAGCTTGTACCATATTTACAGTCTGGCAAGTGCTTAAAATAGCTTTTGATTAATGTATCTTGGGACAGGCCTGGACAAATGGTAACAGCAGCATAGCTGGAAGCATCTCTCTGACCTACTTCACAGCTTTTGTGTCACTGTCAGATGTGTGTGCTCACTTCTCACCGCAGAGGCGCAGGAGCTTCAGTTGAATCAAGTTTAATTCCATTGCACTGAGTTGAATTTGTCCCCCAAATTGAATTTGAGGGAAGTGTCCTTGTTGTCTCTCTCTCTCCTTCTTTGTCTCCTTCGCTCACCTTCTTTCTCTAATCCTCCTCCTCTCTGTCCCTCCCTCTCTCTTACCTCTTCCTACATTTCCTTTTTCTTTTTTTATGTCCTCTCTCTCTCACACACTTCACACTTACTCTCCAGTGCCAAATGTCACTCCTGCCATTGTTCACTAGGTGGCTATTCATGCTTGGTCTTTGCAATGACCTGTGTGTGTGTATGTGTTTATGTGCATGTGTGCATGCATATGTGTGTGTGTGCGTGCGTGGTTGTGCCGGAGGTGGGAGAACACGTCCTCACAAGGTGCTTTAATGTGTCAGTCTCTCTTCCAGAAACAGCAGTCCCCCAGTCCGAGACTTTCAAAAAGAAAGACGTGGTCGAGATCCTCTCGCATAAAAAAGCCTACAACACTTGTGAGTATGTCTGCCATTAATAGATTATTGTAAATATTAAATTATTATAAAATGCTGTTCATGCTGACGCATGAGCTGAGGTGGAGAGGGAGGGGATCACTGAAACAATGAAATGGGGGGGGGGGGGGGGGTGTGGAGTGCAAATCAAGTTCGGAGCCCCCAACTCTTTACGCTTAGCACTCTGACACACCTGACCTCTGACCCCGGCAGCCATTTTGATTGCGCACCTGAAGCTGTCCCCCGCGGAGCTGCGGCAGGTGCTGATGAGCATGAGCGCGGACCGGCTGGAACCCGCCCACCTGAAGCAGCTGCTGCTGTACTCGCCCGACGAGGACGAGGTCAAGCAGTACCAGCAGTACGGCGCGGAGCCACACAAGCTGAGCGAGCCCGACCAGTTCGTCCTGCAGGTGGGGCCGCACAGGGACCGCTGCTTGTTCACACAGCAGGCACTTCTGTGTGTGTGTGTTTTGTTTCTGCGTTAATGGTGTGTGTGTGTGTGTGTGTGTTTTGTTTCTACGTTGATGGTGTGTGTGTGTGTGTGTGTGTGTGTTTGCATATCCAGATGCTGTCCGTGCCGGAGTATAAGACTCGTCTGCGTAGCCTGCACTTTAAGACCACTCTCCAGGAGAAGCTGGAGGAGATGAAGGCCGGCTATGAGTGCATCTATAATGCCTCCCTGGAGCTTCAGACAAGCAAGAAACTGGCCAAGATCCTGGAGGTACACAGTCTACAGAGCCTCTCTCTCCCTCCGTCTATAGGGCCTCTGTCTATACGGCCTCTCTCTGCCTCTGTTTATAAGGCCTCTGTCTATAGGGCCTCTCTCTGCTTCTGTCTGTAGGACCGCCCTCTGCCTCTGTCTGTAGGGCCTCAAATCAAAGTGACTCAAACTTATTTCAGTGTCCGTTGACATACCTTTGACACTGGATTTTTCACAGCGAGTTTTATGGCCTCCAGATATTTTATTGTCAAGTTGAAAATGAGTTCTGTTCACAGTACAGGTTTGATAAGCAGAATAACAACAACAAAGTGACGTGGGGCCTGTAAAGATCTATTTTGGGGATGACAAATGTCTAATTTCCCTGTGCGACTCATAAAAGGGAAAGCCAATAGGAAGCTCTATTTAACACCATGAGGAGTTTGATGTTGTAAATAGCCATTTAGTCTCATGACGAGAGTCTGGTTTTATGGGCTTATCTCTCTAGATATTGTATGCAGTGTGTCTAAGTGACTTGTTTGAGAGTGAAGTTTAAATAAGCCCAAAATGGTGGGCTATATTCTATCGGAAAATCACTTATTTGACCAGATGATGTTCTGCTGTGGAGAGCAAAACTATTTAATTTGTTGGAACAATACAGGGATTGACAGCTCATAGTGGCTCCACCCATTCTGAGCTTCATGATGTCACTGTCTTCTAACTGCTCAGAGCTCCTCTTTTCTGCTCCACTTGCCTTGTCCTGGCTGGGTCTCACTTCCACTTAGTTGCTTTTGTTCTCTCCCATTCTCTAGTTTGTTCTGGCCATGGGGAATTATCTGAACAACGGTCAGCCGAAGACCAACAAGACCACAGGCTTCAAAATAAACTTCCTCACCGAGGTTTGTCTGACAGCACTACTACTTTGGAATTATGGGTGCCTGTCGCGGTATTCTGTATTTGGACAGTAATGCCATGCATTGTGTGTCATTAGCCTAGCATTTAGAATGCTAGTGGTTCAATCAGCAGCTGTGGTGACATCGTCACCTTTAGATGAGCAGTTTGTGACCGCAATGGCATTTTCACTCCCCCACAGCTCGGCACCACCAAAACAGTGGACGGGAAGTCCACGTTCCTGCACATCCTTGTCAAATCCCTGAGCCAACATTTCCCTGATGTTCTGGGCTTTGCCAAGGACCTGACAACCGTATCGCTCGCTGCTAAGGGTAAAAGTGCATCTCACACCCTGAACACTGGATCCTGAACCACCCCCACTCCAATCCCATTCCCTGAACGCTACATCCTGAATCCCAAACCCCACATTCAGAATTCTGAACCCCAGACCCTGAAACCTGAACCCTTAACCCTGAGTCAAACACCCTGAACTACATACCCAGAAACAAACACCACACAGCCCCCCTTTCTCCACTGATATTTCAGGTAATATGTAATGGGTCTTTACACCTGTGTCTCCCTGCAGTTAATCAGAAAACCATCACCACAGACCTGAACGATCTCCAGGACACCGTCCGTGACATCAGAGCCGCCTGCCAGACGATGTCAGCCACGCCCGAGGATCGCTTCGCCGCGGTGATGAGTGTATCCTTCTACGCATTCGCTCGCAGGTGCGTGTGCACACACATTGTCTGTCTCATACACAAAGGCATACGTTCAAGAACGCATGTTGCATTCAGCAGTCACACACGTACACACGCATGGTTACACACATACACACAGACACTGTCATTCACACACACACTCGCGTGGGGTTTCCTTGACGACGGCGCGCGTCAGGGCTTCCTGGAGAACACGCACCCGGCCGTGCAGTCGCTGGAGTCGCTGCAGCAGAGGGCCATGGGAGAGTTCTGCAAGGCCGCCTCCTTCTTCGGGGAGGACAGCAGTGCCACCACCACCGAGAGCTTCTTCGGCATCTTCACTGAATTCATCGGCAAGTTTGAGGTGAGCGAGGAAGCACGCGTGTCGACCAAAAAAACACCCAAGTAAGAACAGGCTCTGTTCAGGTGAAAGCATGCAGCCGGTTTCCTCCCTGGAGCACTTGGTGAACTCAAACTCCAGTCCTGGAGGGCTCTGCTAGTTTTCGTGATTTCCTTTTAATCAGCACCCAATTTAGGCCCTGGAAACAAGGTGTGCCGACTCTTTAGTCCAGAGGTGGTACAACAAGGGCCATGTCTGTTTCTGGTTTCCATGCCAACCTTTGGCCTCAACGACTTAATTGGCTCTAACATTTACACCATCTGACATTTTAGCTACGTATTTGATAAGTGAATGACAGCCGACGACTGCTCTTCTGTCCCTGTTTTACCGTGATCTAATCTACGAGTGAACCAGTGTTGGTGCTTACAGCCAGTTGGCTCATTTAACAAGAGTCATTTGTGGAAACAGAAACCCGCAAACACTTCGGCCCACCAGGACCGGAATTGCCCACACCTGCTTTAGTCATCAGTGACTCATGAAAAACCAGCAGATGCAGTGGACTTCCAGGATTTCAGTTAGAGATCCCCGATGTTGAGGAGCCTTTTTTAAAACGGCATATCAGTACTTTGTTTCATGGACTGTCACACTGGATTTGGATAGACGGAAGTTTGATACCTTCTTTTATTAGAAGTGATAGTACAGTATATTACACTTAAATAGTTATTTTATTTGAGATACATGTTTCCCATGGTAAAACCACACACATTGTGTGAAGATGAGCGTAGCTGCTCTTGAGTCTGGAGAACTGGCACGTTGTCCCCTCCAGGGCAGTGTTCACCTTCCTGCTGCAGCGTCAGTGATCAACTGTATTTTGTTTAGCTGTGTGCAACTCTAAATGCAATGTAATCTGCGATTCTCAGTCCTTGTTCAGACTGTGTGGCCTTGCTGATCAGCTGCAGTGACATGTTTTACCTGCAGAGGGCGCTGAATGAGATCCAGGCCCCAGAGCACCCCAGGAGCCCCAGGAGCCCCAGACTGGCCTCTCCCTCTCCGCTGGCCTGGTGAGGCCACCCAACCATTCCCCTGTACCCCACCGAGGCCTGCGTGCCAAAAGGACCACAACAGCGCTTAGTCACTATGAGGTACAGAAACGACCCAACAGTTCCGCAGCAGGACCTGGAACAACCCAACAGAGCACGATCTGAACCAGAGATCACTCTGAAACTCTGAGACAACAACCCAATCGAGCACAACCCTGTGGGCTGCAATAGGACCCATGTCACCAGTAAACAGAAAACATTCACTATGGAAGCGTTTTTTTTCCAAGAAAATAATCAGTGGGAACAATGGAAATGTCATTATCAAAAACAAAGGAATGCACTTCAATAATTTACTGAATCAATGTTGTCTTCGAAATACTAAAAGGTAATTGCGTTTTATTCAACGTGGAAAGATAAGCCTAATAGAAAGTAATGTACAGTCAGTACCTGTAATCTGGGCAAAATTATTTGGTGCCAGACCTGTAACTGACTAGTTATGAGGTGAATTACCTGCCAGCCCAATTTGGACTGCAAGAACATTTATCTAAAAATATAATCTCACTGTTTTTTGACCTGAAGACGATTTACGGACTCATGACTTTAAAGTTATTATTTATTCGATATAAGGTACCAGTTAGATATTGAGTATTACTTTCTCCTTGTCCTCTATAACCTGAATGTAGATATAATTTCTTAAAGCTGTGTCTTGAACTGTGTCACAAACTGAACGTGTTACATGGGGCTTTGAGGTCATCAGACGGCATCAGATTGGAGGATGGACTAATCGTGAAAAGCTGTGTTGATTGATTGAAATTACTTGGGCTGCTCCTGGAATTATGTTATTGTGACCTATGTGATTTTTTTGGGGGGGAGGGGGTAAGTTGGGGTGGTTGGTTTTCTGGGCAGTGGTTACATTAATCTGGCATGGTGCATAGGTTTTGAGAAAATGATGGATGTGTGTGGGCTGATGACTCAAATTTAGTCAGAGAAGGGTTGATGCAATATGACAACATTACAGTATTACATTTCACATACAGTGTATGAAATAATTACAAAATAATTATGATTACATGCATTGTAAACCACCACAATGAATGTATATGCTTGGCGCTGATTGTAGAAGCTATAGAAATCGTTCTGTTTTAGGTACATGTGCCTAGTCCTAGTAGAAGGCTATCTCTCCTGATGTAAGTTTATACATTTCCTGTGTAAACAGAAGCAGTGTGAATATTTAGCTGAAGTACACTTTTAATAATGATTGTTTAAATATACTGTAAAATTATCATAAGTTGGAAAATATAGTCATTGGCTACTGTTCTTATAAATAATTATTTCTATTAAATTAGAGAAAAAGCTGTGCAAGAGTGGCACAGTTACACAAGTACACAGAAATCCAAGACTGGCACAGTTTATGCAAGTACACATAGAAATCCAAGACTGGCATAGTTTCCCCTCAGATTTTGCATGTGCTTTTGGGATCTGTGACAGGTGGTGAAATGCAGCCCTAATATAGATCATAAACTCATACCCCCACCACCACACCACTAATCAGAGATTACGAACACATGTGTTATGGCCACAGGTACTGTATAAGCAGGAAGTTGCACTTTCAGCCTATGAACTGCTTCCTCTTGCTGACTTGGTGTGATGTACTTTCCCAACATGGCCACACACAGGCGTTGTTCCTCCTGATAACAATGGGTAGAGGGGAGAATAGAGCCATTGGTACCTATGCTCCCACTTTAGCCTCCTGTGTCTACCCATGAGAACATATCCATCAGCTTGCCCATATCCCAACTTAGCCCACAAACTCTTAGTGTAAAATATCTATTCTGATCCAGGATCAGCTGCTAAGAACATACTGCACACTGAAAACTCTGACCGCCTGAAAGCCAGTGACTCAAGAGATCGTTTGTGGATGACTCATCGACCAAAAGCCAGCATTTTAAAAACAGTAGCATCAGTGTGTTAGTGAATTTAAAAGTATTGTTGCCTCTTTTGTTGTCTTATAACCACTGATGAATTATGTAAATGTGTGCATGTGTAAGAATTAGACTTAAAATTATTTTTATTGTTTATGTATTCAGGAGACTATTTAATAATGAAACACTTTATCATGCATATAGTTTATTTTAAGGTGACCGTGTTTGCCAGGCCCAGTACCTCCCCACAGTGAATGTGTTTGTGGTTCATTGTAAAGCTGCTCTGTATTGGTCGGTAGCAATAAATCGGTTTTGTATGGTGAACGCTGTACAGACAATACTGTCAGCGAACGCTACCAGAAATAAATGCGTCTTTGGAGTCAGACACCAATCTTCATCTCCCCTGTTTTGTTTGTGGGATGGAGTATGAGAGATGGAGAACATGTGCTGTCCTTTCACCTTTGAAATGCAACTACACTCTAGAAGACCAAAGCAGAAATGGACAAATTAGCCCTTTTGGAAAAAAACTGCTCATTAAAAAACTCCACAGGCAGTAATACAAGCTTCGGATTATATTTTAATTCATGCTATAGTCCTGCGATACTTGTTTGTTGAGCATGACCCTACATGACTATGTCCTCACGCAACGTGCTTTTCTGTCGTTTCCTTCAAGCTGACAATAAAGCACTTAAACTTTAACCATGTGTAAAATTGCACAATGTGCCAGCAATCAGTGGAGTTTGATCCACTGCTCAAAAGCGTGACCTCACAAATACAGGGATGAAAATTCTAGAAGCGTTTCCTGGCGAGGTGAATGCTCGGAATTAAACCTGAGCGATGCCAATTATCAGGGCAGAGATGAGACACTGAAAATCATCCCACAAGCGAGAGGTGAGTCAAATCTCTGCTACTAGGCCTGATTGAAAAAGAGTGGGCTATGCCTGGGAAATCCAGCATTCCATTTTCTCTTACCGAGGGAAAGAAGTGATTTCAAAACTGTCATCGCAGAACGTCAATGAAGCCATTACGGTCCTGGCTCTCGAAATTGCAGTGTAAAAATTAGTTTTGCAAGTTCAAGCTCAGTGAACACAATTTTTTTATGCTGGTAAAAAGTTTGCCGGCTTGCAATGATAAGTATACAATGTAGACCATGGAATATGCATAAGCAGTGCAAAATATGTTTATATTGGATTTGCAAACTTGTCCATGGAGACTTCTCCTGTAAGATTTTTTTTTTTTTTTTTTTTTTTACATGATTGCGTGTGGAGGTGGTGCGACAGTTTATCTTTAGATTGTTTCATTTTACTTTAATGTATATTTCTGAGAAAACATTAACATGTCTCATTTGCTGCTTTAATACGCTTGAAAAACTTTTCTCATTGGCTCAAATGGCTTTTTACGATTTTAATAAATTCCTTCTAGAAAGTGTGAGTTGTGAAGTGTTGCACTATAACTTGTTTTTAAATGTTGCTATACAAAATAAATGTTCAGGTCAGGGATTCATCATGATGCTTATTTTCCTATTTGCTGATTTATCTGTGTCTTTTATTTGTTTATTTATCATATTAACATTGTCACAGGTTGAAAACAAGTGGCAGATGCAATAGGATTTCTAAAAAGCTAAAATTAGCCAAAGCTAATTTGCAAACCTTGTCCCTGGTTAGGCTTTTAAACTTTTGGACTTTTTTTTTTTTTAAATCAGTCGCAGTGCTCATAACAAAAACGTGAACTTATACATGAGTTAAACAGATGAATGGAATAGTTCATTTGAGTTGTATTGAATATAATGTTTTTATAAGTTACATTGGGATCTTCATAATCAGTGATTACATGTCTGTTAAAGCCAGTGTTTTATTTAACCATTTCATCCTTGCGCTCTGTTTGAGTTTTTAATTCAGTTAGTCGGGCATGTATCATTTTAATATTTTTGACACATTTTAAGTGGAAAAAGGATGCATATTCACTCTCAGTGAGTCACTGATAATGTGATCTGTACACCTCTTTTGAGTATAACAGGATGTACTTACAGGGAGCTGGTAAAGACATCTCTTTCTCTTTGGTTCTGTAGCTCTCCATAGACTCTAATGCAGTCTGTTTAGCTTTTATTCATTCTAGTAATGCGATTAGTAAGCTAAACGCACTGCAACTTTTCTGTGTAGAATTGTTTCGCTGCTGCTGTCAGACCAGAAAGCGAGAATTTTCCTTTGTCAATCATTGATCAGATGCAGCACAACTAAGCAATATTGCTGTTGGACCTCAGTACATGCCTTCCTTCTCCGTTTTATTACATATTTACACGTGTCATCTCTGGGTGTAGTTTTGTGCCTTTTGTATCCCCCTTCCAAAGTTTTAGCTTTGGTAAGGAAAGAGTCCATCGATTCCAAACTGCTAGAGAAGACGATCAAAACATTAAACCGTACAAAACACGCCAAAATGAGGAACTGTAACTCTGCTCACAAGAGCTTGAGACATTGCTGTTAAATCATATCCATCAAATATGTAATCACTGACAGTTGTTGACATGCTCTGTTTCAGGTTGGAGACTGATGCTTGGGTTTGTGTTAGGCCTGATTCTTGCTGTTGTCACATACCAGCGCACTCCTTTGGACCCATTTCCTACGATTGTGACCTTTGACCCTTGACCCAATGGAGACCCACACCACCACCCCCTTTCCCACCCCCACCCAGAATGCAACAGCGGTCCCCAATTTTCTGGCACCTTCTGACATTGTGGTGTTAGTCCTGTACTTTGTGTTTGTGATGGCTGTGGGACTGTGGGTAAGTAATACCAAGTGCACTCGAAACTCGTGAAATAGTGCCATGTGCTAAAGGCACCTGTTTTATATCCTTACGAAATGTTACCCCGGTTGATGGGTTAGTGAGAAATTGCCAGAAATCAGAGCTTCCATTTTCAGCTGTTACATCTGTGGCAAAAACAAATGAAAATGGATTAGATTCCCTCCCATTTCATATTTTTTAAATTTTGTTTTACATTAATTTTATATGTGTTGTCTGGATGTCTTATAATACTTGTTTCTTGATTGATTGATTGATTGACATGACATATTTCCATTGCGGTCCTTAAGACTTGGCTAGGAGGCAGGCAGGGAAAGGTTGTAGCATGTCAGCTACTCATTACACATACAATAAACACATTCAACATGTATACAGCATTAAAAGCTGTCCTAAAGTAGTAGATTACCTGACATTTTGCTCAGGAGTCAGTATTCTATTGTTTCTTGAAACTGTTTTAAGTATGGGCAGATTTAATTTCATTTGCGATTTAAACCGATTTAAAATGTACTTCTCCCTAAATTGCTTCTTAGATTTGGCAGTTTCAGGTTGTGCACACTAGCCCTCATATTCAAGCATTGAGAGTCCTTATTAAAATGAAAATACCCAGAAAAATAATTTGGAGGCTGTGTATAATCTTATTCTTCCCTTTCAGTCAATGTGGAAGACCAAGAGGAGCACTGTGGATGGGTATTTCCTTGCTGGGAAGAACATGGTTTGGTGGCCGGTAAGATGTGGGAGGCCTCAGATTTCATGTCATTGTGTAATTTGGGATTGAGGGTTCAAATCCCTGGCACGTTTGCCCGGAAGTGCAATTAAAATACCATCAATTTAAATGATGAAGCCACTTGAAAAGTTCAGTATCACGGACGATTGCGATAATGACATAAACACTGATGCGATGACTTACCATGCCGCCTCTTCCTGTCTGTTGCCGCGCTACAGGTGGGAGCGTCGCTCTTCGCCAGCAACGTGGGAAGCGGCCACTTCATCGGGCTGGCCGGGTCGGGGGCCGCCTCCGGCATCGCCGCCACCGCCTACGAGTGGAACGTAAGATGCGCCGACGTCTCGGAGAATGACTAACCCAGGGAACGAGTCTGGTTTTACACGGCAAGCGTTCAGAAGTCACACTTAAACGAACCTGTGTGTCTGTGTTCAGAAACACGTACGCGCATGCTAGTGCTATTTTTAAAGTAGATATATTAGAAATAAGAATGAACGGTAATAATAAATGGCAAGAAATCCAGAAGTATGACACTGTATTCTCATAAGCTTGCTTGGAAACATGTACATGTACTACCCTGTACTGAATATGTGTAGGAATATTCCTTTTGGAACATAACCCTGCTTGCCATAAGTCTCTAAGTGGTTTAAGTCAAGGGTAGTGTTACAAAATATCCAGAAACTGAAAAACAGTTTCTTACAATAATGTTTTTTCAGTTTTTGGATATTTTGATTAGATTTCCACATTTCCCAAATTAAATATTTTGTCCATTTTGCTAAAATAAACCTTGTCCTGTTATGCATCCTTGGCAATCTTGCTATCAGTTTAATTATTATATATTTATATTGCACTGAATGTACTAAAATAGCCACTGCATTATAGCCTGTAGTAGGTGTTGGACAAAGCTTCCAAAAGTAAAACGGTCGATTGAGGTGACGTGGAGCCATGGGGCGGTCATTTCAGGGACCGTGTCCTAAAGTTGGGGAAACCCCCCTGCGTTGAGGGTAATCTGTGATGTAGGGCAGGTGGGCTTTTGTCCAGGAGGCACTAACATGCTTTTTCTGCTGTACCACAGGGCATGCTGATCGTGCTGCTGCTAGGCTGGGTCTTCCTCCCCATCTACATTGCCTCACGGGTAAGTCATTGCATCACACCATGTTACCGAGGTTACGTTGTCTTTCCAAGACACCAGCGGCTCCAGGAATCTAAGCGTTGTAACCCAGGGGTCAGATTCCTCGTGTCTGATGGGTTACTTATCTGTTTGCTTGTCTGTTTTTTGTTTGCAGGTGACGACGATGCCAGAATATTTGCAGAGACGATTTGGGGGGAAGAGGATCCAGATGTATATTGCCGTTTTGTACTTATTTATTTATATCTTTACAAAAATATCGGTAGGTTTAAGAAACTAATTTTTAAAACCACAAAAAAATGTTAATTCTCCTGTCAACCAACCGAGTACCACCGTGTGCTTTGTGTCATCTGTACTGATTCAGCTAACATTTTTTTATTTTACTTAATTTTTTGACATATGAAATTATACGTCTATGTATTTACTGAGGAAGAAAACTCAAACCCATTCACCCATGTTAGGCGCTGTGATCAGGTGTGTTTCTCCCCCGCGTGCAGGTGGATCTGTACGCAGGAGCGGTGTTCATCCAGCAGGCTCTGCGCTGGAACCTGTACCTGGCTGTGGTTCTGCTGCTGGTCATCACCGCCGTCTACACTGTGGCAGGTGCGGTAACCGCCTCACCTGTGCGGGGCCTAAACTGGCCCCTCTCGGGTCTTTCTGCTGTATGCACTATATGCACTGACATCCATGCTCCAAAATGTACCTTTGTCCCTATCAATCAAATAAATTAGTAACTACATCGATTAATATGTGACTGCACACCTCTAGCCAAATGTGTCTTACCACCAATTATTGCCTGGTTTCTTGGCTGTACATGAGGTGTACTCTGCTATACAGCGTGTCTAGCAATGTCCATGCTTTTTATTCGGATGAATATGTATAGACTGGCCTCATAACATGGAAGAGGCTTGCTTGCTCTTCACTTGTAACCCAAGTAAGAAGAAAAACTAACTGCTCACTGAACTCAAAAATAGGTTTGCTGCAAACTAGCCTGTTAATTTAGTTAAGCCTGTAAATGGTTTATGTATTCATGCTAGCCTTTGCCAATAACAATAGATTTTTGTGAAGACGTGTCCCGGATTAAAGATCGGAAGGCTGAATTTCAGATTTCTGTTGTCGCTGTGGCAATGCGCCACACCGTTGGACTGTCGGTGTGTTGAGGCACACGTGTGTTTTCAGGTGGTCTGGCGGCTGTGATTTACACGGACACCCTGCAGACCGTCATCATGCTGATAGGAGCCATAATCCTCACGGGATTCAGTGAGTGATTTCAAGTCAGTCACATCGGTGGGCTGAACATTAACTAGCATCACAAACATCTCTATAAAGACACAATTTCTGATTTGTAGTCAAACAATTCACGTGTGGTGAAAGTGCTCATTTTTGGCTTTTGTTAAAGGGTATTATAATACATTTTGGTTTCGCAATTTAGAAATTACAGCGCTTTTTATACGTAGTCCTCCCATTTCAGGGAACCATAATATGCTTTTCTGGTGTTTCTGATTAGTCAGGTGTGTTCAGTTGTTTCCTTAATGCAGGTGTGAGATTTACATGTTTTGATTTTTAAGGTGGTGTGTTTTTATGCCTCATTTTGGGATTTGAACCAGCAGCCTGCTGAGTGTTCTGCTGCAGTGTCCTGAATAAATGCGGTCAGTGAAACGGTGTGGTGTGAAATGGGACCCTCTGCTGCTCCTGCAGGTTTCGCGGAGGTCGGGGGCTGGGATGCCCTCCTGGAGAAGTACCCGGAGGCGATCCCCGAAATAAGAGACCCCAACACCACCTGCGGCATCCCTCGCGCCGACGCCTTCCGGCTGTTCCGTGACCCCGTGACCTCTGATCTCCCCTGGCCAGGGGTCATAATTGGGATGACTATCCCCTCCATCTGGTACTGGTGCACAGATCAGGTGGTTATTATGATTATGATGATTATTATTATGATTCATATTCTTCCTCTTCTAGCATGTCACTTGTCCACGTGTGAGGTGCTGTAGGCCTGAACTAATTGCCCTAAGGAAATAAAGTTTTATTGAGCTGAATCTTTTCTTCCATCTTTCATTTATTACTTAATTATGTCTAATTACTGTTATTATTTTTTTATGATTACTCTGGTACAGGTGATCGTTCAGCGATCTCTGGCAGCTAAGAACCTGCTCCACGCCAAGGGCGGTTCCCTGCTGGCCTCCTACCTGAAGATCATGCCCTTCTTCATCATGCTTCTGCCTGGGATGATCAGCAGGATACTCTTCACGGGTAAGATCAGTGGTCTGATCAGCAGTGCGCTGTTCCCTGTGCAGTGTGGCCCAGACACACTGGCTGCATGACTCACAATTTATGATGCAATTTATGACACTGATATGGTAATTTGTCATTGTAAGTGTATTAAAATAATAAATGATGTCCTGTTTTAGCTATGCTTCCATATGCTGGTATGATTATCAGGCACAGTGTTGCAGCATATCGTGGCTGTAAAAGTTAGTCATTTTATAGAGATAGGTGTCCTCAGCTGGAGGGGAGTTAATTTAGGAACGTCTTGAAACTAAACCAGGAAGCCCCTGGTTTAATCTTCTCAGGTAAAGGCTACCGCAGGCTGTTCCCTGAAATAATACCACAGTTGCATTTAGGCTCACCAGATGCTCAGCTCCTGTGTTTCTTCCCTCCGCATTGCTTCTTAACTACAGGGGGTTTCAGGTTTTATTGCTCTCTTACTGTACCAGACCATTGTCCGCCATATTGTTCTTAGTAACATCCCTTAAATAATTTTCAAAGGAGGTATCAAATTGTTATGCTTTGGCTTCAGTGGTAGACTGACAGAACTTTCAATGTTAAGAATATGGAGCAGAGTATCTGGTGGGTCTGTTGAATCTGTGATAATATCAGTGGCCCACTGGACATGCTCCTTTGTTCCAGATGAGGTGGCGTGTGCGGATCCTGACATATGCAACGAGGTGTGTGGGAACCGTGTTGGGTGCACGGACATCGCGTACCCCAAACTAGTGATGGAGCTCCTACCCTCAGGTTACATTTCTCTCTCTCTCTTCCTCTCTCTCAGTTCAGTTCAGTTCAGTTTTCTTCATTGGCATGACAAAACCCAACTTTTGCTTTGCCAAAGCATACAGTATTAAACCAAACATATCTAACACTGAACTATACACAACATCGAAGACTAGAAACAAATGAACAGTAACCACACATGAAAACAAGAACATTCCTCTGATTCAGGATTTATAAATAATAATATAGCAATTTAAAAAGTATGTGCAAAAAATGAATAGTAAGGATGATAAATATAGCTGAAAGCAGCAATTTCCGGGGTCCAAGCAGCATTGGCAACAGTTAGCAAACTTTTTGACACACTAATGGTGGACACTTTACACAACTTTACATGCATATGTTCCCACTGAGATTGTGGACCAACTGATGCAGAGTGAATTTTTGAATATTTCTTTATAGTTGGATCTCTATAGTGCCTCCATGTGATTGGCTTGGGCTAAAACTTTAAGGCTGGAATCTTGATCCTACAGTCAAGTTTGGTAACTTTATGTTGATTAGTTGTAGAATTATTAGCATTTTTGCGATGAGCAACGCCCACTGACCATTCATTGGATCGTCATTCAGCCATATTTTGAAATAACCTTTAGAAAAGTAATGCCAATGAAAGTTATGTGAGATTAGGCCAGATACCTATTTTCATGCAAATCAGGCAATTTTTGTAGGGGGAGAGGTATTTTAACTGTTTTCAGACAATACAATATGTTGGTTTTATGATTCTTTGCGGTAGATTTATTCTTTGTGAGGAAGGACATCTACTGACAATGTTTTCAGGTCTCTCGGTCAAACAGTGCCGGAGTTATGATTGTTCAATAATTTCAATTTAAACTGACTGTTATAGCACCATCAAGTGGTCAGTCTGCATTAAAATGTGGTATTTGTGCTCCCCATTCAAAATTTGAATAAGCATTACTGACCTTGTACAGTACTGGTACACTATTGCTGCATCAGCAGTGCAAAGTATTAGTAAAAGCCTTTACTAATACTTTAACTAGTTAATTTTATCGAACTTTTACTGATAATTACTTGTTTTACTTTCTCTCTCCCTACCTCTCCCTCTCTCTCTCTCTCTCTCTCTCTCGCTCTCAGGTCTGAGGGGTTTGATGATGGCAGTGATGTTAGCAGCTCTAATGTCCTCCCTCACGTCCATCTTTAACAGCTCCAGCACCATTTTCACTATGGACGTGTGGAAAAGCCTGCGCCACGGTGCCAGCGAATGGGAGCTGATGATTGTGGGCAGGTGACTTTACACCCCTGCGCTTCTCGCCATACCTCTGCATCCATGTATTGTCACCATTGTTGTGTGTGTGATATCAGATAGCAGGTCTATACAGGATGTTTGTGCTGGTTCTGGTGAGTATGAGTGTTTATGCACAATATATCAAATCACATTTTTTTTTTGTTGCTTAATAAGAATAACCACTGCCATGAGGCGAATAAGTGACGTTTTTTCTTTTTTAAGTTTACCCCACAGTGTGGGGGGGGGGGGTTATACTCTTTACCAGGTGTTTTTGTGCTGTATCTGTGTGTCTGTGGTTCTTTGCAGGGTGTTTGTGCTGTATCAGTGTGTCTGTGGTTCTTTGCAGGGTGTTTGTGCTGGTTCTGGTGGTTGTGTCGGTGTTGTGGATCCCACTGATCCAGGCTGCGCAGGGAGGACAGCTCTTCATCTACATACAGTCCATCAGCTCGTACCTGCAGCCGCCTGTCTGCATGGTATTCATGGCCGGATGCTTCTGGAAGAGGACCACTGAGATGGTGTGTGCACACGCATGTGAGAGAGAGAGACAGAGAGAGAGGGAGGGAGTGACGGAGAAATGGAGAGACAGAGAGAGCGAGAAAGAGAGTGCATGTTTTATTTTAACAGAAAAAAATGGTGTCCAAAACTGATGGAAGAGATTTGCATTAAAATTCTGCAATTTGAGCTATTATGATGTCATTGGGAGACAAAGAAACGCACTAAAATATCCGTCAAGATCCATCAATTAATCATAATTTGCAATGTGACTTAGAAAGCCCCTCTATCGACTAAACCCCAAATATGAATTCAGATGCAACTAATTCTTAACGTAGTTGGCTCTAGCGCCACCAGGGATGGGGAGGGTTTACAGCGCCCCATGCCTCACTAGTAGCCCCTGCTGGCCAGACAGGCATTTTCGCCTATTGAGCAGACGTGTGACCTGCTTGGTCTGTAGGGCAGATTGTGCTGCAGGGTGACTGCAGGGTGTGTGGAGCCTGTAAAGGAGCCTGTAATCTGGCTGGCTGTAGGGTTCACCCCCCCGTGGTCTCTGGCCCTCACACAGGGGGCCTTCTGGGGCCTGATCGTGGGCCTGTTCATGGGCTGCGTGCGGCTGGTCCTGGACTTCGTGTACCCCATCCCGCTGTGCCACGAGACGGACTCCCGGCCCGAGGTGGTGAAGTACGTGCACTACCTGTACTTCTCCATGATCCTGTCGCTCGTCACCATCATCGTCACTGTCACCGTAAGCCTGGCCACCGAGAAACCGTCTGAAGACCAGGTGGGTGAGGCAGCAACGTGCATGTGCACACACACACAGATATAGCCATACACACACACACACACACACAGATATGCCCATACATATACAAAACATACACGCACAGACAGATATGCTCATACATAGAGTATACATACACATACACACACGGAAAACAGAAATACCCGTACACATTCACACACCTATGCACTTGCGCTTGCTTACGTTCACATTAGATAGCTTTCATCTGTAGATTTGCATAAAAGACAATGTATTTCTAACAAGATAAGTAAACCCGCAGCTTCCAGCAGTCCCTCCTGGGATTCGAACCCTCAGCCTGCTGTACATACACCCGGTCCTCACCTCCCCTCCCCTGTCGGCTGTAGATCAGTGGGCTGACGTGGTCCACGCGGTTTGACAGCGTGAAGAAGAGGCGCGCGAGTGTGGAGGCGGGGATCTCCGTGGAGCAGAGCCAATCAAAGCTTCCAGAGGAGGAGCAGAACAGCAGTGGAGATGCTGACCAAGTGAAGAGGGGTGCGTTCTCTCGTCATTATTGGACAGCGAAGTGACGCTCTTACACAGGGGGTCTGATCCTTACAGCTTTTATTTATTTACACATTGTCAGTTTTTACAGCTGGTGGTTTGCTCTTTGTTCAGATGAGACACCTCAGTTACAGGCAGATGGCAGATTCGCTCCTAAAGCCTACAGGTAAGGCTGCACGATGTATCGAATCCAGGTTTTTAAAAATGTAGTAAGAATAACTGCCACCATGGGACATACAGGCGACCATGTTTTTTCTTTGTTTCTTTAACCATACCTGATACGGTAGTAAACAACCAAAACTGGGAAAAAAAAACAAATTACATAGATGATCACAGAAGCTGTATGACCTTGCTGCTGATTGTCTTATCAGCACCCAATAGATATCAGTGACGTTGTTTTTTTCCGGAAGCTTTTCACTTGACCTCTGACGTTTTGGTTGTTTACTACCACATAAGGTTTGATTAAAGAAAAAAAAATATGCCCCATGACGACAGTTATTCTTGTTACACTTTTAAAAAAGCTTGACTCGATATGCCGTGCAGCCCTATATTATGGTTAAACCTGATAGCCTATACCAAATTGATCATGGCACTTAATCTTGGTCAGGAACAGTCCACTTTAAATGCTGGTAAAATCAGAAAAATACTTCTGCAGATCCCTGCGAAGTTTTAACCAAATGTGTTCCACACAAAAATAGTTATTTTTCTTCTGAATGTTGCTGAAAACAGATCTTGAGCCAGGTCAGGACCCCGCTAGAAACCCCAGCCGGTAATTCTATACTGATCCCCTGTACCCCTGGCTGTGTTGCCATAACGACATGTGAAATTGCTTGCCAGTTGTTATAGGGATAGCTCACTTCCTGGATTTTTGATACTCTTTCAGTTATTGTGTATGTTTTTGATCCGCCTATACATTTTTGTGTGTAATGAGGTGAAATTTTAGATATTTACTGAAGTTTCTGATGACTCACCAACTTTACAATGGCTGGTATAGGGGTATTCATGGGTATGTGGTTTAAAAATAAATGCACAAATTAACTCTCAAGGAAGAACGTTTTGCAGTTTTATACATTTTATAGCGTGTACTCAAATTATAAGCATAAATATTCATTTTTATATTGTCTTACAGCAGTCTCCACCTGGAAATACTTCCAACTGAAAATAAGAATTAACTTGTTTTTATGAAAAATAATCAGGTGCTATGCACACGTACAACCTCTGGAGGCATAACATTGCTACATTCTGCTTTGGAGTTGGTGGAAGTGTATTTTCTTGCTTTAAAGCACAAATCCATGGATGCCCCTTGTTGTACTTCAGTTGTACTTCGATCCGCAAAAGAAAACGTCTAGGTCAATCAAAAACATACACTAAAACTGAAACAATATTTTTAAGAAACTGTCCAAAAGTGAACTATCCCTTTAAGCCAAGAACACCACCCAAGTATCCCTCGCTGATTGAATGTAATTACGCCTTCGTACTTTATACTGTTTATCCAGAGTGACTCATAAAGCAAATGCACTGGTAAGTGCACAAGCTAAAATCACACGGGTGCATAAGCAAGCAAGGTGTACACTTCGGTTCTACAGCACTGTGTCTGCTGCAGGCAGTGTGGTTAGCTTGCCTGGTTGGGAACCTTTGGTATTTAAGCTAATTGTAATTACTGTTTTGTGGATTCAAAATCTCACCCTTTGAGTGACTATGTGACTCTAATTTTTGGTTTCCTGTTGGCAGGCTCCCTTTCCACAGTGGATGGCAAGGTAGGGGGCGTCTCCCGGCTAAAGTCTGCCTTCCTGTGGGTGTGCGGGATGGAGCGCGAGGAGACGGGGTCTTGTCCCCAAGCCCCGCCCCTTCCAGTGGATACCGCGTGCTTGCTGGAGGAAGATCAGAACATGAGGCACTTCGTCAACGGCAACCTCGTTGTATGCATGTCCGTTGCCGTCTTTCTCATTGGCTACTGGGCCTAGTGGGAGCACTTTGAAACAATGATGTCGGAGCACTGAGGAGAAGCCTGGGGACCAGGGCTTGACATGAAGACCCGCCTATCGCCAAATGTGGGTAGAATTCGGCAGTGGCGTGTAACTCCGTCACTCTAACTAGCAACTTCGGCGGGTGACCTTTCGGTACATTGTAGTTCACAAAAGGCATCTGAAATAATTAACTCAATTTGAGCTGATGCTACATGATACTACAAGTCCCATGAACACTGTGTGCTCATCTCATTGGCCCATTCACTTGCCCCCTCAGTCAAGCTGGGAGTATGCTTAATAAGAAAGGGAACTCCGCGGAAACCAAACCACGACAGCCGAATACGGTGCCACATACAAATGTGTGTACACTCACTGCCGCTTCAAACTGTTTGTTTAGTGACACTTCATGCCAGTGGAAAACACAAGTTCAGATTCTGTGGTTGTGATCTGAAAACACGGAAGTTACAACAATTACAACCAAACACAGAAAACAACAATGGCTCATTGAAGGAGCATAAACTTAGAAAGACGTCCATGATTTCAAAGTCACTTTATTTAGCGCTGCAAAAAAACAAGTAGGTTATTGCAGCACTTGGTTTAACCAGTGGCATACGGTGCGTGAGCCTACCCTGGTGTTATATTTCTACGGCAACAATGCTGGTATTTTGTAGCCCTAATTGCAATTTAAAAATAAAGTTAAAAAAAATAAAAGTGTATCTGCACAGCTTCAACGTTGACATCATTAAACGAAAATAAGCAAATTAGCCTATTTTCACATAATTCTCAATACCATCAGATATAGCCAGTTCTCCTCAATTAGGCTATAGGCAAGTAATAAAATCATTTTTATTTGCAATGCAAAATTCTGAATATTTTGTTGACATGAATTGTGTAATGTGATTGCGTACATGTAATTTTCCTTCTCCGCTTAAGGCCACTTAAGGAATATTCATGGCAAAGATCCATAGTGCACAGATTTAGTCATTTAAACCATCCTGAAGCACATGTTTTGTTTGTGCTGAACGCTAATGTGGTAGTTAACAGAGTGGTGTATAATTATTTTTTTTGTTAAGTGTTTGCTAATTAATGATTAAAACAGATTTTTTTACTCACTCACTCTCACACTCCCTTTCTCTCTCACACACACACACACACAGTTTACTCAGGTTGGATAGCTATAAAGACTTCTGTTCAAATAAAAATGCTATGTACAAACAAATGGCCTGGTGACAATGTTGAGTGGCTAGTGACTTTGGAAAAGCACTAGCCGCAGTGTGACTGCTTAAAAGGAGGAATGGGATCTCGTGGATTGTGATAAAATGTGGTTGGGTTGACCTGGACTGATTAGATGGGACAGAGGATAGCAGGGTTCACAATTTAGCCCATTGTCAAGAACCGGCAGTTGCTACAGTAGGTTACTACCCCATTAAAATGGGTATAAAATCAAAGCAAATGCTAAAAAGTTTAAGTCAGGACATTGCTAAATCTTTAATGTTCATTAAATTTTATAACATTTTATATTACATTACATTTTATAGCAGAATCATATTAAAAGTATATTTGCTAAATTATAGTGATTGTATTTTTTTTTAATAAAGTGAGAAGTATGTTATGAGCAACCTAAGCCTGCCCAGTAGAGCTTGACTACGTGTTGTGCATGAAGTTGCGTTTTTTGCCAGTTCAAATAGCTTTTACAGTTCTTTCTTCCCTGTTTACAGACAGAATAAAAACACTTTATTGATTACACAGTCAAAAAAAACACTGCTTCTGGATAAGGCAAGAATTTAAATTCAGAAAAACAATTTGTGTCTGGCAAGACATTACACAGCGCAACATTTTTCCCCCTTTCATTTTTTTATTTTGAGACGGGAGCATATAAACAAAAAATGTACACTTTATTTTCAAATGCATACATTTACTGTATGTTGAATAAAATGTTAGCTGAGATTCATATGCAGCATGGAAGATCGCACATCCAAAAGTTAACCTTCCCCAGCTATGCAGACAAAGGCAAGTTGGTGAATTTGGAAGTTCACTTAAACCACATGGAAAAGGCACAGACTTAAAAATATACTCACAAAACGGACGTGTTAAAAACAGCACACAATGTCATTTTTTAACACACATCCATGTCTAGTCAAAGACAACACATTTTGTGTAACTTTCAACACAGTCTGTGTTTAAAAGTCTCCCTTTGTAACATGTAAATTGTATATTTGTAACACAAATAGTAATTGACACAAAATGTGTTGAAAGTAACACAAAAGTATGTTGGATATTAACACATCCTTTTTTAGAGTGTATACGATTGTCGTCACAGTAACTAAATGCACAACCAATACAGCACAGCCAGTACAGCGTGGTTGTGTGAAGTGTCGAGGATTTAGCTATCGGCACCACGCATTCTGCCGCACGGTAACAGTGTAGAGTGCACAACGGGACTGTGGATTTCCGAAAACGACCAGAGAAACAGCCTTTCACTATGTTACTTTATGTCGAAGATAAAGCAGACATTCAGTCAATCCGATGTGGCATTTTGCCAATAACTTCTGAATGCAAAGAGGAAAAAATAAGTGAGCAAGTGACATTTTTTTGCACGTTGTTACAAATTTGACAGCTGATGAAAGGGAAATGTTATCAGGAAAAGTTTTACTAGTATGTTTTCCATTAAGTCTTACGATATGCCCCCCATGATTTCACCTACAATAGTAAGTTGTACTTGTGGGAGAGTGAAAGGAAGTTTGCACTCAGAACAGAAACAACCATGATAAAAACATACATTGTAGCTTCAAATGTAAGTTCAAACCAGTGGACCTTGTCATATAAAAATAACTAAAATGTTCCAAAATTATCTTTAGCAATAATGGTAATCATAATGACCCTTTCTGAGAGACTATTTCAAACAGTATTCCAAAATGAACAATGTTTAACCAGTTGGTGCTTTTAATAAATAATGCAGGAGAGGAGAGAGATGTGCACCTGAACGGAACACCTGATTGTCAGTTCTTTGATGTGACAGTACAGATATAAAAATAAATGATATTTTTAGTTCTATCTCTCTGAGTAAAGGAGACTTATTTTAATTTCAGTCCCCTGCTATATTCATGGGAACAAGCTGCAGTATTGGTTGGGAAGGAGATAAGTTAAGAGTCCTTAGAAATCCAAATGTGGCAGCCATATTTTTAGGGCTCTTTTCTAAGTAGATTGTAAAATAATTCCAAGGCAGTTACCTGTGGGTGCCCACAATCATATGATGCTGGAATCTCGTACGTCAATAACATGCTCATATTGCAGAAAGAACGCAGGTGAGTGTACAGGTGAGCGTAAAGACAGAGCGGAGGACCAGCATTCCCAGGCTCCTCTGAGCAGCGGTACGGCACGCGGAAACTGAGATCCCGCAGTATCCCTGCTATGCCACACCAACAGCAATATGCTTTTTTAAAATTATTCTTTTTCAGTTTCATTCTAACCTTTTCTCTCCCAGGCTTACAGCAAATAAATGTTCTTTAAATATCATTTATATAAAAGTTTTGAATGTTTCATTTTTTTTAAAAAAGAGGAAAGGATATTCCCATCACCAGAAACTCGATTAGAAGCACAGTGAATTTCAAAATGTTTTTTTTTCTTTTCCCCCAAAAGCCTTCAGAGTTATCTGCTTTGGTCCTCAGCGGTCCTGGTGCGGTCAACTGGCCAGAGTTGACCGCACTGTGGAATGGTTTACAGTCACCGTCAGGCCAAGGGTTGATGTCCTCCAGTAACCCCAGTGGTCGCAGTGGCATGGGATGGTGGGTTTCGACAACAGGGGGAGTGGAATTCGGGTGAGATGGCTAGAGGCTGAGGTGAAGGAGGTGCGTTTAGGAAAGAGGGAGATATTGGCGGGGACAGTGAGTTGTTTGAGGATTTTTTGGGGTGGGCTTGACTGGTTGGAAAAGCTGGATGGGGATGAAAAGGGTGTGCGTTTGAGTGTGTGGGGTAAAAGAGGGTGCGGTATTGGGACTTTGGGGTTTTAGGGTTTCCGTTCGTCCAGAGAGAGATGAGGGTTGGCACTGGGGGGCGTGCCCTGTCTCACAAGGCGGTGCTCTCTGAGTCAAACGCGGGGTCCAGAGGGGGAGAAAGCGTGGGTTCGGGGCCTGGGGTCCCCCTAGTCAGTGGCTCCACGGCGACCACCGGGACAAAGGCGCGGCTCAGCCCTTTAAAAGCCACGCCCGAATCTACACAAAGCAGGAAGGAGAGAGCCGTCAGACCTCAGTCACACACTTCCTGTTCCTGTCTGCCAGCCCACTGCTGCCTCAGCACATCGGCCTGTGAGTTCAGCTTTCAGCTTCCTCTACACCACTTGCATTTTTACCTCAATTTACCTCAACCTTAGGTTAACTAAGACTGTCATTTGCTGTATGCGAGGAATCAAAGTAGGTCACAGCATAAAAGAACAGGTCAGTTCTCAGTTCACCTACCTGGACAAATAAACGTAAAATACAACATAACAGACTTCCTGTTGGTCAGCCTGTTGTGTCGCTAAAAGGCTTATCCAGCACTTAACTAAGTCTTACATCCAACACTAATAAATTATCTTAATTTGCTCATTGTTATATAGTAACCTCCACCTTAAAACACACTCACAAGGTTACAGCACATAGCCTGGTTAGCTGGAAGCAGTTGTGCACAAACCAACAGGTATCACCCCACACACACGACCCTATCCTGGGGTGTTTGGAGCAGTCGCTTTCACAAAGGCAGGCACTTACAGCAGGTAATGAGGGCTAACGAAGCTAGCGAGGGCTACTGACAGCACCACATTTCTACGCTAACACATCTTAGCAATTTTAGCACCCAGGGTTAGCGCTGCCACATGTACACCCCCACACCCACGCATGCAGTTACATACACAGGCGAATACACCGTAAAGGATTCACTTTTTGGTATTATTTCTGTTTCAGTGCATGTTTTTGACTGCCATAGTCTGTTTTGTGTGCAATGATGGATATTTACATATTCACAGAACTTTCTGATGAGCTGTTGACTTTAAAACGGCTGGTACTAGGGTTTCAGGGGATCTAAAATAAGAAAATAGACTTCAGTTGACTCCAAAGCACCTTGCCTCCAGAGGTTGTACATATGCATATTACTGGATTTTTCAACCAAAAAAAAATTCTTCATAAAAGAGTGGTCACTTGAACATTATAAACTGTAATGTCGCACCAGAAACCAATGTTACAAACCGAAATGGAGGACAGGCAGAATTGTGATCATTTGCTTCTAATTAAAATAATCAGCAGGCTGAAACTTGTCCCACACACTCAGTGAGTAAACATGAAGCAGAGGGCAGCAAGCCAATAGCACGCCTCCTCTTTTTCACCATCGTCTTCCTGTCAGGTCAGACTGTAGTACTGTAATACTGAATATCATGTTCAAAACCAAACTACAGTCACAGAGATGCTATACCTCCTCAGTCAGTCCATATGTCTCTGGTATATATAAAAAATTATACCAGAAAAAAAAATATTTTTAAATATTTAAAAACTCTAAATGTGAAACCAAAGGCACCTGTTGACATTTTGGAGCCACAGGAAGAAGGAAGGTTGCTACGTTCAGACTTAGCCATGCGGCAGCTAAAAAAGAGAACGCGTTCTGCCGCATACCCGTCATGCCTGAGCGATGTCGAACGCGGCGGTACAATCGACGCTTTCACGGGAGAGAGCAGAATGCCGTGGGGATGTGTGCAGGCACGGTGGGGCCTGCAAATGACTCCGCACAAACACACTCCTGACCAGGTTACCAACCGCAACGGGGTTCAGCTGAACTGAGCCGTAAAACCCACTAACTGCGTTTACTGCGCGCGAGGGACTGATTCCTCTTCCTGGTGGAGTGTAGCTTGTACGAGTGATTTGCGGTAGCTAGCAGGGGAGTGTGCTGCCGTCATGGTTTCGATCGGCGGTTCTCAATCTCGGTCCTGGAGTACCTGTGTGTATCCCGGTTTTCGCTCCAACCTTAATTGTAATTCCTGAAGGACTGTTAGTTGGTTTTTTTTTTGTCTAATCAGGGATGTTTTACCCTCTTGATGGGGATTGGACATGTGAAGGAGGAAAAAAATCAGATTATGCACAAAATTATGGAACTTCAAATTCTCAAGATCATTAAGAGATTGGTTGTAATGAAAACCTGCATACACAGTGGCTCTCCAGGACCAGGGTTGAAAACCACTGTATTAGTTAAAGATGAGGAGTGAGGGAATAGTGATGCTTCATTTTACCCCTGATGGGTGGAGCTTCCATCTGCTGTCAAGCAAAGGCATGTGACTCTACCCTGCTTTGAAGAACACAGATTGGTCAAGACTGCTAGGCAGGTGAGATGGCTCCACCCACTCTGGGTTTCATGCAGCTTCACTTTCCCGTTTGCTGTTTGAGTCGAGTGAGAACAACCATGAAACCAGCAGGTAAATGCCGAAAGCAGGCAAACCGCACTACAATGACAAATGTACAGAATAAAAGCTGAGAGTAGGAGGAGCAGATTGAATTGCTGTTTACAAACCTTTCACACAGAACGATCCTCAACCTGTGGAAGCATTACCACACAAAGCCATCAGTGCAGGAAATGAACAGGCTGCTGCGTTCATACAGGAGTTAACGCGCGATGACACGGGCTGCGTGAGAACAAACGTGGTCCGCAGAATGTTGAACGTGACAAGAACAGAACCGAAAGGTCAAAAATATATGAGACGGGGACCCAAGGTAATGGGGTTAAACAAAGGGTGAGGCATGGGTGAGAAATTAGATGACAACGTGAGACAGAGGGAGGTTGAGACAGAGATTGTGTGATGCAGGGAGACCGTGAGAGAAGGGTGAGATGAGCAGGACACTTGGATACAAGCTGAGAACATAGAGACTGTGGGAGCAGTGAGAGTGAATGAGATGGGGTTCATTCACACCTTGCATCTCTTCCTCGTGACCTTTCCTCACTCCTTAGCTTCACCCAATGGAGGACGCAAGGAAGAGGTGCAAGGATGAAATACAAGGATGGAGGAATCGAGGCACAGCATTGGGCAAATTCAACGTCCTCGCTCAGTCGAGCATCAATCTGAAGCGATGTCAATTACAGACATGGCAGACGTGGAGAGGTGGATTATTATAGAACAAGACTTTCTGCACTCTCGTTCCCTTGCTGAAGCATCCTCCGGGAGCCTCCTCGCTCTCCCAAGGAAGATTTAACGAATTGGAGCGCCCTTAAAGATGGCGGACCTCGATCGATGTCTGGGTCAAGCGAGGACCGAGCAGACGTGGGAAAGAACCCGGGGTGAGACGCAGCGAGGGGTGAAGCACATGGAGACAGAAAAAGGGGGGGGGGGCAGGTAAGGTCGGGTCTCTTACCGGTGAAGATTTTGAGGTCGTTGGCGCCGTCACCGGTGTGGGTGGGGGGCTGGGGCGGCGGAGGCACACCGGGGCGGTGCCGCGGTCTCGGCACAGGCTTTGGACGAGGCAGCGAGCCGGTTTGGAAAGAGAAGGGCAGGGCGTAGGGGTTCATTTCGGAGGGATCCGTCGGGGGTGGAGGGGTGTCCGGGGGGCTGGGGGTTCTGGGAGGGGACTGGTCCGCCCCTGACTCAGTCACCGCCGCCTGGCCGGAGCCCTTGAGCAGGGGAGGCGGGGCTATCTGGGGCGGCGGCTGCGGGGGCGGGTGGTTGGGCGCTTGGAGGGGCGTCAGGGTGCTGGAGTGGCGGCGGACGGCGCCCGGGTGCGGCGATCCGCTCTGACTGGACTGGGAGTGGCGGGAGGTCAGTTTGGGGTGTGGGTCCGCGGGCGTGGTCGCCCCGGACGACGTAGGCGCCTGAGGGCCAGGCTGCACTGGAGGGGGGTTGGCCGGTTTGGGCGGGGCAGGGGCAGGCTTCTTTGTACCTTCATAGTGGCAGATAACAAAGGAGGGTAAGGCTAAGCAAACAGCAAAGTACAGGATTCAATGCAATGCGGCTCCGATCGCGCGTTTCGTGTGCGGCCCTCACCTCTGCGCGCCATGTGGGGGCTGCCGCTGCGGGACCCGCCCGCTGGCATGCCAGCCGTGCCCGGACCCCCGTTCCGCTGAGATGGGGGTGTGGTGAAGTGGTCACGGTGGGTGCTGCAGAGTGAAATTTCACCGTCACTCAGTGCTGGTGTTCGATAAATGAAATGACTTAGAAATGTGTCTTGTGTTTACTCTGTGTTCTAATACTACATTTTGTCTAAAGATCTGAAACCATTCAGTGTGACAAATGGGCAATGATAGAGGAAATCAGGAAGGAGGCAGAATCCTTTTTCAAGGCACTGTAAATTGCTGGCATCCAAATTTAGAACAGTAGTGAAGCAGCGATGCCCAAGTAAATGTCACTCAATTATATAGGAAACAGGACCAGGTAATGCGTTATATCTTATACAGACGGGTTGTGACATTGGGTGCAGCAGCATCACACACTTCCTGGAGAGTGTTTTTTACAGCAGTGTATGCTGGGAAAATGCAACAGTGTCTGTGTGTCTATTAGAGCATGATATGGGACATGCATCCAATTGGTTAAGTAGACCAGCGGTAAGCAAAGGAGGCATAAGGATGGGCATAGACACAAGGAGATATTGTAGGGTCTGAGACACTGGGGAATGCATGGAGACCCTGGGAGAGAGGAGGCATTATCCACGTAACGTGTGATGCAGTATTTTGGTAAGGTAATCGGTTGGCAGAATGTCCCGTGGCATGATGGGTACCTGTCTTTCCGACTGTCGTTCTCCATGCTGCCAGGCCGCCGCCTCTCCAGGGTGCCCGAGTCATAGTCGCTGCCAGCCACCGTCGGCAGGGCAAACATGCCCGACACGTTGAAGTCGATGTCTGTGTGGAGACAGGCCATGTTCCTCACTGTGGCATTTTGTGGAACTACTCTGAGTGATAATTCCATCCAAATTCTGATTCTTCAGTGCAGTTACTCTGAGCTAAACTAAGATCTCATCACTTCGATGTCTAGTTAAGGCATAACATGAATTTTCAGTTACATGTAGAAAATGTAAAAACAAAAATTCATAAATTAAACTCTCGGGCATACCAAGCCTTTACCAAAACAAGCTTAAAAGAAGAAAGCTGTGCACTAGATGTCTTCACAGTCTTCAGTATCAACGCTAATAGAAAAAATTCCACCAATACAACAAGAGGGAGTAGTATTATGGGGAGAGGTGTCTCTTGCTCTTCACAACTGATAACCTGAGAGAGAAAGAATACCTCCTGGGAAGAACCATTCAGCGTGCTGGATGATGGGCTCTATGATGGCGACTGCATGGACTGAGGTAGCAGCTGCTAACTCTGCTAGATTGCTGAGGAGAGCGAGAAAGTGAGAGAGAGATGAGGGGGAGAAGGGGGACATGCAAGGAAAGGGATCGTCAGAGAGTGAGAGAAACGAGTGAGAGAGACATCGAACTAGAAGATAACACAAGTGGTCAATTCTTTATAAAATATCCTACAAATGGTGTTTAAGTATTGAATCCTGCTTCTTGGTTGGATGTTACCAAGTATTAACCAATTACAGCACTGAAGCCTGTATACTTGATGTCCAACCAAACACTTTCCCTAGGTTTCTGTTTCTATTCCCTCCCGTCAGACATAATTGCTGCAGCCCCATCCCACGGTCTCTGCCGTGGCCGTCTCACCCCTCGGCTTTGGCCCACAGCAGATTGGGCCCCAGGACGATGGCGATGTTACTGGGGGACATCTTGTTTACGTCGCTGTCCTGGGCCAGCTTGGCCAGGAACTTCACCAGATACCTGCAGAGAAGGTAAAAGGGAAAGGGCTGTTACAGACTGCACGTGAAACTGGGGTGAGTGGGGGGGGGGGGGGGGGTTGGAGAGCAGTTACCCATGTTCCACTAGCTAGTGGGAGCTCACCTGAAGTTAGCCTTGTTGTTCTTTGGCAGTTTGTCGCAAGTCACCCACAGAGCCTGCATTCGTTTGTCGGGGTCCGACACACTGTGGAAAAGAGGAGAAATTAGCCTGGTCAGGCTCAACTGGGAGTCAAATTATGAAGTTTCTGCCTAACTGCAATATAACACCTATAATAATTATACTGAAATGTCTCGTGACACGAGTACTACGTTGGCGCATGAACATGTAGCTTTGAACATGTAGCCGCTGATCTCCTTAGAAGCCGATTTCAGACCGAGAATGTTGCATCCGTTTTTTTATTTTTATTCGGGCTGTCGATTTGGTCTTACCTCGCCGCCTGTGTCCAATCATCGTAGAGCTGGAAAGACATGAGGGGTTCAGGTAGCTCTCTCAGGTATGACTTCAGAGCGCCTGAGCAGGGTAAACAGGTAACAGATGAGAACCTGAGATTTCACTCTTAAAACTGCATATTTAACAACAGGTGCAACAATCTTTAAAATATATATATAGAGTATACTAAGACACTGTGTCAACACCATACTCCTGTGCTCGTCTAACTTGGAGAGAGACATTCTCCACTGTCACCATCTACCTGATCATACAAACCTATATGACACATTTAAACAAAGCCCTATAATATCAGAAAATTATCCATAAAACATTACAACTTAGCATTAAAGATAATGTTTAATGCAAAACATTGTAGAGGAAGAATGAGTATTTTGTGGATCGAGTGCTTTCATAGTCAAATTGATGCTATAGTCACTGGTTGGGGGAGGGGGGGGGCTGTTTGACTAGATTCTTTAGACTGGCTGGTTTTCAGGTCTTTTGTTCTCACGTCATCTCTGCTTCTGGTCTCTATTATTCAGTCTACATGCCAATAGCCTGAATATGCATTTCCACAGTACTGTCATTGGTCCCCTCCTTAATGAATATTCAAAAGATATAGCAAATTGGAACGTTTCGTCTCCAACAGTAAAGAGCAAACAGTCTGTGTCAATGTTAAGGACATGAAGCTGAACATTTTTGTCCATCAAATCTGTGACTACTGAACACTGTTTGCAGAGAGCACTACTGAGCAAGGGTCCTTCCTGGTTGCACTAAGCAAGCTCCAACCACTTGTCACAAATTTATTGTAAAGTTACAAATTTGTTTAAATGCTTTCCCTGTTTTTGAATGCCAAATCGTATTTATCATCTTTTTTATTTTATTTTAAATTTGGCTCTGTCTCCAGTCCCACCCAAATTTGGAATGTCCAATTGGCAAACATGTACAAGCGTGCTCATGTGTGCCCTCTGCTGCCGACTTGGGAGAGTAAAGACGACTCGCGGTTCTCCTCTGAAAGATGCAGTGCCAGCCAGCTGCTTTTTTTCACACTGCAGCCACAAGCTGCGCACGAGCAGGGGACAGAGGAGGAGACCCAATCATACGTGTGCTCAGAGGGCAAGCCCCGGGCGCCTGGATGGCCAACAGGGGTCACTGAAGCAATGTGTACCCGCCAACTGATATATCACTTGGGTGACGCAAAGCTAATTGTGCGCTGCCCCCGCAGGGCTATCAGCCATTGGCGCAATCCATTCGGGCTTACACAGACCCGGATCTGAGGAAGACGCGTCATGTGCAGCTCATCAGTTCACCAGCAGGGGTCGTAAGTACACAATGAGACTGCGTCACCCCAGCTGACCCAAACCCTCCCTTCCACTGGTGTCACTTTCAGCAATTGTGTCTGTATGACTACAAAATTACTCATTCATTGATACCCACATTCTACCCCCACTTTATGAATGTTGCCAGAAGACTGTATAAATGTATAAATTGAATACTGAGGTCAGCAGATGTTGAAATATTAATGTTAACATAAGAAACAGATGAAGTGCTCTGACAGTGATTCTATGAGGCCTTCTTAAATAGACAGTTATCAAAGTGTAATGTGCAGTCAGACATCCGGACACTTTAGGAAACCTTTTCCGTCGGGTTGCAAGGAAACGGGCCGTACCAGCTACAGCGTGGGGGTCGGAGTAGAACTCCTCCAGCTGGGAGGTGGAGCAGTCCAGCGCCGCCTTCAGCTTCTTCAGCTTGGAGGCTCCCGCAGCGATTCGGAACAGCCCCTGTCACACAGACAGTAGGGTCAGAGCCGCACCCCTCTAACAATTCACCCCACAGCAGCGACAAGACAATCAGGCGACAGTAACCAGCTCAGGTTTATGGATTTCCATGCCAAAGGACTGAATTTCCATTGGCACCGGTATCGCCCTGGGTCACATTATGAATATTCAATTAGACACCTCAAATTTGAATGTCTGACTTCAACATTTGTATAATGAGTGGCTGGTGTTGCAATAATATATTATGGGCGGCTTGCAGATTTGAACTGTGGGGAGAAAAGAACATCTGATCGATTGAAGTTGATTCAAGCAAGTCAGCATTGACATCATACGATAGCTCCAGCTATAATGAGGTTCAGGAAACTTTGGTTTCACATGACCACATGAAAGGGGTCCTGGGACTGCCCTATGAGGGAGTCAAACCCAGGGAAAGTGCCTTGTGTCCAACTAAAACATTTTTTATAAATAACCCACTGATTTTTCAGTAATTTCAGTAATTTTTTAAATGTAATTTCAGTTAAATGCTCATTGCGTGATAACTGGTATGACTGTGAGACAAAACATATCCTTTTTCAGGCGAGAAAAAAAGGTTTTTGGTGCTCTTTAACCTCACTGGGTAAAACATCAGCCAGTCGTACTGGTAAGAGCGCTGCAGCGTGGCTAATCGAGATGCAGATCACACCTCATAACCAGACCTCGGCTGAGTAATACAGCAATACAGAAACCCCAGAGAGGGAAGCAGGTGCTTGGTGTCACTGTTATTGCAGCAATCTGAGGGGGCTGGCCTGCAGCCAATCAAAGCCTCGCCCTGGGCCGGTTTCAGAAGAGGAGAAGCGGTGGCCGTGCGGTCGCGCTGTGGCTCAGCGCTGGTTCAGGGTGACCGCAGAAACACACCTGCGTCTCTCGCTCTCGCACCTCGCAGTGGTGCCATGTGTCACCATGAGACGCTTCGGAAAGCACAGGGGAAACCACTTCCTGCTGCAGGCTGCAGAAGATCTAGCGCAGGGTGCATCTGGAGCCTCTGAAGGGCCGGAGTGGCAGCCGACCTTATTTTTGTAGTCTGCCGCTAAACCCCTCACTCAACTCACCCTGCTCTTCAGTCAGCACCTTGATTAGTTGGATAAGACATTACAGAACTGGGCTACAGCATCAATCAGCACCCATACCGGGCCTTTTCGGATGACACTCATCTGGTTTCTTTGGGTCCAAATTAGTTGTTGATTTTAAAGTTAAAATAAAACCCAGCAGGCCCTGTAGCATTCTAAGGGCAAGAGAGAATACGACTGTCTTAGCGGTAGTTGAACTGTGCGATACAAGATGGCTCTTGCGTACATGTTGTTGAGTTTGGGGAATATTCTTGTTTTTGAGATAAAAGCTTTCCCCTGGGTTTATTTACAAACACTCACTGCATCATCATTCTCTGAATATTTAAAATTCATTTCCAGTTCCAGTGAGATAGCTACGCTAAAGGATAAGCTAAAGCTAGCTGCTGATAGTTCAGAGAGAGAGCGAAGGCCTCGTGGCCTGAGAAGGCAACAATGTGATAAGGAGCCGTTTCTGCTCTCTGGTGCTTATCCAGGCTGGCCAGTAAAACTGAACTTAACAGGAAAGGAAACTCTTCAAAACAGACCAGTGTGTGGGTGTGGGTGGGTGTGCGGGTGTGCGGGTGTACAGTATGTGTGTGGGCAGGCATGTTTAACATATGCATGCTTGTGTATATATCTGTTGGTATATACAGTCTTTTTCTGTGTTGCTTGCATGTGTGCGTATGGGATGTGTACGTGCTTAACTAGCAAGCCATATCCCCATGGTAACACCCTGTGCTCTCTTTTTTTTTCAGTGTCAGGGGTAACCAGATGTTGCGGGGTCACCGGGGGAGGGGGGGGGGGTCAGTACCTCCTCCTTCATGCCAGTCTCCAGCAGCATCATGACGCAGGCCTCGATGGGCAGGGCGATCTCCCGGTTGCTGCGCTTCAGGTGCTCGTCCAGGTGAGTGCCAAACGCCGGCTTCTCCATCCAAGACTCTGCGCAGGGCGAAACCCGCCATTATGGATCCGCCGTGGGTAAGCGCCTGCCTCCACAACCGCGGTGGGAGGAGACTCTGTCCTACCTCAAAGTCTACAGCCAGCTTTGAGAAACAGTGTCCTTTACAGCAAGTCTTGTGCAGGGCTAATATCTGCACTTGCTCAGTATGCTTAATTATGAAGGTGAATGATGATTTAAGCCCTATCTGAGCCTGTATTAAAAGTTAACATGGTAAAAAAAAAAAGAGGAGAGAGGATTGGAGGACGGAGAAGAAGAGAGCAATCCTACCTTGCTGTGCTTTTATGTTGGGTAAGAGGCTCTCTAAAGTGGTGAGAGATCTCCTGTGGTAATCTGCCTGAGCCTCCAGTAACTGTGAGAGAGAGAGAGAGAGAGGGGGAGGGAGAGGGAGAGAGGGAGAGAGGGAGAGGGAGAGAGAGAGAGAGGGGGAGAAGGGGAGAAGGGGGGGGAGAGAGTGAGAGGAGAGGAGAGTTTATGTTAGTCTGCAGGGCAACAGCAGAGAGAATGGCCCTAAACTCGTTCTGGGATGACAAAAGGCTAACACAAGCCACCAAGGTCCTGTATTCAAGCTAACCCCAGTGCTCATCTCCTTGGCTTTCAGAAGCCAATTTAAGCAGTGTTTCACATGTTTTAATGTTGAATGATTATTATACATTTTAATTAAATCCAGCTTTGGCTGAGCATGTTTTGATAGAAACTGAAAAAGCAAATAAAGTAAAATTCCTTTAGGCGTTTATGTAAACAAGTAAAATGCCTATGTAAGCCATAGAACCACGTAAAAGGCATATGTAAATCATGTAAACCAAGTAAAATGCCTATCTAAATCATGTAAACCAAGTAAAAGGCATATGTAAATCATGTAAACCAAGGAAAAGGCAGATGTACATGTCTTAAGTTGAGGAAAAAACAAGCGTAGACGTGACTGGATGTAAACTTTCTCCCAGCACAGAAAAAAAAAGGAGCAGGATCAGGAAAACCGTAATTAATATCTAGCGCTGTATACAACTGCTGTCAGAGTTTCTAAATATTTACCAGACGCAGATTCCAGCACTGCTCTTGGCTGCTGGGCCTGGATGGGCTGTACTCACCGTAAGGAAATAGCCGGCGTACTCCCCCTCCTTAGAGAAGAAATTATACAGATCTGCAGACAGCTGATCCTGCCCAGGGGAGAAACAGTTTGGATCATGTTACACGTGCTATTGACTACCCAGGTCCACAAAGGATTCCCTTCCTGGGGTTTTGGGGGTATTATTTCAGTCTAGTGTACGTTTTTGATTGGCCCAGTCGGTTTAGTACGACGTGTGTACAACAAAGCAAACTTAGACATTTACAGGAGTTTCTGTTGACTTTACAATGGCTGGTGTTACCACGGGGCTCATGGTCCAAAGCAGGAAAACACACTTCCGTTGACTCAGAAGCATCTTGTACAGCGACATTATGCCTCCAGAGGTTGTACATGTGTATAATACCACTTTTCACAGGGCTTCATAAATTAGTGTGGCACATCTCTGTGTAAACTCTCTGTCAGGAAACAGAGGACAAGCGGAACACAGGAACAATAGTGAATTAGTAAACCTGTGATCAGCGCCCCCCCCCCCCCCCCCCCCCCCCCCGCGCATACACACCCACACATACTCACGCACGCAAATACCTTACAGACAGTCGGAAAGACAAGAGTATGCCTTGCAGAGAGACAGACATACAGACAGGAGATACCGTCTTACAGACAGACAGACAGACAAATAGACAGACAGGAGATACGTTCTTGCAGACAGACAGACAGGAGACACCCTTTTGCAGACAGACAGACAGGAGCACACCTTGCATATCTCCACTTTGTTCAAGGCATCATCCATCTCCTCCTTCAGAGCGTCCACCTTGGCAGTCAGAGCCGGGTTAGTTCCTGACGAGATCGCTGACTTGGATATCTGAAAATACCTGGAGCCCGTGCCACATGCATGTATGTTTATTTAAATGCATATTCTTCTGAGTAATTTTCATTCAGAGAGAAATTGCATTGAAAATATATAAATAGCCCTTATGTGTAATCTGTACATTAGCATCAAGTTTTTTGGTTTCTTTTTTCATGGGCGCATGAACAGACAGTAGCTCACCTGTTTTTGGCAGAGTCGTAGTCCAGTACGTGTTTGGCCAGCTGTTTCCTCTGTTTCTGAATGTTGGGTATTTCCACCTGAGGAGGGTGGGGAACAGCTATGTCAGGGGGCAGAGTTACTGTCACTTAACAGGGTGGGCCTACGAGTATCATTGGGATTTTCAATTTAGAAGAACATGAAACAGGTTTGGTTCAGTGCACAAGTACATACAGTAAGGTGATAGTCCCTTTGAGCAGAAGCAGTGTGGGAGTGTGCTGGTGTGCGTACAGGAGTGTGTGAGTGTAGAGACATTTATAGGTTTTAATTTAATATTGGTGTGTGTTCTTTGTCTGTGTACCTGAGTGTAAAGGTGTGTGAGTATACCAGTATATATGAATGTGCAGGTGTGTGTACAGGTGAACTCACCTCTGCCAGCTGGTTGAGGGGGTCCAGGATGTCTCTCTCTATCTGAACCTCATGCTGTATCAGTACACTGGCCAAGCTGTTCTCTGCCTCTCCACAACTCTCCATCATCTTACTGTGACACACAAATGCATCATCATTTTACTGTAACACACACACCAGCAGTTTATTATAACAGTGACACACGCTCCCCTCGTCCTCATACTGGAGACCAGTCAGCCTGCTGGCACAGTTTGACTGGCAGTAGACTCACCCAATCAGGGACTCTTCTCCCAGCTGATTGCCCCCCTCCTGCATGGCCTGTGACAGGGCCGTCAGGGGCAGTTTTTTCTGTAGGAGAACATGAGACATGATCAACTATTAGACTTGCGGAAGGCTGCATATTCGTCTCTAATTATACATGCAGTGTGATAATTATGAGGTAATGATTAACTCCTGTGGTAGCTGGTCAGAGTTCCCTGCTTCAGTGATGGTGATGCAATGTTTGCTGGTGACGTTACGGTGTTTTGTGAGGTTATGGTAATTTAACAGTGGTGTATTGATATAATGTAACAGCGTTCGGGAACAGTGACGTAACTGTGTTTGCTGGTGACGTTACAGTGTTTTGTGAGGTTATGGTCATTTAACAGTGACGTATTGATATAACAGTGCTGTTACGGTGTTTGGCGGTGGTGATATTGCGGCGGTGTGACAGTGCCGTAACGGTGTTTGGCGGTGGTGATATTGCGGAGGTGTGACAGTGCTGTTACGGTGTTTGGCGGTGGTGATATTGCGGAGGTGTGACAGTGCTGTTACGGTGTTTGGCGGTGGTGATATTGCGGCGGTGTGACAGTGCCGTAACGGTGGTTTCGCAGCGTTGCTGATAGCGACGGCGGGGCTCACGTGTCTCTTCTCCCCGTCTGTGCCGCCGTGGGCCTGCAGGCAGCCCACCAGGCGCTTGTGGGCATTGTGGGCCACCAGCCGCACCGTCTCCAGCCGCCGCTCGATCTGCACACCAAGTTAACCAGGTGAAGGTAATTAACGGTGTAATCGGCTGCTCTAATCGATTAAGTGTAAGTGACTAGCTGTCTCACTTTGGCATTTGGGAAATTAAGGAGCAATGAGAGCTATAAAAAAAGGTACAGAACGCACTACAGAGGAAGAGGCATGTTCCTGACTTCTAAGGGGTTGGACTTCTAATGTCTGGAGTTGGATACTGAGCTCTCTAAAGCACCATAGAATATTTTTGTGCCTGATAAGTCTTGACCTTATCAAACACACTTAAGAATCACGGGACTTCATCTCCCATGATGCTCTCCGAAGTGCTTTGCAATATTTTGTCTATTTATTGCATCCAAGATGCGCTTCCCTGGACTTCTGATACTCATTTGATTGTGCTGGGTATTCTGAAGAAACAAGGCAGGTCTGTCCAATCTCTGTATATGTAATTTATACATTAATGCTGTATAAGCATCATCTCATCATCAAAGGCGTTAACTAGGGGTGAATTAGTCTCTTTGCGACCAAAGCCTGGTTCTTCCAGGTCTGTGGTTTGGCAGCATTCCCCTAGTTACGGGGGGAGGGGGAGGGAGGAGTAAGTCAGAGAGGGATGAGCTGCCAGATCTGGGGGGGGGCGGGTTGTTCAGGAAGACAAAAACGCAGGAACAATACACACCCTTGTCTGCTTGAAAAAAACAGCCAGTCAGACCGGGAGCTCCGCCCGCAGGAGGCACAGACTGTGGCTGCCAACACTGATCAAGGTGAAGGGGAGAACCCCCGTTGAGCCCGGCTCCGCCCCTTCCTCTGACAACTGCTCTGATTGGCTGCCATAAGAGCTCAGAGAGCCAGTCCATTTTCCTTTTTCCAGGGAACATGCATTGGAACGTCGCCCGCAACTGCCTCACTTCCTGTCTCCAGGGAAGCAGAAGTAGGACGACGGCTTCTGTTTGATGGTGCTGTGTGGTTGACTATGCAGTGGCCCTCCCTCAGACCACAACGGCAGATTTATTATTATAATTATTATTTAGTTTTGTTATTATTATTTTTAGAATAAGGTTCGTTTTATCCAGGAGAACATAATTTGCTTTTATAGTATACATATGGTCATACTATATTGTGAATAAAAATGCTGTATATTCACACAGCTGGATATCTGCTGAGTAAATTCAGGTGTCTGGTTTTAAGGTATAGTAGTGTGGCACCTGGAAATGGTTAGGAGCCCCATCCCTCACCCTACTGCCCCGGTTCTGGGGGCAATGCAGTTCCTGGGCTTCAGTTTGGGGGGGGGGGGGGGGGAGTTCTGCCGCTGCGGTGAACTCCCCCGAGTTTGAGCGGCGGACAAGGGTGGGCGCGTTTACCTGGGCCCGCCAGGAATGACAGCTATGGAGGCCCCGTGGCCTGGGGCCAAATTCTCAGAATATCTCCACCGTCGACACGCCTCTGAAAGCGCGTGGGAGGGGCAGAAAGTCCGCGGCCCCACTCAAGCTGTGGATTTCAGCTCGTCTCTCACGAGCCTTCAGTAAACGAAGCAGATCTTCTTTCTTTACAATAACGGTGCTTCAGCCATCATCCAGAATCCCAGATCCATGTTGTGATAATCGTGCTTTAAAGAATGTAGTTCGTTGGAATATTGCTCCATTTGTGTGCCTGGTGTGTGCACACAATGAAGTGTATTGTGGAAGGGGGTCCCTCCACTTCTTATTTATGACCGCACCAGTCATCCGTTCAACCAGGCGAACCTTTGCATACGTAAACATTCTCCCGTTTGCTATAAATATTCGCTAACGTTAGCAAACAGTCTGAAAGGGAACAACGCCAAGACCGCAAGTCAGTCGACCGTCATTTGACTGTTATAATTCAAAAAACCAATATCGCTCTCCTTCTCATTGTCGAATCTGTCTCAATTAAATTAATATTATTGGTTAACAAAATAGAATTTTCTATTTGAAATTGTTTAACGGTAACAAAGAAACAACTGAAAGTATTCTCAGGAACATTCTGCCTGTTGAATGCACGTCAGGTATCAGGTATCAGGTTATGCTTGAGAGGCACTGGTCGAGGCCCTTGGGTTGTTCAGGCCCAGACCTGTGGTCTTGGATACTCTCTGGACTGTAGGTAGATAACAAGCCAAGACGGACACAGGCAGGACTACCTTAAAAGCAGCGTTTCTGCCATGCCTGTGAGGAGCAATAGCAGCCACCAAACCCTCCAATACCCCCCCCCCCCCCCCCCCCCAAAACGCATCATTCGTGTTCAAGGGGAAACTCCTCAAGAGCCAGAGGGTATGACCGCAATGAGACAAGCACTCAAATATGACTGGCCATTCCTAATTGGGGTGAATTTTTTCCTTGTGACAACACATCGTGACAAGCGACTGCTGTCTAGACTGGTTCACGTTTGTATGTGACAAAAGAGAATAATCTAGAAATTTGAGAAGGAGAGATGCTCATGTGAAAACTCCGGGCGAATGCTTAGTAATGAAACGAGTCAGGGATTTAGGGGGGGGGGTGGGGGGTGGGGGGGGGGGGGGGGGGTTATGGCAGGTAAATTACATCAACACAAAAAGGAAGGAGTCACCTGTAACAGGTCTTCGCTGAGCACTTCGGTTTTCTCCGCCCTGTGGAGAAAGAGAACGAGGGATGAGAGACGGGTTGGCAACGCGGCGGCGCTCGCGGGAGCGTTCTGGGAAACGCCGCTCGCGGCTCCTCGGTCCGGCCGGGCCTCATTCCTGCCGAACAGGCCGGGAAACCCGCGCCGCGGACCTGCCCAAAACCAGGGGGGGAAAGCCAAAAACCCGTAAACCCGTCCCTGTTAGACTGGAATGGCAGTAATGCCGCAGAACTGGGAACAGCCGCGGAAGCCACCGAATGCAAAAGGCCTCAGGGGCGGGCCCCCGGGCTCCCACAGGCCTGGAGCACGCGCGGGTTTCTGCGCTCACGCCTGGCCCCGGGCCCCTGACGCTCAGAAATGGTTCCTGTAGAAACACGTGAGCGGCCTTCAGCTGTCGTTCACGAGCTTGGCGAGAAACGTCGCTGAAATATGACATCACATGAATGAAGCAATTAAGGTAATTCAGTACAGAAGTTGGCATGAATCCAACCTAGGAACATATACGGCCCTCTTGAGACCAGTAAAACTGGAAAAGGACTATTCTAACGGTATCCTAACAGTCTAATGTTCTAAGGACCATACACTTAAAGTAGCAAAAATCTAACATTCTTAACAAATGTTTGTTTCTCTGAATTACACAGTGGTGTTTTAGTGGTTGGTTCAGGGTTTGAAGCTTGCTATACACACTTGTAGGACATATTTTTATTTGAATACAATAAGAGAAATTAAGTAAAAATACATTCTATTAATGAGAAAATGAATATACTGAGAAAAGACTTGGTAGATTGTAAAACAATCCTTTTAAAAATTATTTTACATAATCCATAAAATATTATGGGTGTTTTTTTTTTACCAATGTGTGCGTGCTGATGAATGTTCCCTCCACTCTCCCATTGATGCCTCTTTCCAGGAACACAGCACACCAGTTTCCCAAGTGCACAACATATAATACTGGCGCCAGCAGTGCCCACAAACTCTCAGCCTCCTTCCCCCCCCCCTCCCAGACTGGACACATGGATCTTGGCTTTAATGCCTTTGGACATTAAGTCTTTGTGAATCCATTCTGGGGAAGCCTCTGCGTTGAAATGTGTCAAGGGCAGAAGTGACAAGAAAATGAGATTATTGGCTTATTCAGAGAGCATCGTTAATCTTTCCACTGATATGCCATCAGGAACCTGCTCCTGTCCTATCACACAGCCCGGTTCAACCCTGACCTTGCACTTAGTGTGCTATAACTCCTGTTATTATTACATTTCTAATCCACAGAAAAACCACAATAGGTTTTTTTCCCCCCATTTAGTTCAGTTTTTATATTGGGCTTGTAACTCAGAAGTTGCTGGTTCTAATCCCTGTTGGGGCACAGCTGTTATACCCTTGAGCAAGGCAATGAAGCTTAATTGTTTCAGTAAATATCCAAACGAACCATGCAGACCTGCCTGTTGAAACAGAATGTAGTCTGTAATCTCTCTGTGTGCAGTAGAGTGTGTATGAAACACCAGTACTCCTCTGCTAAAATAAATACATGGATATATGAAGTCATACTGTAAATATTTAAAGTGTGAGAGTATAACATGACTGAATCTATCTGTAATCATTTCTGCAGTGTAAACCCTGGCATGCTGCATGTCTCCACACCTTCGGCCATCTCTACCTGTTCTAGCTTTGTTTCTCTCAGTTTGGGCTTTGTGTTTCTTGGAACGCTTCAACAGCCGAGGGATATTTGCTGCTGTGGTTTCACGTTTGCGCTGTTTTTCCCATACGCTTTTAAATTACCATGGCAACGGAGAATTTACTTCTCATGTCCCTGTCCCAGAATGCACTTCCAGCTCTCTGCGTTCCAACCTGTTTGTTATCGCACCTTGCGGGGCGGAGGCTGGTGAGGGGGGAAGGGGGTTCCATGGTGTTGATGCTTGACACCCTGACTTGTCGTCTGTGAAGGGGGAGGAGCCCTGAGGTGGGGGGCAGGGTTAAAATGACTGTGCAGGACCCTTCCCTCTCGTCTTCCAGGTGCACTAGGAAGCACTAGGAAAAACCTTAAAGTTCAACACAAGCACAAAAATTGTGCTGAGAACAGAGTTTCCTGACAAGCCAACAAACACCTTGAAAGCACACCGATTGTCCGCCGTGGTCAAATCTATCCAATTATAATCCAGATCCTGCGCTATGCCTAGTTTCCAGGCCTCACTAACGAGCCAGATAATAGAAGTACAGCTGCTGCCCTTGCGTTCTCACTTAGCCTAGGCCTTTCTGTGTGCAACTAGTCAAGCCTGCTTAAGGTCACCCTGCTCCGGGCTAAATGAAACCAGCATAGCAACTGGAGATTTCTGGGTCCATGCAAATAGGGTAAGAGGGAGTATGGCAGAAATACTCAAATTAGATAAGCTTAACTGCAGACAAGAATGGCTGACTGACGATAGAAATTCACTTTCTATGATTGATCTTTAATAAGTAATACAAAAATGTTCATGTATATCACTTTTATGAGCACTGCATAATCATTCATATCATTCATAAATGGCTATGTCAATAGCTCTTATGAAAGACCAGTTTTAGAAAGGGTTTTGAATATAATACTACTATTACGTATATAATATTACTCGTATTACCACTACTACTACAAAAATGAACATCTGTCTGTGAATGGAAAATCCAATAGTGAAGCGATACAGGTTGGACAGCCACACAGTTATCTCGCTCCTGGAGGTCATAAAAAAGGAGGTTGAGCCACATGCCCCAAAGACCAAATTCCCTGCTGGCTATGGTGAAACTGCTCTCAATATTTCTGGACATTTTAAGTAGAAAGTATTCTACATAAGCAGTCTGCAGTTGCTTCGGTTGAAGTGAATTTTTTACCGTCCTGTTTGAGGTGCTAGACGCATTTCCATTTTTCTTTTCCTACTAATCACTTTTCATTTATTTTCAGATGTGATAAGAAAATTGTTTCATTGAAAGGATGATGCAGGACTTCTGTTGATCAATCTGTCACCAGCTCGCAGTTCTGAATTTAACAGTTTTCTAGTTGTGCGTCTGCGTTCGGCATAGAGTATAGAAAAAAAGAGATGATCTGCAGCCTTTCCTCATAAGATGTTCAGCTGTGTCTATTCCTTCCACTTCCACCACTCGGTCATTTTGCAGGGACTGTGACACCTGACATTCTATTGGTGCTCATATTCAGCAGGACTACTGCCCGTCTTCTGCCCGCATTCTGCTGTAGGAGAGTTTGTCTTTTGAACGCTGCCTAACATCACGGCATCTTTTCTGATGTTCATTTTTAATGAACAATCAACCCTATTTGTGATGCCACTCCACATTATTCTCCTCACTGTTGGTGTTGTACTCCTATGCCGCAATATGGCAACATTACACACTGTACCTCGCTGACCATTGCCTCTGTTTCCTGACCTATAATTATATTTTCTCATGGTTACCTTGCTCCTTGTGTCTAGTTCCTCTGGATCAATTTCTTACTGTAGCACCTTGTAGTCTAGGCATGTAAGCAGGCAATATTGTTTCTGACTCTTTCATGGGAGTCTCTTACCGCAAAATTGCGAATAATAACATTGCATTTCTTTGGTTAGTGCAGACTGGTCTTCTGTTGTTAACGTGCTGGTGTGTGTGACCTCAAAAGTCATAACAGCGAATGTGTTTCGGCTGTGAATACTTCCTTTGTGAATCTGGCCCTGAGCATTTATGAGTCGGTCTACAGACGGACAATTTGGGGTCCGCCTGGCAAGTCTGATTGAATTGTTGTGGGGCTGCCGACGACTCTCAGACCATGGGGGGGCGGGAAGGGGGTGCATGGGGGGTTTGGGGATTCAATACCTGGCCATGGCATCTTCTGAGCTGTGATCCTGTCTCTGACCCTTTCTGAGTAATGCAAAAAGCAGAAAGGTGGACTGTCCACTCTGCTAAAATAAATAAATAAGGCTGGGCGTTTGTCTCAGAAGTCACGGGTGTCAGGGATTCCCTTATTTCTGCAATTTTTTGGCAGTTCTGTGACTTTCCCAGTTTTTTTTTTTTTTGCCCGAAACAAATGACAAATAATGGCAACATTTTAGTGTATCCTTGTTCTTAGTGTAGTGATACACTAACACTCCAGACTGAATACTGGCCATGCCAGTGCAAACTGTAGCAATGGATCCCACTTGTTGATGCATAATTGACCACAGAGTCACTAAGGGAGGAAGTGTTTTGGTGGCCAATAGCAGTGGGTTATTCCCACTCTTGCTGCACGACTGGTCGACTGGGTTACTGCAGCGGAACAATCCTCCAGTGTAGCAACTGCGCAACTCAGTAGGTGGATCTCAGCAGGCACCCTAGCCCCACCGTACAGCTCCTGACCTCCGTCCTATCCCCAAAAGGAGGAGAGAGAGCGCTACGCTTGCTCCGGTCCGGCGAGATACTACCGCCAACATGCCCCCTGCAGAGCTTGCAGGCTGGTGCGGGACGGCTCGGCTGAAAGTGGACAGCCCGCCGCTGCAGTCTCTGTGGCGTGAGGCAGCATCCGCCGTGCTCGGTTACATGAACCACATGCCAGGGGTCGCGGTCCTGCAGCGTCAGATTTTTGGTCGATGTTGGGTTTGCATTATTATTGGGAATGCTGTATAGAATGCTTTATGAGGGGGGAGTGTGGGTTTCCCGACGTTAACAGTCTAAGCCTGACATCACACCATTACCTGTGAAGTGCAGGATATTTGATATGCAGATTCAGCAGAACAAACAGGTTCACTGTTTAGCACGCTGTTCCATTTTACTGCTGACACTGTCAGTGAAAGAGCATTAAATTACAGCAGGTAAATTTTTAGTGCATTATCCCAAAATCCGTCTGTGGGACCACACCCTCAGTTCGGGAGCCGCTGCTACACACGGCCTTCAGATGGCCGTTCCATAGAAATCAAACCAGAAGCCAGAAAGAAAACCCAGGCCAATTCTGGGAAACATCAGCTTTTGTGCAGCATGCATGTGGCATACCTGCACCAACATTATGCAGTGTTCAAGATATGCCAGTACCACATGTTGAATATTCACCAAAAAATAAGAAATTCTTCCATGCCCTTCGCATCTGGAGATGCATGCATTTTCATCACTGTATTTAAAAATGGGCATGAGATATGCCTGTTCAAATTCTAACCACTCTTAAGCATTTTAGTTGGTTATTACAACACCATGTGACCAACTGGCCAGTATTATATTCATATTTAATATAATATTAATTTATTTTAGTCAAATATATATTTGTTCAGTGACTGAAAATGAGTTCTCCAGCACCTCTCTGCTGATAGAGACAAAAAGTTTCATGGTGTTATGTGAATCTGTTCATACTGTTGCATGCCTTTTTGTGAGAAGCCATGCCCACTGCCAGTCCCCCCTTTGACCAATTGCCGTGAAAAGTTAATCAGTTCCTCTTGGCCCCCTGATAAACCTTTCCACAAAGTTCTTTGGTGTTATGTGTAACTGTTCAGAAGTTGCGTGCGAAGAAGCCATGCACACCAACATGTCCCCCCTTTGGCCTACTTGTGTGAAAAGTTAATCAGTTCTTCTTTTCCCTATGAGCCTCATGAGCAAGCTTCCCACAAAGTTTCACGTAAATCCATTCATAACTTTTGGAGATATCTCGCAAACAGGCAGACAGATAAACAGATGGAAAGAATGTGGCAAAAAAAACCAGTGTCAAAACCCACACCCCTCCTCTTCTGTTTCAGACAGCTGAGGTTAAAGCAAGAATCCCTCTCAACCTCTCAGTCAGGATGATGTCATAGTTTCACTACACCTTCCACCGATGCACTGTGCGTTCAGCCCAGGGGGGACGTCCTTCAGGATGATGTGAGACACAGTGGACTGGGCACCTTACCAGGCACAAAACTTTTAATGGGCACTTGCCAACACTGTCGTGGAACTTCAGCCCCTGTCCCAGCTCCCGCTTCCTGTTTTGGCTCAGAGTAAAAACAGGCCTTTCCTTTGAGAAGGGGCAGCCCACTTTCACAATCACAGGAACCACCAGGAACAGTCTACTCTCAGTCCTCCCCCTGTCCCTACCCTGCCCCTGTCCACGATCCCAAAACCATAACACTAGCAATGCTTTGCTAGATGGGGAAGAATCTGTGCCACAGCTTGCACAGATTCACTAAATTTGAAATCATCTTGATATGCAGTGATGTACAGTGGAGGTACAGTGATGCACATGGTTATTCTGTATTTATTTCCTAATACAGCGATGGTTCACAAGTTCTGACTCGCCAGTGATGTTGTGGTATCAGCCGTGCCAAAATCACAGAACGGCAACAGATCTTGGAATGAGAATTTACCCGTGACCTAGGAGCACTGACTGGATCTCTACCCTGGTGAGATAGAAACCAAGGAGCGAAATGCTGGGAAATCAAATCAATCCTGGCGTCAGGTGCATGGACAGAGAGAGCAAGGCATGGTGAGTGCGGGGTTAAATCTGAAACACCCTTAACTGATAAATTATGACTAATTGTTTTTTCTTTAAACTCAGCTGAAATGGTCTATTTGCCATGGAAATGCTTTGGATCCATGCATCAAGGGAAAATTAAACTGGGGATTCCCCTCACCCTACTGTACATTCCCCACAAGGAGGGCACCCGGATGGATCTCTGCACTGAGGTAAAGAAGACATTGAAAATATTCCTTTAAGGACACCTAGGCAGGTTCAGCAAAAAAAAACAAAAAAATGAATATAATAGAATATCCTATGAAATTATTTAACTGGGCTGAGGGTGTCACTTTCAAATATTTTGGACATATATTTCCAGAAAATGATGAGCACTCTGCAAAGTTCAAAAAAATATTTTTGTTCCAATTATGGTGCATCAAAATCTTAAATTCACTGATAGTTGTAAGGTAAAACAGATGTTGTTTTACACACAGAAAAGCTTGAGGGGTGAAGGCTTTTTTTGGTCCTTTCATTTCCCATGGAAACTTCACATTTTATTTAGCCATTTTGCTAATGAAATCAGAGCAATGGTTTATATGTAGTCCAATAAAAATGGCTGATAATAAGTACACAAAGAGTCGGGAAATGAGGAAAGTGCAAGTCCTGGGGAGGATCTGGAATTTTCTGCCAGTCTCCACACACTCTGCATGCTGTCCAGAGGCCCCAGCCTCCTTTTCTGCTCCTAAACTTGCAGGAGAGGTAATGTTTTACACTCAACACTGCTGACAGGTCAAAGGGCAATGCCACGGTAACACGAATGGTATAATCAGCCTGTTCTCCTTCCACCATCCCCCACCCAAATTGTGCAAGATCTTTGAGGGCCCCCACATCTTTTTTTTTTCCACTGGAAAGTAATTATTGCCTGTACAGGTCTGAAATGTTACAAGAAAAGGAATCACTTTTCACGTTAAAGTCTGTGGAAAGTATTGCATCACTCCAACGCTGAAGGTTGAAGCTTGACCATGTGACAAACTTACATCAATCGGCGCCATTTTATGGATTCATGGCTGTGGGCTCTACGACGTAAACACACGCTAAGTATTCACATTCAAGAAAATGCTTAATTCACAACATAAACCCTTCCATCCTTTTACTGCATACAGGCACCGCTTGTAATTTTTACCACTCGTTCAAGGTCAGTTGGATGGATTTGCACTACTGGCTTCACAGCCAGGGCCGGAGTGGGCTCTACTAGAGCGATTTCAGGAACAAGAGCAGTGGTTCCCAAGCTGTGGGCCTGGACCCTCTGAAAAGTCAGGTGGGTTTGAGGTGACATGGCATGTGAGGGTTACCCTTTGGCAAGACCAGTTGCATCTATACCATGCCTCTATGGTCCTTAACCTTCGGAGGAATGAGCTTGCGCTACTTTTAAACTGAGGTATAGTCGTGAATACTATACACTATAAAATTAATGTGTTCATATATACCCTCTGGAAATATAACAGTGCTGTACAAGCTAATTTTAAGTTACCTGAAGTGTATTTTCTCGCTTTAAACCACAAACCCACCGATGCCCCAAAGTTAGCCATTGTAAACCTGGCAGGTTGTGACAGAACTTCTGTAAGTATCCAAAATATCCTTAGTTACACATAAAACCTGTGAGATCATATACTAGAACTACTCCTTTGACTTAGCATCTTTTTTGCGTCATGTACTGACATCAGTTGATATTTGCACAAAATTTTCATGTTTAGAACCTCGCTAAAATACCCACACCGGAAGTCATACCTGCAACCTTCTGGATTCAAACCCATGGTTCACCAGCAAACACACCTATCCGGTCGCGTCAGTCACAGCAGGACCTTGTTCATAATAGACTCAGATCCCAACAATCACACGACGTTAAGGCCGTACACGAGCACACGCATTCATTTCGGTCATAAATGCACAAAACAGATTTAATAAGGATCCTGAGTAACCGATACTGTGGTAAAATGCGAGATAGGCTAATAGTCCACACAAACATCGCAAATGAAAAGAAATTATGCATCCAAATCGCTTCCTGTTATTATATGTTCATATTACTGTAAAGATTAGAGTAAAACAGCGTGTGTTGCAGCGGGGTGAGAATATATTTTCTCTTTATAGTAAAGTAAGTTCTAATCTAGCCTACCATAAGAATCACGACTTTCAACGAGCTATCTGATAAAACATGTCACAACACGCACCCATATACAGAACAGGGAGTTGTGTGACACTAGAATTTAAACATGTAGAAACACGTTGTAATAAACTTTATATTTTTATTCCCAAACCGAAAACTGTAATGCTACTCTTTAACTTTCAACCAAAGATGACTTTAATTTCCTGTAGTTCAAAGCAGTTGCGACCAGGACAACCCCGCAAAATATTAAAGGGTAGCTAGTCTACTGTACGAAATTAGGGAAAGGCTCATAAAACAACCTGAACATGTAGCGAGACTAACTCACAAAACAAATTGTACTTGCCTTCCAACAGTCTGGTTGGCGAGCTGTTTCATTCGATTGAACTGTTTCTTCATTTTAGCTCTTTATTCCGACGTCTTCCTTTGAAAAACCACCCCGCCGATATTCTTCATCAGACGATAATCCAGTAGTTAACCAGAGCAATCGACATTGTGGACAGCAACGACAACCCGAGATCCTATGCAGCCACCTAGCACACTGTCGACACAGATGACTAGCTTACCAACACTCTTGTCGACTTGCTAGTGAACAAACATGAAGCAACCGAGTGATCAGCTGAAACCACACTTTCAACGGAACAATCGATATCTATTCTTAACTAATCCAACACCACCGACGTCCCTTCGGCTTTAGAAGCCCATTTCAGTTTTGATGAGCACTGGACTGGATACTGCAGCTGTTTATCGCACAGGAAATGATTTTCACTTCCCTGTATGGAAGCTATTGTAGACAGTGACATGCGATAGTTACGTACAACAGTGGCTGTTCTAATTTTATATTAATGAGACTGTATGAATATTCAAGAGTCTCGTGGTAGAGACCCCCCCCCCCCCCCTTCCACAATTAGGGGGGTCGGTTGTGCATTACAGTGCCTTTGGTCACTCATCAGTAGTAAAATAAGTAATAAATTATTGAACTACCCATGTAAAATTGAACTTTCTAATATGATGCTAATATGAACTTTCTAATATGATGCTGACTCTGTTAGTTCCGGCCCTGACAGTTGAGGACTCTAAACCCCCCACTGTAAATAATATGTATAGGCATGGGGCACCAAGCTGTAACTTACATACATTTCATTTTAGAACAATTATGGCGGCCCCTTGCGGTCGCGGGGCACTAATCAGCCACTTATTGCCCTGGATGCTGAAATTATTTTTATTGGCTTCTTTTTATTTTATTTATTTATTTATTTTTATTTTTATTTTTTTTGTGGCAAAAAATGAATTGCGTTAATAATGTTCTTGAATGACGCACAGGCGACTTTATAATTTGAAGAACAGGGCATGCTACATTTTACTGGCAAAACTGTGGCCTGCAAAGACCATACAGGTAGGTCGATTTAACACTTGCGCAAAAAAAAAAAAAACAGGGCCAAGTTACACGAATTTATATAGGAAACATTGGGTAGCATAGCTTTGGAATAAAGCTTGTTTAATTTTTGTGAGCTAAGATAGCCAATATTGTTTGTCATAACTTGGCATCATTTTGATATCAATACTTTTTATGTCAGGCCTAGATTTAGCAAATTTTCAGTAATGACATATAGACAGTGCTTTGTATGTGTGAGTAACTTACCATTATGTTTAAAACTTGTTTTGTTTGTTTGTATTTTTGCGATAATCATCTGCTTTTCACCTACATGATGTCTTAAAAACAGACAAATATTTAGATTGATTTATGGACTGAAATAGGAATGAAATTGTCTGTACTCTGGTGACATGTTTATGACTAGCAATGGAGAGCTGCAATGGTTGCTATGGAATTAGATTCCTATGGAGTATGGAGCATTCAATACCGCCATTGCTTTTCAATCGTTAGATTTTAGCCATAAAACGCCATTCCTTTTAAATTGTATTACAGAGAGTAGATTTGTAGAAATACATATTGGTCAATCTCAGGCACTTAGCATCAAATAATAAGAGGAGAAATGTCCCTGAATAAACTATGAGAAACTGTACATATACAGTTAAATGCAAAAGTACTGGGACAGCTACACAAGTAACAAGTAATAATAAATACACCAACCTAAATGTATTAGTTCATACCATATAATTGAGCAGTTTAATGTATCTTACTGTTGGAAATTGTGGAATCAACTTGGAACATGTACAGCGCCGTGAAAAAGTATTTTCCCCCTTCCTGATTTTAGCATGTGTGTGTGTGTGTGTGTGTGTGTGTGTGCAGGTTTCGGTAGCCTAAAATTTTGAAATATTATGTGACATATGTTTTATTTTATCTGACTAATCATTATCATTTGCATTTTATATGTTACTATGCCGAGGGTTTCGTCCAGATTTCGGAAGGAAAATTTAGTAACTCCGTAACCTTCGAAGTTGTGGTCAGTGGGTTCACGGCCATTGACTCACGGGGTCTCCTGAGGGCAGTGGTCACATTTGTAATTACGTTATATTTAATCGTGGCCTTAACTCCATCATGGCTTATCTTATTGTGTAAACGGGCCATGCGATAACCCCGGAGGGTGGCGCTCGTCTGTTTGCGCAAGCCTTCCTCACGGCAGCGTCACCATGTTTTACGCCTTCCGTCCCGTGGCTTTCTGCTACAAGAGTCTTTAACTTAATTGTGACAACGTTTCGTCAGTTTATTCATGAATTTGTTTGGTAAATTGCAGCCTATTGAATATTTTACCTATACGCCTATTATGACTATTCTTATATTAATTAAAAGACAGCGCTTACCATGGCTAAACAAGCCATCCCATAATTTCACGTATATTTCAAATACAATGTCAAATGTTCATTCTCTGTTTTTTTATTTTTTATTTTTTTATTTAATAGTTTGTTTAAGATTGGCCCAAGCATTGTTATATGATTATGGCTATGTTTTTTATTTAGAGAAATACCATTTGCGCTTTGGCTGCCGTTGTAAAGCTAGCACGTCGCCAGAAATTTCTAGAAATATCTAAAATATACTTTATCGCGCGCAAAAAAAAAAAAAAAAAAAAAACTATCTGGGTCAGTACATAGGACATCCTTTGGATTCTTTCATAATGTCACCTTTTGATTATTTTACTGGGCTTAGAAAGTACAGGAAAGCACAGGCGCATCGTGTATCTATTCAACACACCGGCGGTTTACTGCAACACGTGTGCAAACGTTTCCTTGTTAAATAACTCTGACATTGAACACTGACATTGCTGTGTGCTCACTTGTGTAGTGCGCTGGAGTTTGTCCCTACCTTTACAGAATGTAAGCACGCATTGCTCTCTTATTATGTTACTTCGTTCTGAGTTTTGCTCTAACCAGAATGAACAAGAAATGTAAATGCATTGTTTTCCTAAGATTACATTTAATTTCCTGGGCCAATGCACAGCGTGATTAGATTGAATTTCAATCAGATAAAATCTGAATGATCTCATCTAGAGGTGTTGGCCTTTGGTTGCCTCACATGGTTTCCCTCCAATTGTAACTTTTCTCTTATATAATCCTTACTGCTGTAACATGGAGTTACTCCCCTTCTGTGGATTCCTCCATCTAGCTGGCTGTCATAGCCTTGCTTTGCTTGTCTCAGACAGACATGCACCCATACGTCTTGCTCTAAACTGAGATGGTGTGCAGTGCACAGAAACTGAGAAATCAAAACCACCATGTTTCATCTGCCCAGCCATTGTTCAGCAGCTATTTCTCACTGGAGAAAGAACCAGTAGGTTAAAAGCAGTGCTCCTTCCTGCTGTCAGCAGTTATGTACACAGTAGCCAACAAGTGTATATAAGGCTGGCCACCAAATCATTGATGCATCATTCATGTTTATGTCTGTTTGTAAGCTAGTGTTTGTTTGTTTGTGTGTGTGTGTGTGTGTGTGTGTGTGTGTGTGTGTGCATGTATGTTACTAGTGTATGAGTGTCAGAGATAGAGGGGGGTGTGGTTAAGCACTACTAGCACTGAACAACATAATTTTAATTATTTTATTTTTCCCTTGTGTGATTGTATAGTGAACATCAGGGCCCTTTTTAGATGATGGATTGTTTTTTACCTTGAGATTTTGGCTAATTAAACCATTTAATTTGGTCACTACTATCTGCCTGGTGTTTCATTTTACATCATATTTTTCTGTTTTCCTGCACATTCATATTTTTGTCCACATTCAAACATGGAAATGTTTACAAGATATCTCATCAGAACACAAATGCCAAGTTGTGACAAGCAGGATAAAAATGCGAGACTTCAAACTGTAGATACAGATCATGGCACTTTTACCTTTTTAAAACTGCTATATCCACAGACACTTCCCTTATCTTTACTGTCTGCTCAGTTATAACTAACTGAACCTTATAAACGCCGATCTAAGGCGATAACCTACCTCACAAAGACACGAGACATTGTGCTGGGTGAAAACAGGAGGCATTTTACCCTGCTCATCTTCATAAAGGTGTTAAAAGGCATGTGAAACCTGATCCCTGAAACCTAAGCAGTTGGTCCTTTTCTCATTTTTGTTGCTGTCTTCAATTGCATGTAATTCCTGGCACTTCTCTGTGTTGTGCGTTTCAAAGCAGTTTGAGTCTCATAGAAGAAGCAGTCCAACAGTATCATTTTATCTTTAACTTTCATTAAAGACTGATTGTATGATTATGATTGTTTATTATTATTATTATTATTATTATTATTATTATTGATTGGTGATGACAGTGCAGAGCATTCTTGTTATGTGACAGGCTTGAAGTACCCCCCCCCCCCCCCCCCCCCCCTCCATGCATCTTTCAATCAAGAAGAACCATTACATTCAACTTGATGATTGGCAGATCAAATTGGTTGCTGATCTTAAGGTGAAAACAAAAAACCGGCAGACTCTGCGGCATTTAACCCCCCTTACCCCCGTGTGTTTACCTCCCGCCCCCTGCCCCCCCCCCCCCCCACCCCTGGCCTTATCAGCGCATTCATATGTGTCTATGGAACGTACTGTCAGAGCACAGATCAGCCAAAGGTGCATTCAGCTGCCTGAGAAGCCGTCCCGACATGGAGAGCAAGGCAGAGGCTATCGAGGTTTCCCCTGGCAACGCCGGGGATCTGGAGCTGGGGGCGAAGTGGCGGGAAGGCCAGGGGGAGGCCCAGGCTGGTCCGCGGCGCGCGCCGTGCGGTTTCGAGCGCTACGTCCAGCCCTGCCTGGCCGAGCTGCTGGGCTCGGCGCTCTTCATCTTCACCGGCTGCCTCGCCGTCATCGAGAACACCGAGGGCACCGGGAGGCTCCAGCCCGCCCTGGCGCACGGCCTGGCCCTGGCCATCGTCATCGCCGTCCTCGGGGCCATCAGGTAGGCAGGACCAGGGGGACGGGCGCTGGGGATGGGGTGCGGGACACCTGGGAGTTTTTTTTTTTCTTCCTTTTTTTTTGAAAATTCACCTTTTCTTTAAATTTCTGTTATCCAGCAATATACCTATATACCTTGTTTAGCTCCATGTCTCCAAGGATCTATTTTGGGAATGAAAGATGTTTAGATGTTTCTGTAAGAAAGACCAGAAGCAGTGCAAATTATTAGGTTTACATGTATTTTTTAAATCTAAGAAATACCACATTTTTAAAACCTCTTTCCAGCCTTGTTAAAGTCCAGGGATGATTTTATCATATAGTCTGTCCTGTTTGTTGTGCCACATGTGAAATGAAATGTAAGATTTTTAAAATCATCACTGTGGAATTTTTAAGAGTTCAATTTATTCCGCCGTACTTGTGTAAGTAGAACAATAAATGCAGGCACGTCTTCGTTTCAAAACAGGTAGTTTAGTGTAGCAAAGGAACTAGTGGGTCTGTTACCCAAGTACAGATGAACAAAGAACCAACAAATGACGGAGAGTTAAGAGGGGGGTAAACTGGGGGGGTAAACTGGGGGGGTAAACTGTGGCTCCCATGTTTTCCAACAGTCACCATATCAGATTTTAAAGCAGCAGAGAGTCCTTCCCTTTAGACTTCTCAGAGTGCTTCCAGCCAATGGAAACTTAAACTGGGCTTAAATTGAAGGCGATAGTAAGATCTGAGACAGGAATTGGTTGCCACGGTGTTTTTCTGCTACGGAATGTGATGTGGGTTTGCCTGCTTTCCACTGATGAGTGCCCAGCACATGGCTGCCTCAAGAGTACTGTTTAACCCAGATGGACTGGGTCGTCATTCACACCTAACTTTGACTTCTCCCACAGCCTCAGGTGGCAAAGTTATTTTTTGTGATCCCTGAACTGCGAGTGATGCTTATGAATAAAAAAGAAACCAACGCTTGCTTTTCAAAAGTGAAATATTCAAACAAGCAAAAGTTACAGATTTTTTTGAATGGAATTGAATTCTAGGCCTGGATCTCTGTAAAGTTCTTTCCAGGGCTGTGCCCACTTGCCCTGATCGGAAGATAGACCTCCCTCCATAATCATGATGACCTTAGACCTCTCACGTGATGTCCTCAGAGGTTGTGATCTCAAAATGGCTTTGATTAGGTTAAGAGGAGATGCCTTTAATGTCTCACCCGGTTCTTGCCTTGTACCCCCACAGTGGCGGCCATTTCAACCCAGCTGTGTCGCTCTCGGTCTGCTTTATCGGGGGTCTCAACCTGGCCCTGCTCGTCCCCTACATCTTGGCCCAGCTGTGTGGGGGCATGATCGGGGCTGGACTGGCCAAGGTAGGTCCACTCCTCCTCCCATACCCATTATGTTCTCTACCTGCACTAGTATGGACCAACCGATTTACCTATTTATTTGAGAATTGTTCATTAACAATTACATAATGATATTGGAACTGTTTTGGTACCCTTATAATTTTTTAAGCATTTATGGCAACAACAAAAAAAGTTCAAGTTAAATCATTATTCAGAAAAAATTTCTTCTTTTGTGCAATTGTGTGTGCTTGTTAGTAACCCGCTTGATTAAAATGACTAGAGTTTGATAGAAGTGTTTCACATTTTTGCATGCATCTAGAGACATTGAAAAACAAGGTTTGTAACTTATATTTGACTCAGGTCTGCAGCAAAGTAATACATGTTGTATGTTATGTGGCAGTGGATTAATCTGAATGTAAGTGCGTGATAAAGCAATCAGTCAAGGGCACAGTCAACATCATCTCCGTCGAGTTCCACCTGTGTTTATTTTAAATCCCACTCTCTTTACTGCACACTCTTTTCAATCATTTTTAATGAATTAATTGAAATGAAAGTTTTATAACTTCAAACATTCAGACAAATTGATACATATTTAACTCCCCAGCTCCCCAATTGATACATATTTAACTCCCCAGCTCTCTTGTATGACAGTAAAATCTACTGTGGGGATCTAGTTGTGGGAATCTTTCTGCGGTGCTGGATCCCGTCCCGAGTTGTGAAAACACCTGGGCTTGTGGTTTATCATCCCCCAACCGCACCTGCGCTCCTCACCGCCCCTCCGGGCGGCCGTGGGCCGATAACGCGATTGTGATGTTTTTGTGAAGGAGCTCGTTCAGACAGATAAGCTTTTTAACCCCTCCGTCAGTGATTAACAGAGGGGTCTCCAGGGGGCTTTAACCACAACCTGCAACAAAGGAGGACCTCTAGCCTCATCAAAGCGAGTCCAGGATCCCATCGGATGGGCTATGCGTTAGAACTACCTAGAAACTCTGATTTCATCAGCAGGAGAAGGCTGAGGTGACTTGATTCAATCAAAGTCTAAAGCAGAGACAGACAGACAGCAAAAGCCTGGCTGCCTTTTGTCCTCAATTATGTTGTACAATATTTAAACCTTCGCTGCAAAGAGAAACTCAATTTTTTTTTTAATCTAAAGGGTAGGCCGCAACAGAAACTCCAATTTCTGTTGAAGTGTCTAGTTTTTTTTGGCTTTTAAACCGTGCAGTTCAGTTGAAAATTTCCCTTTCTCGTTGGCTGTCATGAATTTAGGTTTTTTCTTTGTTTTTTGCTAATGTGTTTACAGTGCTGCAATGTGATAAGCAACATTTCCTGAAAACATCTCATACACATGGTAGCCATTAACCGCACAGGCAGTCCAAGTGACGAGCCAATTGGTGAAAACATTTTTGCAGTACATACTGGAGGTTTTATGAAAATTCGTCGAACGATGTTTTTATTTTTAAAATGTAACATATCACTTTTCACTTCCCTCACAAATTAATTTTTTTATTAACACTGTAAATAATGTAGCGTGGAATGTTTTACTTCCCTGGATCTCTGCTTGGTTAATGGTGATTCAGTGTTTATCAGGTTTTATCAGTAAAATAACATTAAGTAGCCATCTTTTTTCTTTTGGGTCTGTAAAATGTGAGCCAAATCAATGGTGGGGTTTAAAAAAGAATGCCCTGGTATGTGCCTAATGATCCCTCTCAGTCATCAACAACACAATAATTTCACACCTTCTGGGTGTTTTATCTTGGTCAGATAAGTTATCTTGTATGATATGCATACTAGGAACTGCCTTCCATTCCTGCTTAGAGTATAAAATGTGCGTGAGCGTGTGTGTGTGCGTGTGTGTGCATGTGTGCTTACATGCATGCTATGGTTCCAAAACTGCTTTCATGTTGGTTGTAAAATTCCACACACTTTGCCCTGTGTCTTTGAACTCTATAATAGCTGTTGTCCCATTTCCAGATTACGCCAATATACACTGAAACAATCTCAAGACTCCACAGAATGTATACCTGCTAAAAATGAAATGTATAAGGAATGTCATTTAAATATTAGTACTGTACTGTACTAAGTACTGTAAAAGTACTGTACCTTTTGTTAGAAAATGCAAATGTTATGAATGCTTTTATGTACATTATTTTGAACATGAAGTGGATACATACTCAAAATATGTCCCAAAATCAAAGAGAACAAGATATCATATTTGATCGTGTCTCTTTTTGTTATTTTTGATGTTAATATGTGCATTCTGGGGGTTTACTCAGTTTAAATGTGGTGAAATGAAAGCTCGTCTGTACATGGTAAAATAAACAGAATCATGGCGCAGCTATGCAATGGCTTATTATGACTATGTGACTCTCTTCGGTGTAACAGTGTAATTATCCCTCCCTACAGGCTATCTCTACCCCACATAGCTACGCCAATGCCACAGGTGCAGCCTTCAGTTCGGTGCAGGCCGACGCCCAGGTGTGGCCCGCAGTGCTGGCCGAGGCGGTGATGACGCTGTTTCTCACCATGGTGGTGTGCATGGGGGCGGTCAACAGCCAGACCAGGGGGCTCCTGGCACCCCTCTGCATCGGCCTTACTGTGGTGGCCAATATCCTGGCTGGGTACGGCTTTTAAAAATCAGTGTTAAGTTCTCAATGTCCGTATGGGTGGATATTAATGTTCTATGGTGCCTTGTAATAAAGTTGCAATGTTAGGCAAACGTCACAATTTGAAAACCTTTCTAAAAGCATGTAAAAGGCTTGTTTGGGAATATCGTGAGGGCATACATTCACTGAGAAATTTCTGCAAAGATCTCCTGAGGTGCCTTAAAGCATTTTATGTATTTAGCCAAGGAGTACCCAGAAAACGCTCGTTGACCAATCACGTGAATTGTGTATTACGTGAATCTTTTTATTTTCACCAACGGAAAGTCGAGCTTCAATAATCAGTATAGCGAGGGTATTTTTTTACGTGAATGAAACGGGAGCTAAACGTCTTTTTGTTTTGCGTTTTCAGGGGCGCGGTGTCCGGCGCCTGCATGAACCCAGCCCGCGCGTTCGGCCCAGCAGTTGTGGCGAACGTCTGGGGCTACCACTGGATCTACTGGGTGGGCCCTATGGCGGGGGCTCTGCTCACGGTCGGCTTCGTAAGGTAGAGTCCAAACTCCCCTTAAACCAAGATTACCATAGTGCTGTTCTGTCAACTACAGCCTACCCTTCCCTATCGCAAGGAGACCATTATGAGCCATTATATTGCCATTACATGGGAAACGTTTAGCTTCAGTCCCATCTGTGCCAAAGCTTCCCTTGTTCAAGAAGAATCGAACTTGTGAGTTGTCTGGCCCTACATTTTGAACAATTACCCCTGAAGGTGTGTATGAAGGGTGCCCCTTCATGCAATAAATTGTGATGATGTGCCCTCTAGAGTAAGAAAATTCGGTAACGTGTCTTAATGAGTGCCCTTCTAGTGGAGAAAACGTGATGCAGTGCCCTGTAAGGTGCCCTTACAATGGTCTAAACTTGACGTTCCCTATGGGTGCCCTTCCAATGGAAAGGGGCGCCGTTATGAAGTGCCCTCTATGCCGCCCCTACATGACAGTGTCCCAAAGGGTGCCCTTTCCAGTAGAGAAAATGGGATGCAGTGCTGTATAGGGTACTCCTACATGCGTGAGAATGTGGGGAAGTTTCCTAATGGGTGCCCTTTTTATGTTTTCTCCCCTGCCCTTCAAACAGCTTGAGTCCGCCACTGGTCCAGCAATAAAATGATTATCTTAGTGACTTCAAAGCTGGTGTTTGAAATCAGATCTTAACCGCGTTAGATTTTTGTTTAATTCCACATCCCTCATTGCATCTTTCTGTTTTTCCCGTTTTCTTTTTGATGTCCACAGACTCCTGCTGGGTGACCGGGCGATACGCGTGCTTCTGAAGTAACAGGCTTAAGTTGCAACAGTAAGCCTCGAGGAAGATCGTTCCAATATCCACGTGAAGGAATAAACCCTCCTAAAACGGCTCGGTTCTATTTCAAGCCATTAAGGGATTATTCATGCCAACTGCAGTAGCTGGTAGCTACGGTAATTTTTTAGCCACCATTCACTTATTCACCTTTCACTGCAGGAATATACTGTAGGCTATAGTATGTATATATATATATATATATACCATATATATATATACTGTGCACTTAGGGCACGTAAATAGCCTGCCTATTTAAAAAGGAAACATCAAATAGCCATACGTGTCTGAACACACTACATAGGACTACGCTGTAAAAATATCCTCCGCCCCCGTAAAAAAAAAACGGTGCTGCCACTGAAAATCAATTTACTGAAGGGAAAATACTGTATACATCCGGTTATTTAGCTGCTATTTAACTGTTATCATAAATCCTATTTTATGGGGTTTATATATGCAACAAATATAAATGTATACTATGCAATATTCCAGCGATTGTTTTCTTTTTAACAGTAGGCTAACCATTATAGGCTACCGTTTTGTTATGGAGGAAGCTCATATTGCCAATAAACATATATTATATACTATGTATAAAATTAGAAACCAAGATAAATAGGTAATGTTTCAATAGACATGCAATGTCTGGAACGCTTTATAAGTGCGATATTGCCAAACATTGATACATTACCAGTTTCATGAATTGTTAATTGAATAGCCAGTTTTTTTATTTTTTATTTTTTGGGGGTTTTTTAAAATTATTATTATTTTCTAAATGCTTATTATACCTCGGGTTTCTCGTCTGTGTCAGTTTTAAGATGGCTCTGGAGGGGCTAAATATTTTCATTCGGTAATCGCAGATGAGACATGCTAATTGTAAATGAATTGTTCGCCGATTGCTCACAATTTATGCAGTCTGCCGGGCACCAGAAAAGAAAAGATGCTGCAAGATTCCAGTACAAAGTGGCCTTCGTCAGGATGGTGGACGAATGCCGCTTGTGCTGAAACGCGATTATGTTTTTCATTGCTGTTCGACTGTATGCATACGCCAAACTAATAAAGGCTTTTTAATGACCAAAACTGTTTCCTCCACCACGTGTGCCATGAAGCCTTTATTATTATTATTATTATTATTATTATTACTTTTTATTGCTTTCTCTAAAACTGTAAGATAAAGTAGCCTACATTTTGTCAGATAGGCGGAGTGGAAAAATAAACCTTTCATCCACTATGCACTAAATATATAAATATATAACTAGGAACAAGCTAAGACAAGCACGCACCCGCACACACACACACACACACACAGGGTGTTTCCTATGTGCTGGGCTCGTGATCAACGGGTTTTGAGCATGCTGCAAAGAAAATAGCTGAGTCCTTAAGTACGGTGTGTTCGCGTTCATCGGTCAAGGATTTTCGAATAAAACGTAGCTTATGAGGTTTTCAGAATGTTAGTGAGACAGATATTTCGACATTGTACTGTGCACAATTTAAGGGCATCATCTGCGTTCAAAGCTGTTATAACAATCTCATTATGATATAGGCTGTTTATAATGTTGAGTTACTATGATAGTCTATTTGCGATATCTACCACTTTCGAACGGTAAAAAGTAGGCTGAGGCACTCTCTAGAGGGGCATGCGCGCGTGAAAAACAGTGGCATGGAAAATAACCACTTACGAATCCTCATGAAATGGTGTGTGTGTGTTTGTGTTTGTGCATGGGCGCGCGTGCTTATATCGACTACATTTGTTCATAAATGTTCTAAACATGTTTTTATTTGGCCTGTTTTCATACATCTAACATGTTTGTGTTAATGTTAAATTCATCAGTATTTCTAGTGCAGCCCTTGACATTAGTTTATTTCCCTTCCATTGTAAAATGTACATTTTGCTTTGATCTGTTGTGTCAAGACTTTCAAAACTGATTTTTAAAAACAAACAAAACCGAGGGTTAATCTCTCCTGTGGAGCTTTTTTCAACAGGGGAGCTGCCTGGGTCAGAATTGTAAATTAGGTCAAGTGCTGAAACTGTGATTGGAGATCAGGAAACGAGTCTTCCCCTTTTACGACGGGGCGAAGGCACAATTCTAGTTTATGCTATCCAGAGATTTGTCAAAGTTCATGCGATTAGCCGGTATATATTGGAACCGGCTTTGGGATCTGGAGCAAATCCCACATCGTACCGCCGGGCACAGGCTTGAGGACAAACAGCGTAACGTTAGAGGAAAAATCAGCGCTTTGCAGCATGGAGACGACACTGTTGCCGAAATCCAAAAAGTGTGTGGGACCTCCGAGCAAGTTCGAGCGCCTGGTCCAGCCCTGCATAGCTGAGATGGTGGGTACTGCGTTCTTCGTGTTCATCGGCTGCGTGTCAGTCATCGAGAACACTGAGGCGACGGGAAGGTTTCAGCCGGCGCTGGTGCACGGTCTTGTGGTTGCGGTCATGGTGGCATGCATGGCAGAGATCAGGTGAATTCCCGGCAAACTTTTAAACTGTGATTTTCTAGAAACATTGACCTTTTAAGTACGTTTAATTTCTAGTAGTTTGTGGGGTTTGTGTTTGTTTGTGTATGGTCACAACAGGTTCAGCAATGGAAACCAAGCTGTAAAACCATATCTTCAGAAATTCATTTTTATCCCTTGTAGAGCGGTCATGAGTCTCTGGTGTTAATTTCAAGAACCATTTATTTTCCTGACACCTACACTCCAATGGACATCTTGCACAGGGACACTTCGACACGCCCAGGGTGGGGGATCGAACTGGCAACCTTCCGACTGCTAGACAACTGCTCTTACCTCCAGAGCTATGTCGCCCCTTATTTAACTATATTTTTTGTCATCCAAGAAACCTGTAATGTCATAAAAATAAACATTTTTCTGCTGGGTCTCAGGAGAATATCTCTGATGAACAAAAATTGATGTAAGTTCATTATAATGCATGATTATATATTATTTTATGTCATATAGAACTTATCAGACTATTATGAATGCTTTATTAGACCTTCTTCAAGTGAAGTGTTTCCAAAATGATTGTTACTGTTTACAGGGAGGTTGAAGCAGTGTAATGGAAACTGTCTGCACATGAAGTGTCGGGCTAAAATACAGTTCCACTGTGCCCTTGAGCAAAGTCCTTGCTATTTGAAAGCACATCCAGGGGGAGCTGTTTGTGTACTTTTTATATCATTCCAAGTATTTTGGAACACTAAGCATTTTGGAATGTAGTGGGTATTTTTACATATCTTGAGCATTTTAGGATTTTGGGAGACATTTGGAATGTTATGAGCATTTTGTAAAGCTATGAACATTTTGGCCGCTTTCTTGTTTTGCATAGGTCACTGGTAAGCATTTGCAACCTTTTGCAGAACCCTTCCTTGGCTGTGCTGTGTTTCTGTGGTTGCGTCCACATGGTGGCGCTGTTTAGCTAGATGTACGAGGTGTCTCTACAGTGGCTGCTGCGGCCTGGAAACTAATTTAGATTTCAAATATTCCAACGGCTTCCACAGTGCTCTGCATTCACAGCCACTGCACTGGTTTTAACAGGGAAAAAACGCTGCCATCCAGAAGGGTGTTGTGTAGAGTTTCCGACAGTTTAAGATAAATGTCTGTTCAAGGGCATAATGTCTCAAATGGCGGCCACCTACAGAATGCACAGGAGAGGTCAGCCCTCTTCAGCCTTTTTACCTGTCTTCTATAGTGGGTCCCACTTCAACCCACCAATCACCATAGCCATCTACCTGTGTGGAGGTATGAAGCTCAACATGGTGACCCCGTACGTGATCAGTCAGCTGATTGGAGGGGTGCTGGGAGCCGCAATGTCAAAGGTCAGCGCTAACGTCAGCACGGCTGTGTGAACCTTATGTTTTTTTTCTGTGGAACTCCTTGGGGAAAAAGAGATGTGTGTCAAAATTTGGCAGAATATATTTTTTGAAAGCGTAGTAAAACTATTAAAAAATATATTTTAAAGTCATTTTATAGTTTCTGTTTTAAAATAAGCCATTTTCAAATAGAATAAAGCTAAAATAAAGCTGGGCATTGCAAAATGATAATCCAAATGTCATTTTATTTAAGCCGGTAACCTTCTGGTTGATAAATGAAGCTCCTTTGACCTGTGCTCAAGGAGCCGTGTCCCTGTACTGAAACCATGTTTTTTCCCAGGTGATGACGACAAGGGAGAAATACGCCCAGGCCACAGGCGCGGCCTTCACCGTCCTCCAATCAGAGGATCAGCTGGGGGCAGCCATCTTTGGAGAGGCCACCATGACCTGCCTGGTCACTTTGGTGGTATTGATGGGTGCAGTCAACCGCAAGAGCAAGAGCCCCCTTGTGCCCTTCCTGGTGGGCGGAGCCATCGTCATCTGCGTCCTGGCTGGGTATGTTCAGTGGGAGAGGGGGCGGGTCTTCCTGAGGGAGTGGTTTCCACAACAAGCTTGTGAACTTTAGCAAGACACTTGGTTTATGTCTGATTTCTCCTGAGGGTTTTAAAAGTTCAAACTTTTTTTTGACTTTTCTGATGGGGTTTTTTTTTGTTTACCTAAGTGAAGCATTAGTAATCTCTCTAGTGGCCAAATTATATTCACAGAATATAAAAAAAGTCAACTTCCGCAGAAAAGTGTGTGTTCGTGTATATTTATAGGATGTATGTATGTAAATGTAGAGTGAAGTAAAACGCCTGATAGTGCTTCCAGTTTTTTGAACTTTAAGAATATTTGTTTTGCCAGATAATGGACACACATATCTTTTTAAAAAATTTAAACTGTCTTAGTTGTCTTGTTTGGTTGACTTGGCAGCTTTGACAGGTTATGTAGTTGGTTAAATCAGCAGGTTGATGAACTGACTGTGGTCTGAAAGCACTGTGTGTGTCGTTGCAGGGGCGACGTGTCCGGGACGTGTTTGAACCCCGCCCGAGCTCTGGGGCCGGCGGTGATCACGAACTACTGGGCGCACCACTGGGTGTACTGGGCGGGGCCCACAGGGGGCAGTCTCGTAGCTGCTGCTGTAGTGAGGTGAGTGGGCCGGCGGTGCACAGGAGTAAAGGTCTAACATGCACCCTGTCAAATTTGGCTGTTTCAACAGAGTTTCTCTCTAACCTGCACTTCACTACGCAGGTCAGCAAAGAGCTCGGGTCTCTTTTGCTGTGATAAACTGACAAATCATTGCAAGCAGGGAATTCCAAGGGATTATGCTGATGACGGGGGGAGTCAGGTTTAATGGGTGGAGCTCTAATGACCTGTCATTGAATTGTTTGTAGCTATCAAATGTGTGTGGTCTCAACTGCAAAAAATGATTGGTCCAAATCAGTGAGTAGAAAATTGTGACTTTTTTGTTGACCCATAAAGACCAAATGGACTTCAAGGAACACAAGGAGAAATTTTGATATGTTACCACTTAGGTTGCTAATTTCTGTACCATTATGTCATAAATATGTCACATTGGACTTTATATTTAGTGTGAGTAACATAGAGAATTAATACTTTTTGCTAAAAATCTAAACAGAAGTACATTTTCCATATTCTATTGTTTATTTTAACTTAACCAATGTTTATGAAGTCTGCTGACAACAACATTGTTACAAAACCTTAGCCAGCTGGAAAATTCATGCTGCAAGTTGATCAGCAAAACCTTGCTGGTGAGCCTAGCCAATCAATATGGTCTTGCTCGTTAAGCTGGTCATCCAGCAAGCTGGTCAACCAGCATGGTCTTGCTCGTTAAGCTGGTTAACCACATTGGTTATACCGGTTAAGCTGAATGACAAAGATTTAATTAACTCTATTCTGTTCTATAAATATTGTATATTGTTTATTTATTTTTCTCATTAAATATTCATATTGTCATGGTAACATGAAATAGTGTGCAGCACAATGGTATGCTGGATGGCGTTTGTGCCTCACAGCAAGAAGGTCCTTGGATCGGATCTTGGATAGGACCTTTGTGTCTGTGGGTCTTTTCCATGTACTCTGGTTTTCTCCAAAGTCCTAAGACAAAGTGGTTAGGCTAATTGGAGAGGCTGAAATGCCCAGTCAGTTTTTTGGTACAGGCTGTTTTTGCGGCTGACTAATTGTTTGCATCTTTCTCTGTAGTTCTGTTTGTCAAGCCTTCTGCAGACAGTAGTCACTGATACATCCACCATGCCTGCCTTCTAAAGACTGATTCTGATCTATCAGACAGGTTTTTATTTATTATGGAGAGAATTCTTCAGTCATAAACTGTAATGTTCTACCTTAGCCTACCGGGCCCTTTGTGATTATTGAGCTCACCAGTGAGTGCTCTCTTTGTTCTCAATGATGTTCGAAACGATTGATTTTGGTAAGCCTAGGGTTTGGCCTGTGTCTCTCACTGATTGTCCTGTATTTTTCAGCCTCAGAATGGCTTCTTTGACTGTCACTGGCACAACTTTGGTTCTTATGTTGACAAACGGCAAATGTTGACAAATGGTTCTTATGTTGACAAACGACACCAAAGGCATACATACATACACCCAATGCTGACAGTTTTTTGTGTTACTGCAGTCAAAATTAGTTGGCATAATCTCTTGTTTTTTTGCCCCCCTTTTTTCAGACTTTTGCTTGGAGATGAAAAGACCCGTGTAATCCTGAAATGACAGGGTAGCTTGACGGAATCAATTGCCTTTGGATTTCTTTTCTTGTGAAAATGTACATACGTAGCCAGATGAACATTTTAAAAGTAAACGGAACGATTCTGAAACAGAGGTGTGTGTGTGTGTGAGCGCATGCGTGCATGCGTTTGTGCGTGCATTTGTGCGCTTGTGTGTGTGTGCATTTGCATGCGTGCGTTTGCTCGTGCGTGCACGTGTGTGTGTGTGTGTGTGTTTGCCCAGGCGTTATCTTGTCAATGTTCTCACTTTGAAAATTTTCTGATAGTGAAAACGGAAATAAACAGCCGAGTGGAAACAGTTCTAAAATGTGTCTCCTTTCAGAAGGGTTCGTTTCAGACCCTTTCAGTCTCTGTACCTGTCTGTGACTGTCTGTACTATTTCATGTTCGTCCTTACATACACTTATTTCGATCATTTATCTCCTGGTTCCAAACCAGCTTAGGTTTGACTTGTATTACTTACACATAGACAATGATAAGCAGTGAAACAGCAAGTCTATCCCCATGTAGCATGGTTGTAACATCTACTTATAGAATGTAAATACAACATACATATAGATGAGGTAAAACCTGACAGTTAAAAAACAGTTAATTAAATGTGCAATATTTTGACAAGACAAGCATATTTTTTTAAATAGGTACTTTCAACAGCAATACTCTGTATATGTACGGCATTCAACGATCATTTTATCGATCATCATAAAGTATCTGTAGGCCTGGCATAAAGGAGAGGTCTGGTTTGTGCGCAGAGTCTGATGATATTTTCAACATATAATGAGTTGTCCCTTTGGTTGACCAATGGGCTAGCACCAAGGTTCTAAATTTGATACCAGCTGATATGCAGCCTGTGGAGGGAAATGAGAAGGTGAGTGAGCCTGGTGACGTCATAGTTCAGATGAGAAGCACAGTAACAGACGTTCTGGGTGAGCCAGCAGAGGTACCAGGGAGAAGGGAGTTAAAGCTGTCCAGATAGGAGATGACTAGTGCCTGGACTGAGAGGTGGGTAGAGTCAGTGGTGAGGAAGGGGCCGGTTCTCTGGATGTTGCAGAGGAAGAATCCACACGTCCAACACGTTGCTGTGATGTTCTATGATAGGGACAGTTTGTTGTCCAGTACCACTTAAGGCTTCAACATGCCTTTGTGGACACACACACGCCATCCGCTACAATCCAGCATAAGTCATTGTGGACGCAGGAGCTCACATGATAGCACACCATCAGTGTAGCAATGATAGAACAGGCCATGGGAGGGTGGAACCAAGAGGCTTAGTGTATAAAGGGAAGAGGAGGGGATTAAGGACTAAATCACGGGAGACACCTGTTGAAAGGTTCTCAAAAAAGCTGCCTGGATTGAGGTATTATTCAGGCACGAAGGTAGGAAGCAAACCAGCCAATAGCCGTGCTGCAGGTAGTCAGGATGACAGCAGCATGTGACATCGAAGTGGATTAAAATAGAGTAGAGAGAAGAAGCCTTAGCACAGTGGAGCATGGCACAAACTTATTTGAGTGGACAGCTCTGAAGCCAGGCTTGTGAGGAATGTGATTGACAGTCCAGTGCCATTACAGAGCGGGTGAGGTACCACCCTTCCAAGTGACACACAGTGACTAAATTGTCTCTGATTGGATCACAAAATATTAAACTATAATGCAATTGACAAATCAACAAATCAGCACATGGGGAGAGCTTAAATGAAGAAAAAACACCTATTGCAACTATAGGTTCTTGTAGGGGAAAAAATGATTGACTTTGTATTTTGACCATATTAGTACCATTGACTTACAGTGAAACAGGTGGCAGAAAATCTATGCTGCAGCCAACTGCACTGGTGCTAGAGAGCAAAGACCAGGAAGTGAATCTCAGAAATGAAGCTCAGACTTGACTGCTTTTTGAGATGCAGAATGATCCACAAGAAAGCACTGAATTCACACTGGTTTTGGTCATTGTGATGGATTAATTTAGCCAGCAACTAAACCTTTGTGTACCCTACTACTGAATAATGGCTAATGCTAAGTGGGGTTTAATTTAGTTAACTCTTTGGTAGGAGGCCAACTGGGGAAACTGAGAAGTATCTGTAAGTGGTGATGGTTGGTCAGTAGGAGGCGCTATTACTTCTGGACCAATTAAACCTACAGGACAAAACCTATACAGTACAGTGATGGAGAGTCACTGGAATGTGCTTTAGGAGATGCCATCTTGCAGGTAAGGTCTTAACTCAATGTTCATTTAAGATTTCATGGAACTCACAAAGAGTAGAGGAGTTCCTCCGTGTCCTGTCAAAATATGTACCACGACTAGCGTAACCAGAACATCCCCCTGTTTAACTGCCTGAATTTGTATATTCACTCGTTGGTAACTTTATTAGTCTTATTCTTATTATGTCAGGACACAGCTGCCTGCTTGCATGCTTGTTGATGTTATATGTCAAGAACGGGCAGTAGATGGCAATGTTTCTCTCTTTTATGTTCAGCACTGGCCTGCAGCAGACGTTATTTTCTCGATTGAACACCCGTGAGTAACAGGCGTGTAATAAATTGAAATCAATCTTCTTAGTTTGTGAAAATCCGCTGCAGTCCTTATTCCCAATTGTAATTAAAAAACAACAGCAAGTGCTCTTTGAAGAGGGAAGAAAAGAACAGAAGAGAGAAGAGATGATATTCGTGCGTATCTGGCGGTCTTCTCAACCGTCATTTTCCAAGTGAAAATTCCGCATACACCGTTGTTGTGTTTGCAGGAAAACAAACTAATCAGTCTAATGTGTTTGCCATGTATTGATTCACTGGTCCACTGAAGCATTGTGGAATAAAAACGTCGCTGTTTAAACAGCTTTGGGGTTACGTGAAGTGCATCTTCTTGCTGTCTGTCAGCAAATGTTTAAAAAAATGGCAGGACATCAGAATGTTATTATTATTATTATTGTTGTTATTGTTTATTCGGTACTCTATACGTGCGTGGACACCTATCCCTTTAAGCCTGCTTTGCGGCCTATCTGATTCAGCACTGGACAGCTCCCTATACAAGAGTTCAGTGGTGCAAATGGCCAGGGTACGGCACGGAGCGGCCCTGGTAACGGTTCGGCCCTGTGGTGGAAAAGTGCCTAATGAGAATGTAGGGGAGCAGCAGTCCTTACAATCTCATTGGTCAGACCCACAACCTACTGTCATTGGTATATGTGTTTTGGTCTAAGCCAAATTAAAGACCTCGTCTGGAGACTGAATACATCCAATCATTTTCGTGTTTTCATTGAGGGCGGAGAGCCGAGGATCTATAAAACGTTAGACCAGGACCCCGATTACCGTGGGATTCATTTTACAGAAGTATGCTACAAGTGCAAGAACTCAACAAAAACCCTTTAAAAAAAACCGCAAACATGGTCGAGTGGACAGACGATGAGCGCACTGCCATTCTCTCCCTCTGGAAAAAGATCAACGTTGAGGAAATTGGCCCCCAGGCAATGCGCAGGTACCAGTCCGTTATTCGTTTTTATATCTTGATGATTGTTTGTGGCTTGTATGTATGTATATACAGGTCGCAGAAGGCCATGTGGATGTTTTACATTTTTGACTGTGCGTTTGTCTATCTGTCTTTGTGCAACTTCAGGCTCCTGATCGCATGCCCGTGGACCCAGAGGCATTTGGAAACCTGTCCACGGCGGCTGCGATCATGAACAATGACAAGGTGGCCAAACACGGCACGACCGTCATGGGCGGGCTGGGCAGAGCCATTCAAAACATGGATGACATCAAGAACGCCTACCGCCAACTCAGCGTGATGCACTCCGAGAAACTGCACGTGGATCCCGATAACTTCAGGGTGAGTTAAAAAAAAAAAAAAAAAAAAAAAAAAAACGACTCATAATTAAAACACACAAACGCGCAAGCACACGACACACACACATACGCATGCATGCACGCACACACACACACATTTTATCCTGCTTTATATGTAATTCCTGATTTATATTAAATAATTTGTACGTTCGACTATGAGTTTTATGTTCCACCTTATTTCAGATAAGCCAAATATTTTTCGTTCTATCTATGTTCTATCTTCACGTTTTAATCTATAGGGCACTCCCGTTTCAGGTTACATGGGATCAGTTTAAATATCTGTTCATTACAGGGTATTCTGTTAAGGATGAGCCACCTAGTAGTTATCCTGCTTGGATGGACCTGTTTGTTGAAACTGCTTGAAGTGTCTGTTTGTGCCTCTGACTCATGTCTGTGCAAAATTACACAACCAAACGTTACGGATTTGAAGACGAGTAAACAATTATCTGTAACTTTATAAACCCGTTAAAATGTTTGAAAATCAGGGGTGATTTTCCCGAAACATGTCGTAGTAATAAAGCCTTAAAAGTGTCTCTTCAAGCCAATTTTATCATTATATGAGTGTTTCCCAACACATGTAACTATTCAAATAGTAGGCCTACGTGAAATGTCCATTATTTCCGCGACATGCTGAGACTTGTCGTTTTATTCAAAGGAGTGTTTTGTGTGCGTCACGTTAAATCCCTTTGTGGCCTACGTGTAGAGGAAAAACCAATTAGCCTAATACAATTATTTAAATTTAAACGGTATATTTAAAAAAGCGCCATTTGTTAGCACACGCTTCGTAATGTCATTTTGATTCCATATTGCAAACACACCTGAATAATTAATTGAAGTGTAAGCTATCTTCAGGCAACTCAAAGTAATTCTTGAAAAATATCTTAACGGCACCTTTTGGGAAACACGTGAAATGTTCGCGAGTTGTCTTAAAATTGTGCGTGAAGTAGGTCTATGTCATGCATTTTCAAGATTGGCAAACTCACCATTGAACGTGTTTCAAACGTTTTTGGCATCAGGCTCAGACTGAAACGGTTAAACATAATTGCTTGTTAATACATTTGTGAATACTACTGGTGTACAATGCCTCTATACACCTGAGCACACTTGTCGTCTAGGTATTAAATGCGTCATATGTTTGGTTTTACGGTGTAGCTTTTGGACTGCAGTGTGAGATGCTGGCAATATAACATGTTTCAGAGAAGTGTGAATGCTTGACTACACTCTACTGCATCGAAGGAAATGTCAGCGTGAGCACTGCTGTAATTGGGAATTCTGAATCGGGTAGGAAATGGGTGAAGCATAAAATAAATAATGCTATCATAAAATTATGTTTTTATAATAAAAATGTATATATTAGGTAAATGTGTTATTATATTATTATGAACATTCAGTATTTCTTTGAAATTTTTTCTAAATGTTTCATACACTTAACTAATAGGCGTATGTCCCATTTTTAACATGCATAAAACATTTAGCAAAATGTACAGAACATCTATTAATTATTTTACATTTTGCTAAACAATTCAAACAAATATTTTATTTGTTGCGTGTATAAAACTTTTAGCTAAAAGTGCAAAGCATTTCTGTACATTTAGCAAAATGTTTTATGTATTTAGTTTAATGTTTCGTACGCTGCTTTTGAGCTACTTAACAATTGTGTATGGTTTTTGTCAAATTCACCCAGGTTCAACTTTTAGTAAAAGCGGAATGACACTTGAGAGATGTATTTCATAACCGGTGACTAAACTAGCGTAAGTTTGGTTTTTGTTTTGTGTTTCTGTTTGCTGTTTGTCATCTGTATTTATAGATTTGCCAGGCTAACAGTTTCTCAGGTGCTAATAACTGAAGAACTGAGAACACAAGGGTTAAAGTGCATTTGCTTGCTATAGGTCATGAACCCCAAATGCCCCTACACCAGGTTGCTCATCAGAAACTTCTGTAAACATTTAAAATATCCTTCATTGCAAATGAAAAAACTGGGTGGGACACATTGCTTCTGGAAAGAACTTTTATTTTTGTTCGTTTCTTTAAATTGAGTTTGCTTGGCAGACGGCATTTAACAAAGCTGCCAGTGGATGACATCTTATCGGTATTTATCTGACAGAGCTGCACCCACAGCTGCAAGGAATTTATCCATTGCCACATGCACCTCAGCGGTGAAATCAGCCGGGAAGTTGACCGCGCAAGCCACCAGGAGGTTGTGGGACAACGTCTAAAATGATAAAAGCAGTAAAATGAGAAAGGTCAAAAATAATTGAGGAATTACATGATCACACCACAAATGTCTTACTCCAGAAATGTATGGTCAAGAAGATTGATGCTTTTCCACTATTATGACAGGGAAGGGGGGCATTCCCCGAACTTTTTACATGTGCTCATATAACAGTGAATCATTGCATAGTTAATTTGCCTCACCTTGAAGTTGCCAGGGTCGATGCGCATTTTGAAAGCATGCAGGTCACTGAGTGCACTTAGTGCACCGACAAGGTCATCCATTTTGCCGACAGCATCGCCAACAGCTGCCATGATGACCTTGCCATGTTTCTTGACAGAGGGAGAGCCAGGTCCAAGGTCAGGCCAGTGAGAAAAGTATACTTTCGTAGCAGGGAAGACTACGATCGTTCTGGCAAGAGATGAGAACAATAGTCAATTTTACTTAATGTAAGCAATAAGAGTTCTGCATACTTTATAAAGCAACAGCTCTTAGCGACTTAACATGAACATTAAATTTATTTGGCAGACGCTTTGATCCAAAACAACCTACAATGAGTACATCGAAGGACCTCCTTTGTACTGGGCAATCATTCATCATGAGAGAGTATATGCCTGCATGCTGTGGTTCAGCACCCAGGTCAGTATATTAATTTTTGTTTGTCTCGCAGCCCTTCTTCACAAACATGTCCATAAATATATTTTATAATTATATAATACATTAAAATCAACAGGCTAAGTCTGTGCGATATGAATACTGAAACTGAGAAATATTGCGTCTTCCATGATTGTCACAAGCACTAAACACCCACACTCATTTTCTGTCATAATTTAATATGGATTTGGCCACATTCACGATCATATCTGAAAGGAAATAGTGAACATTATTAATCGGTCTACCTTGACAGAGCCTCGGCTCCGAGCTCATCAGCCTTGCTGGAGATCTTCTGCCAGAATCCCGTTACCAAGCTCTTGTCCTTTGCGGTCAGACTCATTTTTAGCTGCTTTGTAACACTTGTCCTCTTAGAACGACTGAGAAGAGAATCAGTATAGTCGTTTCCAAAACAGCCGTTTATATATATTGAGCCGTCTGAGTGGACACACCCACAAAATTAATTAACCACGCCTCTGGAATGTATGCCATGCTGGCCCTTATTCTGCCGTAATCTCCCCACATCACAGTCTTCTCTTTTTTGTTTAATGACATATTCCCAAATACAGAGCTCAGTGTAGTGCATGACTCAATGAGATATGACTAACATTGCAATTTACCCAACTAAAAGGGTTAAGTCTTTTCCCAAATAACTCAATAAACATTAGCATTAAGACATTAATTTAAACCTTTTTCCAAAAGGATTGCAGTTGAATACCATTGGAATGATATGCTCACCAGCCATTCACAACCCAGACAGGGCATTCAAACACAATACCGGATGTAGAAAACAAATAAAAAAACTCAAAATTAATTTGCTTTAGTAGATACTAACTTTACAGTAGGCTACACATGCACATTGTAAGTAATATTCGACTAATTACACAGTGAACGTTAAATACAGCTAAGAAGGGAGGGTTGTTCATGAAATAACAGTGAATATTATGTAAAGACTATAACATGTTATTTCTAGGTAAATATCAATTTGTGATGTTGGTCTTGAGGTAAAATACCTCAACGTAGAACTTAAAGCAACAGAAAAAACCCAAAATAAGTTACAGTGTTTCATTTATATTTGTATATGTCTGCGTGTTTCAATTGTACCATTATAACTGAGGCTGTACCTCTTAACAATAAGGTTTTCTGAGTTTCTTTATATGACTTTTGTCTGTGTATGGGTTTTTGCACAAGCACTATCTACTACTGAAGCTCCCTTTATCTATGTCTCATGCTCAAAGTATGATAACATTATCTAATAAAAATGGAACAGGATCTCATGGGTGGACTGTGTCACACAAAGATAAGAAATTTTCTTCAAACTTGATAATGTTCATGAAAACTCTTAAAAGCACCCCCACCCACAACCCTTCACCCCACCTCATAAACATAGACTTAGAAATAATACAGCCCTGCACTGAATAAAATATAAATTTTTGTTTATAATATGAATAAAATGTTTGATCCCATAAAACTCAAATTAAATGTTACATGATCACAGGTTCAGATATGTAAATATGATATTTTAGTGACCATCCTGGGACACACTGCTAATCTGGAGTGCCTTCAGTGTGTTGAGCAAAACTTCAAATAATATGAATCTAAAGTCTGTGCTGAGCATTTACAGCCAATACAATAATTTATCAAATCAAAGCTGAGATGCATTCTGGCAAACTGACAGGCAGTGCAGTTCAAGCTCAAGTTTATGTGTATTTATTTACTTCTGCAGCTCTGTTCTTATTTTGCATTCAACCTGCTCCCATCAAAATTATAAGTAAAGAGTAAAATGTGAATATATGGATAATAGAGTAAATTATTATATAAAGGGAAAGTAATAAGACAACACACTAAAAGGTTAAAAGAGTACTAAAAGAGTAAATTGTACACTGTGGAATATCATAAAAAATCTATTTAAAAATAAAGTAAAAAGACAACGTGGTAAAATGCCTTTTTTACTGAGAATAAATTAGGAATTCACTTGCGGCCAGTACTAAAAGAGTAAAATGTGAATACATTCTGGAATACCATAAACATTCTATTTAAAAGGAAAGTAAAAAGACAACATGGTAAAATGCGCATTTTTTTTACTGAGAATAAATAAGGAATTCACTTGTGGCCTGTTCTCAAAGATTCCACAAACAGGCATACATGATAGCACAAAATGTATTATGAGTGAATGATTACTGTAACGATTGGACTGTCGATTTAAATAAATTTTATAAGTTTTATTTTTTAATTCGTGCTTGGTCTTGAATGTTAAATTGTATTCTCCGCGGGACGTTTCCTATTATGGAATTTCATCTGGAACGAATCCAGTCGATGTACGCTACGTCACGCCATTTGGAAAGAATTAACCAATCAGATCAATTGTCCCATTCCGGGGGCGGAGGGAAATTACCACGATAAAAGGGCTCAGACAGTGCAGATCAGATTCAGTTTCCATCTTGTTGCAAAAGCGGGAGAAGCAAACATGGTCGAATGGTCAGCCAGCGAGCGCAGTACTATCACTTCCCTCTGGGGAAATATTAATGTCGCTGAAATCGGACCCCAGGCTTTGGCGAGGTAGGACTGTAAAGTCTAATATAAAAAAAATAAATAAAGAAAAAATTCTATTTATTATACTATATTAATTATATATGTAGTATGCACAAAAGTTTTTTTAAACATAATAATACGTGTTATGATGTGTTTTATATATATAATTTGTTTAAAAAATTTTGGCATACTACCAGCCTACTAGCCAACGTACCTGCTCTACGATACTAACCTTTGACTAATAATTATGTCACTACTAATAACTAGTATAACACATTGATGTCAACCTGTATTATTATTATTATTATCCTGTCTCTTCATCAGTGCCTTATCTGTTGTTTGAAATTGTAGAGTTTTGATCGTGTACCCCTGGACTCAGCGTTATTTTGGGAAGTTCGGGGACCTCTCCAATGCTGCGGCCATCCATGGTAATGCCAAGGTAGCGGCTCACGGAGAGGTCGTTCTGGGCGCCCTGGAGAAAGCTGTGAAAAACATGGACGACATCAAGGGAACATACTCCAAGCTGAGCCACCTGCACTCCGAGAAACTGAACGTCGACCCCGATAACTTCAGGGTAAGTCGACCGGTGTGCGGTACTGCGACCCACCGGGGCTCAGACAAAGCTGTGCAGCATCCACAGCGAAAGGAAAATCGCATCTGGCACAGGGAAATTATACGTATTCCCATTCCCTAAGATAACGAAAGGACGTGATCCAAGCGTTCTCATGCGTGACAGCGGCCACGGAATGGATAACTCGGAGCTGCTACTGTATTTTGTCGCACAGACACCGTTTGTTGCATAATTGGGTCAACTGTATACAAGTAGATGCGAACGACTATGTACTTGTTGTACTCTGCACAGTTCCAAGTACGCACCAGTTCCTGGGTTCAGTTTAACTGCAATGCACCCTGTCCGTAATACAATTAGCGTGCTCTCACAAAGTATTATATTGCACATTACTATAAGGCAGGCTGTAACTCAAGGCTTTGTGGTAGTAATACATAGAAATCTGACGCGTGTGTGAATTACTTATGCATTCAATTAAAAATACGTTCGACACACTGAATGTATACATTGAATCTGGGCCCTGCCGTGTGTCTGCTTGCGATCTGCAAGCATTAGACTAAGGGTTTAAGAGTTTCAACGCTTTCTGAGTTTTCTAATCTATCTACATTTTCATCCACAGCTGTTCGGTGACTGCCTCACCATTGTTTTGGCTGCCAAGCTTGGCGGTGCAGGATTCTGCCCGGAAATCCAGGCCGTGTGGCAGAAATTCGTGGCTGTCGTGGTCAGCGCCCTTACAAAGCAGTACTTCTAAAAGCAACATCCTATCACTGAATGCTTGAATACAATAAATAAAACAAATTTCAAAAGACATTTCCCTGGCTGCTTTGTTTTCTTAGTTTCTCTCTTTCTTTGTCTTAATTTGCATATAAATGAAATGTGCTGGCCCTTCACAAGAGGCAATGCAATTGTCAATCCACCACCAAGGCCCAACCCACCTAGTCCCACTCCCCAAAATATCAAATGATTTCATAGCCTTGTTTTATTGGTGCTTTGTTTGCTTCTGTAAAGCATGTTTGTTGCAGATATGGAAGAATGCTCATATGCCTTTATATTAAATCATTATTAGAACATTTCTGACTATGCCGGTAGCCTCCAATTAATTGAGAATTCATAAACTTCTCTCAATAATAGCTTCAATAATTGAAAGGGGTGCTGTTCCCACAATATACAATGTCCTATTTGGGACAAAAACATATTTTTTCTTAATTCTGCTCTTTACTTCACAATTTTAGATTTGCAATCATACAATTCCCATGTAGTTGGAGTGCAGAATCTCAGTTTGAATTTGAGTGTTTTTATGCATTTTGGATTTGAATTGAAAAAATGAAAATTAGGTTGAAGTGCAGACTGTCATCTTTAATTTAAGGGTATTCCTAAGGGAAAAAATATTACGCTCTAAGTATACCTTTAGGAGATAACTAACTACTAATTTTGTCTGAAAGTTGTGCTTTTGTCCAACTTTTGTCCACATCTCTGTAGATAGACCAGTGCCTATTGTTTTTGCACCACTGAACTCTCAAATGTGCATTCGTCTTTGTAATGAGAGGTTTATGCAGTGCAACCGTACTATCATGTTCCTCTCTATGTAGTTGCGGACAAACTGTTCTTGCTGAAAGTCTGATCACGTCCTGCATTGACATTCTTAGTCACCTGTGGAAGAGTTGCTCTTCTGTTTTTACTTACATATCGCACTAATGCACGAACATCGTGGTCATCGAATGTGCGCTGTCGACCGCAATCTCCATCCCCCTTTAGTCACTGTTTCTATTGCCACTCTTTCCAGGCTGACATATTTCAGCAATTTCTTTTCTCTTCTCATTTGGAATATATTTGATTGTGATATGGTGTGCTTGCAGTGGTGGTGACTATTTCATTCTGATGACACGGTTCCATGTAAGTGAGGTTTAGATTCAACACGGCTGGCTGCACTCAAGCCTGGCTGTGTTCAATCAGCTGATTAATCAATTTACCAAATTATCAATTTAATTAGGTTATTTGGTTGCTTGAGTAATTAAAGGGGCAATTACTTTTTCACATAGGTGTTATGGATGTTTGATAACTTTTTTCATTAAATAAATGAAATAATTATTCAAAAATGTGTTTTGTGTTAACTTAACGTCCCTTTGTCAAATACAAAAATGTGTCTAAAGATGTGAAACCATTTAGTGTGAATATGCAATAATCAAGGAAATCATGAAGGGGAAAAAAACGTTTTCTCAGCATCTGTGTATCCTGGGGTATGACTGGAAAAAGAAATCTGGTTTTGTCCAGTATCAGAAGTACATACAATAACTGCAGAATAAAGAAAATACAAAACAATATTTGGGATTTCTTTGTTGTTTTTTTTGAACAAATATGTCCTGTAAGTTCACTGAGTGAGAATTGGATCAGGGAATTTGGTACAGATGTGCTCTTTATTTTAAGCTTTGAACCATGTCTGTACTGCATATAGTTTTGGAGATAATGGGGTTTATTTTAGACTGGAGGAGAATCATACAAAAAGTCTTGGGTTTTAAATGAGTTTTAAGGGGTTAAAGTTGACTTTCAGCAAGTATACTAGTAGTATGGTATCTAGGGATGAACTATATAGTGCACTAAAATACCAACTGAAGTATATGAAATTTAGTATCATTATTTGAAATGCAGCTGGGTGGCATGGTGGTGCAGTGGATACCATCCTGGCACCCCTCTGCACCCCTTACTGTGGTGGCCAATATCCTGGCTGGGTACAGCTTTTAAAAATCAGTGTTAAGTTCTCAATGTCCGTATGGGTGGTTATTAATGTTCTATGGTGCCTTGTAATAAAGTTGCAATGTTAGGCAAACGTCACAATTTGAAAACCTTTCTAAAAGCATGTAAAAAGGCTTGTTTAGGAATATCGTGTGGGCTAAATTTAGTGAAACACTTTCACTGAGAAATTTCTGCAAAGATCTCCTGAGGTGCCTTAAAGCATTTTATGTATTTAGCCAAGGAGTACCCAGAAAACGCTCGTTGACCAATCAGTGCACTGTATTACGTGAATCTTTTTATTTTCACCAATAGAAAGTCGAACTTCAATAATCAGTATAGCGAGGGTATTTTTTTACGTGAATGAAACGGGAGCTAAACGTCTTTTTGTTTTGCGTTTTCAGGGGCGCGGTGTCCGGCGCCTGCATGAACCCAGCCCGCAGTTGTGGCGAACGTCTGGGGCTACCACTGGATCTACTGGGTGGGCCCTATGGCGGGGGCTCTGCTCACGGTCGGCTTCGTAAGATAGAGTCCAAACTCCCCTTAAACCAAGATTACCATAGTGCTGTTCTGTCAACTACAGCCTACCCTTCCCTATCGCAAGGAGACCATTATGAGCCATTATATTGCCATTACATGGGAAATGTTTAGCTTCAGTTCCATCTGTGCCAAAGCTTCCCTTATTCAAGAAGAATCGAACTTGTGAGTTGTCTGGCCCTACATTTTGAACAATTACACTGACCCTGATACGCACCGACATAATCTTTTATGATAGGCTATTCCACGTCTGCATGTTTCAAGAATAACCCTTTCAGAAATAACAAAATATTACGCTAGGCTCCATTTTGAAGCATGTGGTCCAGCACCCTGTTGGACTCGGTGCCCCCATGGTTGAAAAAGCATCGCTAAAACTCCCTCTAGAGTGGCGAAAACGAGAGGAAGTGCCCTATTGGCTGCCCTTCACATGGGAAAAAAATGATTGAGTGCCCTCTAGCGTGCCCCTTCATGCAATAAATTGTGATGTGCCCTCTAGAGAAAGAAAATTCGATAACGTGTCTTAATGAGTGCCCTTCTAGTGGAGAAAACGTGATGCAGTGCCCTGTAAGGTGCCCTTACAATGGTCTAAACTTGACGTTCCCTATGGGTGCCCTTCCAATGGAAAGGGGTGCCGTTATGAAGTGCCCTCTATGCCGCCCCTACATGACAGTGTCCCAAAGGGTGCCCTTTCCAGAAGAGAAAATGGGATGCAGTGCTGTATAGGGTACTCCTACATGCGTGAGAATGTGGGGAAGTTTCCTAATGGATGCCCCTCCAGTGGATAAAATGTGATGTGGTGCCATATAGGTGCCCTTAAAATGGGATAAACTTGAGGTTCCCTACAGATGCCTTTCTGATGAAAAAAACTCATGAATTGCCCTCTTATATGCCCTTCCAAGTGAGAAAACACGATGCATCATAGCTTTTTGTGCGCTGGTGGGGCCCCATGTCATGCAGTAGGTGCCCTTTATATTTTTTCACCCCTGCCCTTCAAACAGCTTGAGTCCGCCACTGGTCCAGCAATAAAATAATTATTTTAGTGACTTCAAAGCTGGTTTGGTTTTTGTTTTGTGTTTCTGTTTGCTGTTTGTCATCTGTATTTGCTTTATGTCCTTTTGCCTACATAGTGTCTTTGAATATAATAAGATGAAAAATAATAGAGAACATGACTTATGATCTTCATGCCTTCATTATAGTGGATTTTAAAAATAAAAATCACATCTTTATCACAAATAAATAACACTTTCATTGTTAGATGTGATCTAACAGAGGTGAATGACAACAATTAACCATATATGTTATTTATATTGTTTGAAATTTGAGACAAAGATCATATATATTGAGTATTTTTGCAAAAAAATATTTATGGATTGCTCTAATATTTCAGTGATGTCCTGGGTATAGATTTGCCAGGCTAACAGTTTCTCAGGTGCTAATAACTGAAGAACTGAGAACACAAGGGTTAAAGTGCATTTGCTTGCTATAGGTCTTGAACCCCAAATGCCCCTACACCAGGTTGCTCATCAGAAACTTCTGTAAACATTTAAAATATCCTTCATTGCAAATGAAAAAACTGGGTGGGACACATTGCTTCTGGAAAGAACTTTTATTTTTGTTCGTTTCTTTAAATTGAGTTTGCTTGGCAGATGGCATTTAACAAAGCTGCCAGTGGATGACATCTTATCGGTATTTATCTGACAGAGCTGCACCCACAGCTGCAAGGAATTTATCCATTGCCACATGCACCTCAGCGGTGAAATCAGCCGGGAAGTTGACCGCGCAAGCCACCAGGAGGTTGTGGGACAACGTCTAAAATGATAAAAGCAGTAAAATGAGAAAGGTCAAAAATAATTGAGGAATTACATGATCACACCACAAATGTCTTACTCCAGAAATGTATGGTCAAGAAGATTGATGCTTTTCCACTATTATGACAGGGAAGGGGGGCATTCCCCGAACTTTTTACATGTGCTCATATAACAGTGAATCATTGCATAGTTAATTTGCCTCACCTTGAAGTTGCCAGGGTCGATGCGCATTTTGAAAGCATGCAGGTCACTGAGTGCACTTAGTGCACCGACAAGGTCATCCATTTTGCCGACAGCATCGCCAACAGCTGCCATGATGACCTTGCCATGTTTCTTGACAGAGGGAGAGCCAGGTCCAAGGTCAGGCCAGTGAGAAAAGTATACTTTCGTAGCAGGGAAGACTACGATCGTTCTGGCAAGAGATGAGAACAATAGTCAATTGTACTTAATGTAAGCAATAAGAGTTCTGCATACTTTATAAAGCAACAGCTCTTAGCGACTTAACATGAACATTAAATTTATTTGACAGACGCTTTGATCCAAAGCAACCTACAATGAGTACATCGAAGGACTTCCTTTGTACTGGGCAATCATTCATCATGAGAGAGTATATGCCTGCATGCTGTGGTTCAGCACCCAGGTCAGTATATTAATTTTTGTTTGTCTCGCAGCCCTTCTTCACAAACATGTCCATAAATATATTTTATAATTATATAATACATTAAAATCAACAGGCTAAGTCTGTGCGATATGAATACTGAAACTGAGAAATATTGCGTCTTCCATGATTGTCACAAGCACTAAACACCCACACTCATTTTCTGTCATAATTTAATATGGATTTGGCCACATTCACGATCATATCTGAAAGGAAATGGTGAACATTTTTAATCGGTTTACCTTGACAGAGCCTCGGCTCCGAGCTCATCAGCCTTGCTGGAGATCTTCTGCCAGAATCCCGTTACCAAGCTCTTGTCCTTTGCGGTCAGACTCATTTTTAGCTGCTTTGTAACACTTGTCCTCTTAGAACGACTGAGAAGAGAACCAGTATAGTCGTTTCCAAAACAGCCGTTTATATATTGAGCCGTCTGAGTGGACACACCCACAAAATTAATTAACCACGCCTCTGGACTGTATGCCATGCTGGCCCTTATTCTGCCGTAATCTCCCCACATCACAGTCTTCTCTTTTTTGTTTAATGACATATTCCCAAATACAGAGCTCAGTGTAGTGCATGACTCAATGAGATATGACTAACATTGCAATTTGCCCAACTAAAAGGGTTAAGTCTTTTCCCAAATAACTCAATAAACATTAGCATTAAGACATTAATTTAAACCTTTTTTCAAAAGCATTGCAGTTGAATACCATTGGAATGACATGCTCACCAGCCATTCACAACCCAGACAGGGCATTCAAACACAATACCGGATGTAGAAAACAAATAAAAAAACTCAAAATTAATCTGCTTTAGTAGATACTCGCGTTAACTTTACAGTAGGCTACACATGCACATTGTAAGTAATATTCGACTAATTTCATAGTGAACGTTAAATACAGCTAAGAAGGGAGGGTTGTTCATGAAATAACAGTGAATATTATGTAAAGACTATAACATGTTATTTCTAGGTAAATATCAATTTGTGAAAAAAAAATAGAACTTAAAGCAACAGAAAAAACCCAAAATAAGTTATAGTGTTTCATTTATATTTGTATATGTCTGCGTGTTTCAATTGTACCATTATAACTGAGGCTGTACCTCTTAATAATAAGGTTTTCTGAGTTTCTTTATATGACTTTTGTTTGTGTATGGGTTTTTGCACAAGCACTATCTACTACTGAAGCTCCCTTTATCCATGTCTCATGCTCAAAGTATGATAACATTATCTAATAAAAATGGAACAGGATCTCATGGGTGGACTGTGTCACACAAAGATAAGAAATTTGCTTCAAACTTGATAATGTTCATGAAAACTCTTAAAAGCACCCCCACCCACAACCCTTCACCCCACCTCATAAACATAGACTTAGAAATAATACAGCCCTGCACTGAATAAAATATGAATTTTTGTTTATAATATGAATAAAATGTTTGATCCCATAAAACTCAAATTAAATGTTACATGATCACAGGTTCAGATATGTAAATAGGACATTTTAGTGACCATCCTGGGACACACTGCTAATCTGGAGTGCCTTCAGTGTGTTGAGCAAAACTTCAAATAATATGAATCTAATGTCTGTGCTGAGCATTTACAGCCAATACAATAATTTATCAAATCAAAGCTGAGATGCATTCTGGCAAACTGACAGGCAGTGCAGTTCAAGCTCAAGTTTATGTGTATTTATTTACTTCTGCAGCTCTGTTCTTATTTTGCATTCAACCTGCTCCCATCAAAATTATAAGTAAAGACTAAAATGTGAATATATGGATAATATTGTAAATTATTATATAAAGGGAAAGTAATAAGACAACACACTAAAAGGTTAAAAGAGTACTAAAAGAGTAAAATGTGAATACACTGTGGAATACCATAAAAATTCTATTTAAAAGGAAAGTAAAAAGACAACATGGTAAAATGCGCATTTCTTTACTGAGAATAAATAAGGAATTCACTTGTGGCCTGTTCTCAAAGATTCCACAACAGGCATACATGATAGCACAAAATGTATTATGAGTGAATGATTACTCTAACGATTGGAATGTCGATTTAAGTACATTTTATGTTCTGTTTTGTTTTTTAATTCGTGCTTGGTCTTGAATGTTAAATTGTATTCTCCGCGGGACGTTTCCTATTATGGAATTTAATCTAGAACGAATCCAGTCGATGTACGCTACGTCACGCCATTTGGAAAGAATTAACCAATCAGATCAATTGTCCCATTCCGGGGGCGGAGGGAATTTACCACGATAAAAGGGCTCAGACAGTGCAGATCAGATTCAGTTTTCAGCTTGTTGCAGAAGCGGGAGAAGCAAACATGGTCGAATGGTCATCCAGCGAGCGCAGTACTATAAATTCCCTCTGGGGAAAAATTAATGTCGCTGAAATCGGACCCCAGGCTTTGGCGAGGTAGGACTGTAAAGTCTAATATAAAAAAAATAAATAAAGAAAGAATTCTATTTATTATACAATATTAATTATATATGTAGTATGCACAAAAGTTTTTTTAAACATAATAATACGTGTTACGATGTGTTTTATATATATAATTTGTTTAAAAATTTTTGGCATACTACCAGCCTACTAGCCAACGTACCTGCTCTACGATACTAACCTTTGACTAATAATTATGTCACTACTAATAACTAGTATAACACATTGATGTCAACCTGTATTATTATTATTATTATTATTATCCTGTCTCTTCATCAGTGCCTTATCTGTTGTTTGAAATTGTAGAGTTTTGATCGTGTACCCCTGGACTCAGCGTTATTTTGGGAAGTTCGGGGACCTCTCCAATGCTGCGGCCATCCAGGGTAATGCCAAGGTAGCGGCTCACGGAGAGGTCGTTCTGGGCGCCCTGGAGAAAGCTGTGAAAAACATGGACGACATCAAGGGAACATACTCCAAGCTGAGCCACCTGCACTCCGAGAAACTGAACGTCGACCCCGATAACTTCAGGGTAAGTCGACCGGTGTGCGGTACTGCGACCCACCGGGGCTCAGACAAATCTGTGCAGCATCCACAGCGAAAGGAAAATCGCATCTGGCACAGGGAAATTATACGTATTCCCATTCCCTAAGATAACGAAAGGACGTGATCCAAACGTTCTCATGCGTGACAGCGGCCACGGAATGGATAACTCGGAGCTGCTACTGTATTTTGTCGCACAGACACCGTTTGTTGCATAATTGGGTCAACTGTATACAAGTAGATGCGAACGACTATGTACTTGTTGTACTCTGCACAGTTCCAAGTACACACCAGTTCCTGGGTTCAGTTTAACTGCAATGCACCCTGTCCGTAATACAATTAGCGTGCTCTCACAAAGTATTATATTGCACATTACTATAAGGCAGGCTGTAACTCAAGGCTTTGTGGTAGTAATACATAGAAATCTGACGCGTGTGTGAATTACTTATGCATTCAATTAAAAATACGTTCGACACACTGAATGTATACATTGAATCTGGGCCCTGCCGTGTGTCTGCTTGTGATCTGCAAGCATTAGACTAAGGGTTTAAGAGTTTCAACGCTTTCTGAGTTTTCTAATCTATCTACATTTTCATCCACAGCTGTTCGGTGACTGCCTCACCATTGTTTTGGCTGCCAAGCTTGGCGGTGCAGGATTCTGCCCGGAAATCCAAGCCGTGTGGCAGAAATTCGTGGCTGTCGTGGTCAGCGCCCTTACAAAGCAGTACTTCTAAAAGCAACATCCTATCACTGAATGCTTGAATACAATAAATAAAACAAATTTCAAAAGACATTTCCCTGGCTGCTTTGTTTTCTTAGTTTCTCTCTTTCTTTGTCTTAATTTGCATATAAATGAAATGTGCTGGCCCTTCACAAGAGGCAATGAAATTGTCAATCCACCACCAAGGCCCAACCCACCTAGTCCCACTCCCCAAAATATCAAATGATTTCATAGCCTTGTTTTATTGGTGCTTTGTTTGCCTCTGTAAAGCATGTTTGTTGCAGATATGGAAGAATGCTCATATGCCTTTATATTAAATAATTATTAGAACATTTCTGACTATGCCGGTAGCCTCCAATTAATTGAGAATTCATAAACTTCTCTCAATAATAGCTTCAATAATTGAAAGGGGTGCTGTTCCCACAATATACAATGTCCTATTTGGGACAAAAACATATTTTTTCTTAATTCTGCTCTTTACTTCACAATTTTAGATTTGCAATCATACAATTCCCATGTAGTTGGAGTGCAGAATCTCAGTTTGAATTTGAGTGTTTTTATGCATTTTGGATTTGAATTGAAAAAATGAAAATTAGGTTGAAGTGCAGACTGTCATCTTTAATTTAAGGGTATTCCTAAGGGAAAAAATATTACGCTCTAAGTATACCTTTAGGAGATAACTAACTACTAATTTTGTCTGAAAGTTGTGCTTTTGTCCAACTTTTGTCCACATCTCTGTAGATAGACCAGTGCCTATTGTTTTTGCACCACTGAACTCTCAAATGTGCATTCGTCTTTGTAATGAGAGGTTTATGCAGTGCAACCGTACTATCATGTTCCTCTCTATGTAGTTGCGGACAAACTGTTCTTGCTGAAAGTCTGATCACGTCCTGCATTGACATTCTTAGTCACCTGTGGAAGAGTTGCTCTTCTGTTTTTACTTACATATCGCACTAATGCACGAACATCGTGGTCATCGAATGTGCGCTGTCGACCGTAATCTCCATCCCCCTTTAGTCACTGTTTCTATTGCCACTCTTTCCAGGCTGACATATTTCAGCAACTTTTTTTCTCTTCTCATTTGGAATATATTTGATTGTGATATGGTGTGCTTGCAGTGGTGGTGACTATTTCATTCTGATGACACGGTTCCATGTAAGTGAGGTTTAGATTCAACATGGCTGGCTGCACTCAAGCCTGGCTGTGTTCAATCAGCTGATTAATCAATTTACCAAATTATACATTTAATTAGGTTAATTGGTTGCTTGAGTAATTAAAGGGGCAATTACTTTTTCACATAGGTGTTATGGATGTTTGATAACTTTTTTCATTAAATAAATGAAATAATTATTCAAAAATGTGTTTTGTGTTAACTTAGCGTCCCTTTGTCAAATACAAAAATGTGTCTAAAGATGTGAAACCATTTAGTGTGAATATGCAATAATCAAGGAAATCATGAAGGGGAAAAAAACGTTTTCTCGGCATCTGTGTATCCTGGGGTATGACTGGAAAAAGAAATCTGGTTTTGTCCAGTATCAGAAGTACATACAATAACTACAGAATAAAGAAAATACAAAACAATATTTGGGATTTCTTTGTTGTTTTTTTTGAACAAATATGTCCTGTAAGTTCACTGAGTGAGAATTGGATCAGGGAATTTGGTACAGATGTGCTCTTTATTTTAAGCTTTGAACCATGTCTGTACTGCATATAGTTTTGGAGATAATGGGGTTTATTTTAGACTGGAGGAGAATCGTACAAAAAGTCTTGGGTTTTAAATGAGTTTTAAGGGGTTAAAGTTGACTTTCAGCAAGTATACTAGTAGTATGGTATCTATGGATGAACTATATAGTGCACTAAAATACCAACTGAAGTATATGAAATTTAGTATCATTATTTGAAATGCAGCTGCGTGGCATGGTGGTGCAGTGGATACCATCCTGGCACCCCTCTGCATCGGCCTTACTGTGGTGGCCAATATCCTGGCTGGGTACAGCTTTTAAAAATCAGTGTTAAGTTCTCAATGTCCGTATGGGTGGTTATTAATGTTCTATGGTGCCTTGTAATAAAGTTGCAATGTTAGGCAAATGTCACAATTTGAAAACCTTTCTAAAAGCATGTAAAAGGCTTGTTTAGGAATATCGTGTGGGCTAAATTTAGTGAAACACTTTCACTGAGAAATTTCTGCAAAGATCTCCTGAGGTGCCTTAAAGCATTTTATGTATTTAGCCAAGGAGTACCCAGAAAACGCTCGTTGACCAATCAGTGCACTGTATTACGTGAATCTTTTTATTTTCACCAACAGAAAGTCGAGCTTCAATAATCAGTATAGCGAGGGTATTTTTTACGTGAATTAAACGGGAGCTAAACGTCTTTTTGTTTTGCGTTTTCAGAGGCGCGGTGTCCGGCGCCTGCATGAACCCAGCCCGCAGTTGTGGCGAACGTCTGGGGCTACCACTGGATCTACTGGGTGGGCCCTATGGCGGGGGCTCTGTCACGGTCGGTTTCGTAAGGTAGAGTCCAAACTCCCCTTAAACCAAGATTACCATAGTGCTGTTCTGTCAACTACAGCCTACCCTTCCCTATCGCAAGGAGACCATTATGAGCCATTATATTGCCATTACATGGGAAATGTTTAGCTTCAGTCCCATCTGTGCCAAAGCTTCCCTTATTCAAGAAGAATCGAACTTGTGAGTTGTCTGGCCCTACATTTTGAACAATTACGCTGACCCTGATACGCACCGACATAATCTTTTATGATAGCCTATTCCACGTCTGCATGTTTCAAGAATAACCCTTTCAGAAATAACAAAATATTACGCTAGGCTCCATTTTGAAGCATATGGTCCAGCACCCTGTTGCACTCGGTGCCCCCATGGTTGAAAAAGCATCGCTAAAACTCCCTCTAGAGTGGCGAAAACGAGAGGAAGTGCCCTATTGGCTGCCCTTCACATGGGAAAAAAATGATTGAGTGCCCTCTAGCGTGCCCCTTCATGCAATAAATTGTGATGATGTGCCCTCTAGAGTAAGAAAATTCGATAACGTGTCTTAATGAGTGCCCTTCTAGTGGAGAAAACGTGCCTTACAGTGCCCTGTAAGGTGCCCTTACAATGGTCTAAACTTGACGTTCCCTATGGGTGCCCTTCCAATGGAAAGGGGCGCCGTTATGAAGTGCCCTCTATGCCGCCCCTACATGACAGTGTCCCAAAGGGTGCCCTTTCCAGTAGAGAAAATGGGATGCAGTGCTGTATAGGGTACTCCTACATGCGTGAGAATGTGGGGAAGTTTCCTAATGGATGCCCCTCCAGTGGAGAAAATGTAATGTGGTGTCATATAGGTGCCCTTAAAATGGGATAAACTTGAGGTTCCCTACAGATGCCTTTCTGATGAAAAAAACTCATGAAGTGCCCTCTTATATGCCCTTCCAAGTGAGAAAACACGATGCACCATAGCTTTTTGGGCGCTGGTGGGGCCCCATGTCATGCAGTAGGTGCCCTTTTTATTTTTTCGCCCCTGCCCTTCAAACAGCTTGAGTCCGCCACTGGTCCAGCAATAAAATAATTATTTTAGTGACTTCAAAGCTGGTGTTTGAAATCAGATCTTAAACGCGTCTGATTATTGTTGTTTAATTCCACATCCCTCATTGCATCTTTCTGTTTTTCCCGTTTTCTTTTTGATGTTCACAGACTCCTGTTGGGTGACCGGGCGATACGCGTGCTTCTGAAGTAACAGGCTTAAGTTGCAACAGTAAGCCTCGAGGAAGATCGTTCCAATATCCACGTGAAGGAATAAACCCTCCTAAAACGGCTCGGTTCTATTTCAAGCCATTAAGGGATTATTCATGCCAACTACAGTAGCTGGTAGCTACTGTAATTTTTTAGCCACGATTCACTTATTCACCTTTCACTGCAGGAATATACTGTAGGCTATAGTAAATATATATATATATATATATATATATATATATATATATATATATATATATATATATATACTGTGCACTTAGGGCACGTAAATAGCCTGCCTATTTAAAAAGGAAACATCAAATAGCCATACGTGTCTGAACACACTACATAGGACTACGCTGTAAAAATATCCTCCGCCCCCGTAAAAAAAAAAACGGCAGCAGTGCTGCCACTGAAAATCAATTTACTGAAGGGAAAATACTTCAACATCCGGTTATTTAGCTGCTATTTAACTGTTATCATAAATCTTATTTTATGGGATTTATATATGCAACAAATATAAATGTATACTATGCAATATTCCAGCGATTGTTTTCTTTTTAACAGTAGGCTAACCATTATAGGCTACCGTTTTGTTATGGAGGAAGCTCATATTGCCAATAGACATATATTATATACTATGTATAAAATTAGAAACCAAAATAAATAGGTAATGTTTCAATAGACATACAATGTCAGAAACGCTTTATATGTGCGATATTGCCAGACATTGATACATTACCAGTTTCATGAATTGTTAATTTATTAGCCAGTTTTTATTTTTTTTATTTTTTTGGCGTTTTTTTAAATTATTATTATTTTTTAAATACTTATTATACCTCGGGTTTCTCGTCTGTGTCAGTTTTAAGATGGCTCTGGAGGGGCTAAATATTTTCATTCGGTAATCGCAGATGAGACATGCTAATTGTAAATGAATTGTTCGCCGATTGCTCACAATTTATGCAGTCTGCCGGGCACCAGAAAAGAAAAGATGCTGCAAGATTCCAGTACAAAGTGGCCTTCGTCAGGATGGTGGACGAATGCCGCTTGTGCTGAAACGCGATTATGTTTTTCATTGCTGTTCGACTGTATGCATACGCCAAACTAATAAAGGCTTTTTAATGACCAAAACTGTTTCCTCCACCACGTGTGCCATGAAGCCTTTATTATTATTATTATTATTATTATTATTATTATTATTATTATTATTATTATTATTACTTTTTATTGCTTTCTCTAAATCTGTAAGATAAAGTAGCCTACATTTTGTCAGATAGGCGGAGTGGAAAAATAAACCTTTCATCCACTATGCACTAAATATATAAATATATAACTAGGAACAAGCTAAGACAAGCACGCACCCGCGCGCACACACACACACACACAGGGTGTTTCCTATGTGCTGGGCTCGTGATCAACGGGTTTTGAGCATGCTGCAAAGAAAATAGCTGAGTCCTTAAGTACGGTGTGTTCACGTTCATCGGTCAAGGATTTTCGAATAAAACGCAGCTTATGAGGTTTTCAGAATGTTAGTGAGACAGATATTTCGACATTGTACTGTGCACAATTTAAGGGCATCATCTGCGTTCAAATCTGTTATAACAATCTCATTATGATATAGGCTGTTTATAATGTTGAGTTACTATGATAGTCCATTTGCGATATCTACCACTTTCGAACGGTAAAAAGTAGGCTGAGGCACTCTCTAGAGGGGCATGCGCGCGTGAAAAACAGTGGCATGGAAAATAACCACTTACGAATCCTCATGAACTAGTGTGTGTGTGTGTTTGTGCATGGGCGCGCGTGCTTATATCGACTACATTTGTTCATAATTGTTCTAAACATGTTTTTATTTTGCCTGTTTTCATACATCTAACATGTTTGTGTTAATGTTAAATTCATCAGTATTTCTAGTGCAGCCCTTGACATTAGTTTATTTCCCTTCCATTGTAAAATGTACATTTTGCTTTGATCTGTTGTGTCAAGACTTTCAAAACTGATTTTTAAAAACAAACAAAACCCAGGGTTAATCTCTTCTGTGGAGCTTTTTCCAACAGGGGAGCTGCCTGGGTCAGAATTGTAAATTAGGTCAAGTGCTGAAACTGTGATTGGAGATCAGGAAACGAGTCTTCCCCTTTTACGACGGGGCGAAGGCACAATTCTGGTTTATGCTATCCACAGATCTGTCAAAGTTCATGCGATTAGCCGGTATATATTGGAACCGGCTTTGGGATCTGGAGCAAATCCCACATCGTACCGCCGGGCACAGGCTTGCGGACAAACAGCGTAACGTTAGAGGAAAAATCAGCGCTTTGCAGCATGGAGACACACGGACACACAGGTCCCTGCCCGCATCTCCGCTTGCCTGAGGGACATACAGAGCTGGATGGACAATCACCACCTGAAGCTCAACCCGGGAAAGACGGAGCTAATCTTTATTCCTGCTCTATCCTCTCCCCTCCTCGACTTTTCCATTTCCCTAGGGGACACCTTAGTGACATCATCACCCTGTGCCAAGAATCTCGGAGTGGTGATGGGCAACAGGCTGTCCCTCTCCAAGAGCATCGCAGCAGTAAGCCGGGCATGCAGATTTTTCCTGTATAACATCCGCAGAATCCGCCCCTTTCTCACCACCTACTCAACCCAGCTCCTGGTCCAAGCAATGGTTCTATCCCGCCTGGACTACTGCAACTCTCTTCTGGCTGGACTACCGGCATCTGCCACCAGACCCCTGCAACTCATTCAGAATGCTGCGGCTCGTCTGGTCTTCAACCTCCCCAGACACTCCCACGTCACTCCCCTGCTCACTACCCTCCACTGGCTGCCTGTTATTGCTCGCATCAAATTTAAAACATTGGTCCTAGCATACCAGGCAGTCAAGGGATCAGCCCCAGCATACCTCCACAAGATATTCAAACCCTACATGCCAGCCAGATCCCTCCGTTCTGCTACCTCAGGACGCCTAGCACCTCCCCCTCTTCGCACCTGCACTTCCAGAACACGTCTCCTGTCTGTTCTGGCCCCACGATGGTGGAATGACCTCCCTGAGAAGGTCAGAACAGCTGAGACACTGACCCATTTCAAACGACGACTGAAGACTCACCTCTTCAGGCTGCACCTCTCCCCATCCCTCCCTACCCCCCTGTAAATGACTGTAAGCTTAGGGTTGTAACTAGGCAGCTGTTTCATAGGTGACTTAGGTGCATTAACTGTCTTAACTACTGCTTGTATTTTTTCCATAGATTGCGTTGTTGCCGTCCTCGTTGTGTTAGTGTTAATCAGTTTAACCTTCAGGGTCCAAGTTGAACTATGCGGTTGTTCCCTGCACTTGGACCGGCACTTCTCTCTAGGGGTTTCGTCATACTTGTTCCTGGTTATGGTTTATACACTTTGTTGTACGTCGCTCTGGATAAGAGCGTCTGCCAAATGCCTGTAATGTAATGTAATGGAGACGACACTGTTGCCGAAATCCAAAAAGTGTGTGGGACCTCCGAGCAAGTTCGAGCGCCTGGTCCAGCCCTGCATAGCTGAGATGGTGGGTACTGCGTTCTTCGTGTTCATCGGCTGCAAGTCAGTCATCGAGAACACTGAGGCGACGGGAAGGTTTCAGCCGGCGCTGGTGCACGGTCTTGCGGTTGCGGTCATGGTGGCATGCATGACAGAGATCAGATGAATTCCCGGTAAACTTTTAAACTGTGATTTTCCAGAAACATTGACCTTTTAAGTACGTTTAATTTCTAGTAGTTTGTGGGGTTTGTGTTTGTTTGTGTATGGTCACAACAGGTTCAGCAATGGAAAAGAAATTCATTTTTATCCCTTGTAGAGCAGTCATGAGTGTTAATTTCAAGAACCGTTTATTTTTCTGACACCTACACTCCAATGGACATCTTGCACAGGGACACTTCGACACGCCCAGGGTGGGGGATCGAACCGGCAACCTTCCGACTGCTAGACAACTGCTCTTACCTCCTGAGCTATGTCGCCCCTTATTTAACTATATTTTTTGTCATCCAAGAAACCTGTAATGTCATAAAAATATACATTTTTCTGCTGGGTCTCAGGAGAATATCTCTGACGAACAAAAATTGATGTAAGTTCATTATAATGCATGATTATATATTATTTTATGTCATATAGAACTTATGAGAGTATTATGAATGCTTTATTAGACCTTCTTCAAGTGAAGTGTTTCCAAAATAATTGTTACTGTTTACAGGGAGTTTGAAGCAGTGTAATGGAAACTGTCTGCACATGAAGTGTCAGGCTAAAATCCAGTTCCACTGTGCCCTTGAGCAAAGTCCTTGCTATTTGAAAGCACATCCAGGGGGAGCTGTTTGTGTACTTTTTATATCATTCCAAGTATTTTGGAACACTAAGCATTTTGGAATGTAGTGGGTATTTTTACATATCTTGAGCATTTTAGGATTTTGGGAGACATTTGGAATGTTGTGAGCATTTTGTAAAGCTATGAACATTTTGGCAGCTTTCTTGTTTTGCATAGGTCACTGGTAAGCATTTGCAACCTTTTGCAGAACCCTTCCTTGGCTGTGCTGTGTTTCTATGGTTACGTCCACATGGTGGCGCTGTTTAGCTAGATGTACGAGGTGTCTCTACAGTGGCTGCTGCGGTCTGGAAACTAATTCAGATTTCAAATATTCCAAAGGCTTCCACAGTGCTCTGCATTCACAGCCACTGCACTGGTTTTAACAGGGAAAAAACGCTACCATCCAGAAGGGTGTTGTGTAGAGTTTCCGACAGTTTAAGATAAATGTCTGTTCAAGGGCATAATGTCTCAAATGGCCGCCACCTACAGAATGCACAGGAGAGGTCAGCCCTCTTCAGCCTTTTTACCTGTCTTCTGTCCCTGTACTGAAACCATGTTTTTTCCCAGGTGTTGACGACAAGGGAGAAATACGCCCAGGCCACTGGCGCGGCCTTCACCGTCCTCCAATCAGAGGATCATCTGGGGGCAGCCATCTTTGGAGAGGCCGCCATGACCTGCCTGGTCACTTTGGTGGTATTGATGGGTGCAGTCAACCGCAAGAGCAAGAGCCCCCTTGTGCCCTTCCTGGTGGGCGGAGCCATCGTCATCTGCGTCCTGGCTGGGTATGTTCAGTGGGAGAGGGGGCGGATCTTCCTGAGGGAGTGGTTTCCACAACAAGCTTGTGAACTTTAGCAAGACACTTGGTTTATGTCTGATTTCTCCTGAGGGTTTTAAAAGTTCAAACTTTTTTTTGACTTTTCTGATGGGTTTTTTTTTTTAAATCTAAGTGAAGCATTAGTAATCTCTCTAGTGGCCAAATTATATTCACAGAAGATAAAAAAAAGTCAACTTCCACAGAAAAGTGTGTGTTCGTGTATATTTATAGGATGTATGTATGTAAATGTAGAGTGAAGTAAACCTCCTGATAGTGCTTCCAGTTTTTTGAACTTTAAGAATATTTGTTTTGCCAGATAATGGACACACATATCTTTTTAAAAAATTTAAACTGTCTTAGTTGTCTTGTTTGGTTGACTTGGCAGCTTTGACAGGTTATGTAGTTGGTTAAATCAGCAGGTTGATGAACTGACTGTGGTCTGAAAGCACTGTGTGTGTCGTTGCAGGGGCGACGTGTCCGGGACGTGTTTGAACCCCGCCCGAGCTCTGGGGCCGGCGGTGATCACGAACTACTGGGCGCACCACTGGGTGTACTGGGCGGGGCCCACAGGGGGCAGTCTCGTAGCTGCTGCTGTAGTGAGGTGAGTGGGCGGGCGGTGCACAGGAGTAAAGGTCTAACATGCACCCTGTCAAATTTGGCTGTTTCAACAGAGTTTTTCTCTAACCTGCACTTCACTACGCAGGTCAGCAAAGAGCTCTGGTCTCTTTTGCTGTGATAAACTGACAAATCATTGCAAGCAGGGAATTCCAAGGGATCATGCTGATGACGGGGGGAGTCAGGTTTAATGGGTGGAGCTCTAATGACCTGTCATTGAATTGTTTGTAGCTATCAAATGTGTGTGGTCTCAACTGCAAAAAATGATTGGTCCAAATCAGTGAGTAGAAAATTGTGACTTTTTTGTTGACCCATAAAGACCAAATGGACTTCAAGGAACACAAGGAGAAATTTTGATATGTTACCACTTAGGTTGCTAATTTCTGTACCATTATGTCATAAATATGTCACATTGGACTTTATATTTAGTGTGAGTAACATAGAGAATTAATACTTTTTGCTAAAAATCTAAACAGAAGTACATTTTCCATATTCTATTGTTTATTTTAACTTAATCAATGTTTATGAAGTCTGCTGAAAACAACATTGTTACAAAACCTTACAAAGCTCTCTTAGCCAGCTGGAAAATTCATGCTGTAAGTTGATCAGCAAAACCTTGCTGGTGAGCCTAGCCAATCAATATGGTCTTGCTCGTTAAGCTGGTCATCCAGCAAGCTGGTCAACCAGCATGGTATTGCTCGTTAAGCTGGTTAACCACATTGGTTATACCGGTTAAGCTGAATGACAAAGATTTAATTAACTCTATTCTGTTCTATAAATATAGTATATTGTATTATTGTTTATTTATTTTTCTCATTAAATATTTATATTGTCATGGTAACATGAAATAGTGTGCAGCACAATGGTATGCTGGATGGCGTTTGTGCCTCACAGCAAGAAGGTCCTTGGATGGGATCTTGGATAGGACCTTTGTGTCTGTGGGTCTTTTCCATGTACTTTGGTTTTCTCCAAAGTCCTAAGACAAAGTGGTTAGGCTAATTGGAGAGGCTGAAATGCCCAGTCAGTTTTTTGGTACAGGCTGTTTTTGCGGCTGACTAATTGTTTGCATCTTTCTCTGTAGTTCTGTTTGTCAAGCCTTCTGCAGACAGTAGTCACTGATACATCCACCATGCCTGCCTTCTAAAGACTGATTCTGATCTATCAGACAGGTTTTTATTTATTATGGAGAGAATTCTTCAGTCATAAACTGTAATGTTCTACCTTAGCCTACCGGGCCCTTTGTGATTATTGAGCTCACCAGTGAGTGCTCTCTTTGTTCTCAATGATGTTCGAAACGGTTGATTTTGGTAAGCCTAGGGTTTGGCCTGTGTCTCTCACTGATTGTCCTGTATTTTTCAGCCTCAGAATGGCTTCTTTGACTGTCACTGGCACAACTTTGGTTCTTATGTTGACAAACGGCAATAACAGACACCAAAGGCATACATACATACACCCAATGCTGACAGTTTTTTGTGTTACTGCAGTCAAAATTAGTTGGCATAATCTCTTGTTTTTTTGCCCCCCTTTTTTCAGACTTTTGCTTGGAGATGAAAAGACCCGTGTTATCCTGAAATGACAGGGTAGCTTGACGGAATCAATTGCCTTTGGATTTCTTTTCTTGTGAAAATGTACATACGTAGCCAGATGAACATTTTAAAAGTAAACGGAACGGTTCTGAAACAGAGGTGTGTGTGTGTGTGTGTGTGTGTGAGCGCATGCGTGCATACGTTTGTGCGTGCATTTGTGCGCGTGTGTGTGTGTGTGTGCATTTGCATGCGTGCGTTTGCTCGTGCGTGCACGTGTGTGTGTGTGTGTGTGTGTTTGCCCAGGCGTTATCTTGTCAATGTTCTCACTTTGAAAATTTTCTGATAGTGAAAACGGAAATAAACAGCTGAGTGGAAACAGTTCTAAAATGTGTCTCCTTTCAGAAGGGTTCGTTTCAGACCCTTTCAGTCTCTGTACCTGTCTGTGACTGTCTGTACTATTTCATGTTCGTCCTTAAATACACTTATTTCGATCATTTATCTCCTGGTTCCAAACCAGCTTAGGTTTGACTTGTATTACTTACACATAGACATTGATAAGCAGTGAAACAGCAAGTCTATCCCCATGTAGCATGCCTTTAATTATTAGTTGCCTAATTTTAGAAAACATCCGTGGACATAAATATGTATGTATTTATAGCTGAGAGCTTAAATTTTAATTAGCTACTGGTTATAATATTCTAATATGAATTTTGCCAGTGTAATATGGGTAAGAGTGAAAAGTGTACCCATCAGCCCCGGTCTCCTTTATATATAGCTACGTATTAGTTAGGCGATAGCGTAGAAACAACAATATTTTGACAAGACAAGCATATTTTTTAAAATAGGTACTTTCAACAGCAATACTCTGTATATGTACGGCATTCAACGATCATTTTATCGATCATCATAAAGTATCTGTAGGCCTGGCATAAAGGAGAGGTCTGGTTGGTGCGCAGAGTCTGATGATCTTTTCAACATATAATGAGTTGTCCCTTTGGTTGATCAATGGGCTAGCACCAAGGTTCTGAATTTGATACCAGCTGATATGCAGCCTGTGGAGGGAAATGAGAAGGTGAGTGAGCCTGGTGACGTCATAGTTCAGATGAGAAGCACAGTAACAGACGTTCTGGGTGAGCCAGCAGAGGTACCAGGGAGAAGGGAGTTAAAGCTGTCCAGATAGGAGATGACTAGTGCCTGGACTGAGAGGTGGGTAGAGTCAGTGGTGAGGAAGGGGCCGGTTCTCTGGATGTTGCAGAGGAAGAATCCACACGTCCAACACGTTGCTGTGATGTTCTATGATAGGGACAGTTTGTTGTCCAGTACCACTTAAGGCTTCAACATGCCTTTGTGGACACACACACGCCATCCGCTACAATCCAGCATAAGTCATTGTGGACGCAGGAGCTCACATGATAGCACACCATCAGTGTAGCAATGATAGAACAGGCCATGGGAGGGTGGAACCAAGAGGCTTAGTGTATAAATGGAAGAGGAGGGGACTAAGGACTGAATCATGGGAGACACCTGTTGAAAGGTTCTCAAAAAAGCTGCCTGGATTGAGGTATTATTCAGGCACGAAGGTAGGAAGCAAACCAGCCAATAGCCGTGCTGCAGGTAGTCAGGATGACAGCAGCATGTGACATCGAAGTGGATTAAAATAGAGTAGAGAGAAGCAGCCTTAGCACAGTGGAGCATGGCACAAACTTATTTGAGTGGACAGCTCTGAAGCCAGGCTTGTGAGGAATGTGATTGACAGTCCAGTGCCATTACAAAGCGGGTGAGGTACCACCCTTCCAAGTGACACACAGTGACTAAATTGTCCCTGATTGGTCCACAAAATATTAAAATATCATGCAATTGACAAATCAACAAATCAGCACATGGGGAGAGCTTAAATGAAGAAAAAACACCTATTGCAACTATAGGTTCTTGTGGGGAAAAAATGATTGACTTTGTATTTTGACCATATTAGTACCATTGACTTACAGTGAAACAGGTGGCAGAAAATCTATGCTGCAGCCAACTGCACTGGTGCTAGAGAGCAAAGACCAGGAAGTGAATCTCAGAAATGAAGCTCAGACTTGACTGCTTTTTGAGATGCAGAATGATCCACAAGAAAGCACTGAATTCACACTGGTTTTGGTCATTGTGATGTATTAATTTAGCCAGCAACTAAACCTTTGTGTACCCTACTACTGAATAATGGCTAATGCTAAGTGGGGTTTAATTTAGTTAACTCTTTGGTGGGAGGCCAACTGGGGAAACTGAGAAGTATCTGTAAGTGGTGATGGTTGGTCGTAGGAGGCGCTATTACTTCTGGACCAATTAAACCTACAGGACAAAACCTATACAGTACAGTGATGGAAAGTCACTGGAATGTGCTTTAGGAGATGCCATCTTGCAGGTAAGGTCTTAACTCAATGTTCATTTAAGATTTCATGGAACTCACAAAGAGTAGAGGGGTTCCTCCGTGTCCTGTCAAAATATGTACCACGACTAGCGTAACCAGAACATCCCCCTGTTTAACTGCCTGAATTTGTATATTCACTCGTTGGTAACTTTATTAGTCTTATTCTTATTATGTCAGGACACAGCTGCCTGCTTGCATGCTTGTTGATGTTATATGTCAAGAACGGGCAGTAGATGGCAATGTTTCTCTTTTTTATGTTCAGCACTGGCCTGCAGCAGACGTTATTTTCTCGATTGAACACCCGTGAGTTACAGGCGTGTAATAAATTGAAATCAATCTTCTTCGTTTGTGAAAATCCGCTGCAGTCCTTATTCCCAATTCTAATTAAAAAAACAACAACAAGTGCTCTTTGAAGACGGAAGAAAAGAACAGAAGAGAGAAGAGATGATATTCGTGCGTATCTGGCGGTCTTCTCAACCGTCATTTTCCAAGTGAAAATTCCGCATACACCGTTGTTGTGTTTGCAGGAAAACAAACTAATCAGTCTAATGTGTTTGCCATGAATTGATTCACTGGTCCACTGAAGCATTGTGGAATAAAAACGTCGCTGTTTAAACAGCTTTGGAGTTACGTGAAGTGCATCTTCTTGCTGTCTGTCATCAAATGTTTTAAAAAATGGCAGGACATCAGATGCTCCATACTGATACATACTGTATATAAAATTACTAGTATGACACATGCATATCTGAAACTAAAACCATCTCTCAACAAGACCAGTCTAAAATTGAATCAGAGCAATCAAAACCATACGCTGCATCTGAAATGTTATTATTATTATTGTTATTGTTGTTTATTCGGTACTCTATACGTGCGTGGACACCTATCCCTTTTAGCCTGCTTATCGGCCTATCTGATTCAGCACTGGACAGCTCCCTATACAAGCGTTCAGTGGTGCAAATGGCCAGGGTAGAAGCTGACTGACCGCCGATCAGAGAGAGGTAGCCCACTAAAACTGGCGTAACAGATTGTAAAGCCCGTAGCTTTAGATTGTAAAGATCTTTTGCTATCAGCAATTTTTCTTTGTGATCAAATAACGAGAACAGTTGTAGGCCCAGATCCAGTAAGAACTGGATCTCTGACTGCGGGTAATTTGTGCTCCTGTCTGCGGACTGAGACACAATAATATTGTAGCGATTTCCGCAAGAGACAAGCCAGGCGGGTCGCACTCCAGAGCCGCTGCGCTCATTTATCGACGTCAAAAGAAAGCAGTGCAAGCGCAAGATAAAACACACTGGTTGTATGCTCATTTTATACCCAACTTGCGGCCCAGAATGCAAATCTGATACACAACAGTGCACCGAATCTTACTGGCTATTTCTCAGTCCAATTCTGGACTAGCTACATTAACACACGGAAGTTATTTGTGAATATTAAACTAGTTTAATGTTCACAAATAATAGCAGCCGCCGTTACAACATAAATAACCTTGTTGAATTCCTGTTGTATTCGGAGCGCTGTATGTAAACACTAAACTAAAATACTGTATATCAACTTATATAAACACATGTTTTAAATAGATATTTTCATATTTGTAAAACATTTTGTTTTATATTGTACCCTTCATAATTATTTTAAAATACAGCATTCAATAAATAATTTAAACTGTATATATAAGTTCAACTGAATTGACCAACATGAACTTTTCTCAAATTATACATTTATTTAATTTAATTAAAATTATACATTTAATTATATTACTGCCCAAAATATTTTGGTTACACACGGTATTTTTGAAATTGAGTGTCTTTAAATAGGTTAGTGGTATTAAATAATGTGAATATTTTACACTGTAATGTAAGCGTTAGGTAATAGTTTTTGTGATGCATGCAACAGTGATGGTCAGTGGAGGATGCGCTAAAAACAAAAACCAAAAACAGACCAAAATACACAGAATCTTCGTCCATATCGTCAGCCAACGAAACATAACATAACAAAAACGAAACAACTGGCGTATGTTTATTACATACACAACGGGACGCCGTCGCTGATCCACCGCTATGATCACTTGCTATGGTCACTAGTTATTCATACTTCCTAGTCCCGGACAGATGGAAACAGAAACGGTAACCGTTCCCACGAGTCCTGAGCAGCGCGGAACGGCACGGAGCGGCCCTGGTAACGGTTCGGCCCTGTGGTGGAAAAGTGCCTAATGAGAATGTAGGGGAGCAGCAGTCCTTACAATCTCATTGGTCAGACCCGCAACCTACTGTCATTGGTATATGTGTTTTGGCAGTTTTTTTTTGCATTTAAAATCGGACAGAAAAGGAGATTGAAGTTTGAGCAAGATGTCCACGAGCGTGCGGGATGAATTTGAATGAGCGCGGATTATCTCCTAGTGAGAGAACAGCAAATTTGTGCGCGAGCAGGGTAAATTTGTGGGCCTACGTAAATTTTTGCATGAGAGAGAGAAATTTGCTGAAGAAATTGTGCTCTCGCATTTACACTGCGGCGGGTTTCCTAGAAGCCTCTACGCTAAGAGCCGCTATAAATGGTTCTTACAATCGTTCTTAAAATAACGTGGATTTCACAGACACATTCGCAACATAATTCTATACAAATCCGAATGCCTGTGTGTCAGGGGGCTTTTTGCACAATATTGTGGTTTGGCCCTTCTGTCTCACACACAGACACAAACACATGTGAACAGGCACACAAGCTCCACAGACTTGATCCACTCAGACACAGCCTTGCAGACACACACAAACACACAGAGAGAAACAGAGAGAAGAGGAGAGAAAGGGAGAAAGATAAAAGGAGAGAAACATGGCATTTATACTGATGAACTGCTTAAAAATCTCAATAAAACTCTATTTTTTATTAGCCTATTGTGGCCTTTGTATTATACCTTTAATATTTCACATATTGATCATATTTATTTGTATTCCATTGAATATTTATGTTTTCTGGTTCTTATTGGAATTAAATGTTGATAATTGTTTCTATTGGTTGCTTCATTCTGTCGCATTTTAACATTGTGCCAACCAACCCCGTGTTGCTGTGCAGTGCACAGCATGACTTTAATTATTAGTCGCCTAATTTTAGAAAACATCCGTGGACATAAATATGTATGTATTTATAGCTGAGAGCTTAAATTTTAATTAGCTACTGGTTATAATATTCTAATATGAATTTTGCCAGTGTAATATGGGTAAGAGTGAAAAGTGAGCCCATCAGCCCCGGTCTCCTTTATATATGGCTACGTATTAGTTAGGCGATAGCGTAGAAACAACAAGACCCAAACACCAGTGTAATATTGAGCCATTTTTATTCATTGACTGGTTCTTTTGTTCAGGAAATACGACATCCAGAGCTGTGAACACGCCCGAAACGTGCTTTTAGCGGTATCTCTCGGAAAGAGCAAGAGTGAAGTTCTGGAAGAATTTGTCAACGGACAGGTGCACCTCGGGTGTGAAATCATTGGGGAAGGTCATGCAAATGACCACCATGATGTTGTGGCCCAGGATCTGAAAGAAAATGCAAATTGAAAAGAAAAACAAAAAAATCATGAATGCGTACATAAACAAGTTAATGAACAACGGCATCAGGATAATATGAGAAAATCATTGTGATCTTGCGATAACAGTGAAAAATACTATAAAACAAGAATTAGATATAATTCCCACCTTGAAGTTGGCAGGGTCCACGCGCAGTTTGAAGGCGTGCAGATCGCTGAGGCTGCCCAAAACAGTGGTCATATTTTCAATCCTATTAACGACGTCGCCGATGGTTGCCAAGATGAGGGCACCGTGCTTCTTGACCTCGGGAGAGTTGGGGGAAGTGTCCTTCCAGTGGGCGAAGTAGGCTTTGGTCTGGGGGAAGACCCTCAGCATTCTGACAGAATTGTAATAAAAGATTGCTTCAATCAATTTATAACGAGCACAAAGTAGTCTGTTACCTTGCATAAAGTTAACCAAACTACCATTCCAAACGTGATCACAATTCGTTATTATAGCCTTAAAGAATTCAATTTCCTTATATAAAAAATTGAATAATTGACTGAAGTTGGGAGAGCATCGTACGTATATCGATGAGCTCCAAACTCGGAATTAATTGTTCTGAAACTGTGTTACCTGCCCAGCGCTTCACCGCCGATTTCATCAGCCTTCGGGGCTATTTTGTTCCAGAAGCCCTTCACAACGGCCATATCCTTCGCGCTAAGACTCATGGCTGCGTTCTGATAGTCTTTCTACCTGTGCGAGAAATAGAAGGCTAACTTATCCTGGATGGGCTGTCCTCGGGCTTTTTATTGAATTGTAGGAGGTACACCCAGATACAACATCTAAGCTCCGCTTCGTTCGATTGGTCAAGAATGTTGTTACGTAAAAACATTTGGAGGTGTGCCGAGGCGTTTCTATCACTTTCAAGATTAGGCAATATGGTATACCTAGTTTATATAATACATTTATTACAAAGTAAAACTACGCGAATCTTTTTAATAATTAGGCTAATTGTTGTTTTCGTGTAATAATAGATATAATGTAGACTATCGATTCTTATGACTAGGCTATCTGACTGATATGGCTCGTTTTCTTAAATGGTGTATACATTTATTTTTAAAAGCAGGAAAATTATTTCGAGGATTCGCAGCACATTCGCCTACTAGTATTGGTATTCCCCTAGTGTGTTAACCTACATCGTGTCTGGTCAAGAATAATGGGATAATATTAGGTGATAATTTGAAATTCAAACTTTAGAATTTAGGATGAACTGCAACCTAAAATTTAACGTGACACGTCTGCTTTGTGTAGCTATTGGCATTCATGCGTAGGCTACTGGATATTCTTTTTAGGATTGACACGTTTGAAATGTCCTTTGCAGGAGTGCTCGATTGCAGAATTGTTCTTGTTACTTTGCATTTTCAATCTGGTGCCATATAACCTATTTCTGCAAAAGAATAGCCCACCGATTTTGTTGTGAGGCCACAATTTATTAAATCAATTCCACTGTTTTATGTAAGTGATGAAATAGTTATTTGTGCTTTATTTAAAAGGCCGGACATTAAATTCATAGCCTAAATGTGAAAGTGAAACTCCAAGAAAAAGCTAAATTCAGGAAGATCATGCGATAACAATATTAGCTAATCCCTTTATCTGCAAGTGATACATTGAATGTTTTTTTTCTATAGATTCCAATAAAAAATCATGTAGGCCTATAATTGTAATAATGATATGTCTTATGCATTAACAGGGCGTTGCCGTAAAAGAGCATGCTAAATAAATAAATTAAAAGGAAATCAACAACAACAACAATAATAATAATCATAACAATAATAATAATAATAATAATAAGAAGAAGAACAATTTTACCGTTCTAAGATCCGGCAATTCGTTTTTGTTCCCTTTCGGGGAAATGAGTCTCTTGTCATAATTTCAATAATCATATAGATTAGCCTATTCTACAATGCTGCCACCTACGCTGTGTTGTCCAGGACACTCATATTATGTCAAAAAATTAAAATAATAATTTTTTTTTTTAAATAATAGGTCTGCTTAAAATACTTGTATTATTATTATTATTATTATTGTTATGGTTATTATTATTATTATTAATAATAATAATAATAATAATAATAGTAATAATAATAATAATAATAATAACTGTGTTCAATAATAATTATGGCTATCAATGTAATAATCCTAATTTCCAATGTAAATCATTTACAGTATGAAATCAATATGAAAAATGGGTTTAGAGAAGTAGGTCTGCACTTTTCATGAATTTATATTTAGGTTCAACAATGGAATGCAAATTTGTGCTATTTCCTTTTTCTCGTTTCACTCTGCATTAAATAGCTATTCCTTAACTGACAGGTCTGTAATCATTAAAGAAATTGCTTGGCACTGAGGACGCTCAATGGGTGGAACTGGTCTGACTATATAGATAAACTTTTAATGTATGATACTGTTTTTTTTCTCCCATAATTTAGGCATGCATCCAGCTACCCTTTGCGTATAATCAAATACATCGTTAAAACAGTTGTATTCTAGCTAATGACTGGGAATTCTGCCTATTTACAATTTAAAATTAACATTCTTACAATTAGATTTTTAAAATATGTAACTTTCTTTAATGTGGTGCAGTTGAATATGCTCCTAAAGTATTGTACTGGCTGCTTATGAAATTCGTAACTGAAATCAAATTAAAATTCCAAATTCTTGCAATTCTGTGTGAATATCTTGAGGACCACACCCTTCCAAGGTGACGTTTTTGGCGCAGCGCCGATCTAGGCCAAATTAAAGACCTCGTCTGGAGACTGAATACATCCAATCATTTTCGTGTTTTCATTGAGGGCGGAGAGCCGAGGATCTATAAAACGTTAGACCAGGACCCCGATTACCGTGGGATTCATTTAGCAGAAGTACGCTACAAGTGCAAGAACTCAACAAAAACCCTTTAAAAAAACCGCAAACATGGTCGAGTGGACAGAAGATGAGCGTACTGCCATTCTCTCCCTCTGGAAAAAGATCAACATTGAGGAAATTGGCCCCCAGGCAATGCGCAGGTACCATATTCTCATTAATAAACAGTCCGTTATTTGTTTTTATATCTTGATGATTATACGTGGCCTGTATGTATGTATATACAGGTCGCAGAAGGCCATGTGGATGTTTTACATTTTTGACTGTGTGTTTGTCTGTCTGTCTTTGTGCAACTCCAGGCTCCTGATAGTATGCCCGTGGACCCAGAGGCATTTCGCCAACTTTGGAAACCTGTCCACGGCGGCTGCGATCATGAACAATGACAAGGTGGCCAAACACGGCACGACCGTCATGGGCGGGCTGGACAGAGCCATTCAAAACATGGATGACATCAAGAACGCCTACCGCCAACTCAGCGTGATGCACTCCGAGAAACTGCACGTGGATCCCGATAACTTCAGGGTGAGTTTAAAAAAACAAATAAAAAAACAACGACTCATAATTAAAACACACAAACGCGCAAGCACACGACACACACACATACGCATGCATGCACGCACACACACGCACACACACAGCTTTTAAAGTACAAAATTACCTACACAAATTTTATCCTGCTTTATATGTAATTCCTGATTTATATTAAAGAATTTGTACGTTCGACCATTATGTTCCACCTAATTTCAGATAAGCCAAATATTTTTCGTTCTATCTATGTATTTAAAGTTACTTATTCTTAAGGGTGATCTTGCCCCTCATTCCCCTACATGTGTTATATCTGAATACTTTATTTACTCGGACTCATTCTGTTTAATTTTCTCCCGTAGCTTCTCGCTGAACACATCACCCTGTGCATGGCAGCCAAGTTTGGTCCCACTGAGTTCACTGCTGACGTGCAAGAGGCGTGGCAAAAGTTCCTGATGGCTGTCACTTCCGCCCTTGCCAGACAGTACCACTGAACTCCACCCTCTACTGGTACCCAGAGAAACGCCTCACTAGGCTGAAAAAAACCCAATAAATAAATTACCAGTAAAAACAACTGTTGTCATGTCTCTTCCTTAAAGCAAATTTATTCACGTTTTAATCTATAGGGCACCCCCGTTGCAGGTTACATGGGATCAGTTTAAATATTTGTTCATTACAAGGTATTCTGTTAAGGATGAGCCACCTAGCAGTTCTCCTGCTTGGATGGACCTGTTTGTTGAAACTGCTTGAAGTGTCTGTTTGTGCCTCTGACTCATGTCTGTGCAAAATTACACAACCAAACGTTACGGATTTGAAGACGAGTAAACAATTATCTGTAACTTTATAAACCCGTTAAAATGTTTGAAAATCAGGGGTGATTTTCCCGAAACATGTCGTAGTAATAAAGCCTTAAAAGTGTCTCTTCAAGCCAATTTTCTCATTATATGAGTGTTTCCCAACACATGTAACTATTCAAATAGTAGGCCTACGTGAAATGTCCATTATTTCCGCGACATCCTGAGACTTGTCGTTTTATTCCAAGGAGTGTTTTGTGTGCGTCACGTTAAATCCCTTTGTGGCCTACTTGTAGAGGACAAACCAATTAGCCTAATACAATTATTTTAATTTAAACGGTATATTTAAAAAAGTGCCATTTGTTAGCACACGCTTCGTAATGTCATTTTGATTCCATATTGCAAACACACCTGAATAATTAATTTAAGTGTAAGCTACCTTAAGGTAACTCAAAGTAATTCTTGAGTTACGGCACCTTTTGGGAAACACATGTGAAATGTTCACGAGTTGTCTTAAAATTGTGCGTGAAGTAGGCCTATGTCATGCATTTTCAAGATTGGCAAACTCACCATTGAACGTGTTTCAAACGTTTTTGGCACCAGGCTCAGACTGAAACGGTTAAACATCATTGCTTGTTAATACATTTGTGAATACTACTGGTGTACAATGCCTCTATATACCTGAGCACACTTGTCGTCTAGGTATTAAATGTGTCATATGTTTGGTTTTACGGTGTAGCTTTTGGACTGCAGTGTGAGATGCTGGCAATATAACGTTTCAGAGAAGTGTGAATGCTTGACTACACTCTACTGCATCGAAGGAAATGTCAGCGTGAGCACTGCTGTAATTGGGAATTCTGAATCGGGTAGGAAATGGGTGAAGCATAAAATAAATAATGCTATCATAAAATTATGTTTTTATAATGAAAATGTATATATTAGGTAAATGTGTTATTATATTATTGTGAACATTCAGTATTTCTTTGAAATTTTTTCTAAATGTTTCATACACTTAACTAATTGGCGTATGTCCCATTTTTAAAATGCATAAAACATTTAGCAAAATGTACAGAACATCTTTTAATTATTTTACATTTTGCTAAACAATTCAAACAAATATTTTATTTGTTGCGTGTATAAAACTTTTAGCTAAAAGTGCAAAGCATTTCTGTACATTTAGCAAAATGTTTTATGTATTTAGCTTAATGTTTCGTGCGCTGCTTTTGAGCTACTTAACAATTGTGTATGGTTTTTGTCAAATTCACCCAGGTTCAACTTTTAGTAAAAGCGGAATGACACTTTTGAGAGATGTATTTCATAACCGGTGACTAAACTAGCGTAAGTTTGGTTTTTGTTTTGTGTTTCTGTTTGCTGTTTGTCATCTGTATTTGCTTTATGTCCTTTTGCCTATATGGTGTCTTTGAATATAATAAGATGAAAAATAATAGAGAACATGACTTATGATTTTCATGCCTTCATTATAATGGATTTTAAAAATAGAAATCACATCTTTATCACAAATAAATAACACTTTCATTGTTAGATGTGATCTAACAGAGGTGAATGACAACAATTAACCATATATGTTATTTATATTGTTTGAGACAAAGATCATATATATTGAGTATTTTTGCAAAAAAATATTTATGAATTGCTCTAATATTTCAGTGATGTCCTGGGTATAGATTTGCCAGGATAACAGTTTCTCAGGTGCTAATAACTGAAGAACTGAGAACACAAGGGTTAAAGTGCATTTGCTTGCTATAGGTCATGAACCCCAAATGCCCCTACACCAGGTTGCTCATCAGAAACTTCTGTAAACATTTAAAATATCCTTCATTGCAAATGAAAAAACTGGGTGGGACACATTGCTTCTGGAAAGAACTTTTATTTTTGTTCGTTTCTTTGAATTGAGTTTGCTTGGCAGACGGCATTTAACAAAGCTGCCAGTGGATGACATCTTATCGGTATTTGTCTGACAGAGCTGCACCCAGAGCTGCAAGGAATTTATCCATTGCCACATGCACCTCAGCGGTGAAATCAACCGGGAAGTTGACCGCGCAAGCCACCAGGATGTTGTGGGACAACGTCTAAAATGATAAAAGCAGTAAAATGAGAAAGGTAAAAAAAATAATTGAGGAATTACATGATCACACCACAAATGTCTTACTCCAGACATGTATGGTCAAGAAGATTGATGATTTTCCATTATTATGACAGGGAAGGGGGGCATTCCCCGAACTTTTTACATGTGCTTATATATAACAGTGAATCATTGCATAGTTAATTTGCCTCACCTTGAAGTTGCCAGGGTCGATGCGCATTTTGAAAGCATGCAGGTCACTGAGTGCACTTAGTGCACCGACAAGGTCATTCATTTTGCCGACAGCATCGCCAACAGCTGCCATGATGACCTTGCCATGTTTCTTGACAGAGGGAGAGCCAGGTCCAAGGTCAGGCCAGTGAGAAAAGTATACTTTCGTAGCAGGGAAGACTACGATCATTCTGGCAAGAGATGAGAACAATAGTCAATTTTACTTCATGTAAGCAATAAGAGTTCTGCATACTTTATAAAGCAACAGCTCTTAGCGACTTAACATGAACATTAAATTTATTTGACAGACGCTTTGATCCAAAGCAACCTACAATGAGTACATCGAAGGACTTCCTTTGTACTTGGCAATCATTCATCATGAGAGAGTATATGCCTGCATGCTGTGGTTCAGCACCCAGGTCAATATATGTCTCGCAGCCCTTCTTCACAAACATGTCCATAAATATATTTTATAAATATATAATACATTAAAATCAACAGGCTAAGTCTGTGCGATATGAATACTGAAACTGAGAAATATTGCGTCTTCCATGATTGTCACAAGCACTAAACACCCACACTCATTTTCTGTCATAATTTAATATGGATTTGGCCACATTCACGATCATATCTGAAATGAAATGGTGAACATTTTTAATCGGTCTACCTTGACAGAGCCTCGGCTCCGAGGTCATCAGCCTTGCTCGAGATCTTCTGCCAGAATCCTGTTATCAGGCTCTTGTCCTTTGCGGTCAGACTCATTTTTAGCTGCTTTGTAACACTTGTCCTCTTAGAACGACTGAGAAGAGAACCAGTATAGTCGTTTCCAAAACAGCCGTTTATATATTGAGCAGTCTGAGTGGACACACCCACAAAATTAATTAACCACGCCTCTAGAATTTATGCCATGCTGGCCCTTATTCTGCTGTAATCTCCCCACATCACAGTCTTCTCTTTTTTGTTTAATGACATATTCCCAAATACAGAGCTCAGTGTAGTGCATGACTCAATGAGATATGACTAACATTGCAATTTACCCAACTAAAAGGGTTAAGTCTTTTCCCAAATATCTCAATAAACATTAGCACTAAGACATTAATTTAAACCTTTTTTCAAAAGCATTGCAGTTGAATACCATTGGAATGACATGCTCACCAGCCATTCACAACCCAGACAGGGCATTCAAACACAATACCGGATGTAGAAAACAAATTAAAAAACTCAAAATCAATCTGCTTTAGTAGATACTCGCGTTAACTTTACAGTAGGCTACACATGCACATTGTAAGTAATATTCGACTAATTTCATAGTGAACGTTAAATACAGCTAAGAAGGGAGGGTTGTTCCTGAAATAACACTGAATATTATGTAAAGACTATAACATGTTATTTCTAGGTAAATATCAATTTGTGATGTTGGTCTTGAGGTAAAATACCTCAAAGTAGAACTTAAAGCAACAGAAAAAACCCAAAATAAGTTATAGTGTTTCATTTATATTTGTATATGTCTGCGTGTTTCAATTGTACCATTATAACTGAGGCTGTACCTCTTAACAATAAGGTTTTCTGAGTTTCTTTATATGACTTTTGTCTGTGTATGGGTTTTTGCACAAGCACTATTTGCTACTGAAGCTCCCTTTTTCCATGTCTCATGCTCAAAGTTTGATAACATTATCTAATTAAAAGTGGAACAGGATCTCATGGGTGGACTGTGTCTGAACACAAGGATAAGAAATTTGCTTCAAACTTGATAATGTTCATAAAAACTCTTAAAGGCACCCCTACCCACAACCCTTCCCCCCACCTTCTAAACATAGACTTAGAAATAATACAGCCCTGCACTGAATAAAATATGAATTTTTGTTTATAATATGAATAAAATGTTTGATCCCATAAAACTCAAATTAAATGTTACATGATCACAGGTTCAGATATGTAAATAGGACATTTTAGTGACCATCCTGGGACACACTGCTAATCTGGAGTGCCTTCAGTGTGTTGAGCAAAACTTCAAATAATATGAATCTAAAGTCTGTGCTGAGCATTTACAGCCAATACAATAATTTATCAAATCAAAGCTGAGATGCATTCTGGAAAACTGACAGGCAGTGCAGTTCAAGCTCAAGTTTATGTGTATTTATTTACTTCTGCAGCTCTTTTCTTATTTTGCATCCAACGTGCTCCCATCAAAATTATAAGTAAAGAGTAAAATGTGAATATATGGATAATAGAGTAAATTATTATATAAAGGGAAAGTAATAAGACAACATACTAAAAGGTTAAAAGAGTACTAAAAGAGTAAAATGTCAATACACTGAGGAATATCATAAAAATTCTATTTAAAAGGAAAGTAAAAAGACAACATGGTAAAATGCCTTTTTTACTAGGAATAAATTAGGAATTCGCTTGTGGCCAGTACTAAAAGAGTAAAATGTGAATACATTGTGGAATACCATAAAAATTATTTTTAAAAGGAAAGTAAAAGGACAACATGGCAAAATGCCTTTTTTTTTACTGAGAATAAATAAGGAATTCACTAAAGAGTAAAATGTGAATACATTGTGGAATACCATAAAAATTCTATTTAAAAGGAAAGTAAAAAGACAACATGGTAAAATGCGCATTTTTTACTGAGAATAAAGGAATTCACTTGTGGCCTGTTCTCAAAGATTCCACAACAGGCATACATGATAGCACAAAATGTATTATGAGTGAATGATTACTCTAACGATTGGACTGTCGATTTAAGTAAATTTTATGTTCTGTTTTATTTTTTAATTCGTGCTTGGTCTTGAATGTTAAATTGTATTCTCCGCGGGACGTTTCCTATTATGGAATTTCATCTGGAACGAATCCAGTCGATGTACGCTACGTCACGCCATTTGGAAAGAATTAACCAATCAGATCAATTGTCCCATTCCGGGGGCGGAGGGAAATTACCACGATAAAAGGGCTCAGACATTGCAGATCAGATTCAGTTTTCAGCTTGTTGCAAAAGCGGGAGAAGCAAACATGGTCGAATGGTCAGCCAGCGAGCGCAGTACTATCACTTCCCTCTGGGGAAAAATTAATGTCGCTGAAATCGGACCCCAGGCTTTGGCGAGGTAGGACTGTAAAGTCTAATATAAAATAAATAAATAAAGAAAAAATTCTATTTATTATACTATATTAATTATATATGTAGTATGCACAAACGTTTTTTTAAACATAATAATATGTGTTATGATGTTCTCATATATATATATATAATTTGTTAAAAATAATTTGGCATACTACCAGCCTACTAGCCAACGTACCTGCTCTACGATACTAACCTTTGACTAATAATTATGTCACTACTAATAACTAGTATAACACATTGATGTCAACCTGTATTATTATTATTATTATTATTATTATTATTATTATTATTATTATTATCCTGTCTCTTCATCAGTGCCTTATCTGTTGTTTGAAATTGTAGAGTTTTGATCGTGTACCCCTGGACTCAGCGTTATTTTGGGAAGTTCGGGGACCTCTCCAATGCTGCGGCCATCCAGGGTAATGCCAAGGTAGCGGCTCACGGAAAGGTCGTTCTGGGCGCCCTGGAGAAAGCTGTGAAAAACATGGACGACGTCAAGGGAACATACTCCAAGCTGAGCCAGCTGCACAACGAGAAACTGAACGTCGACCCCGATAACTTCAGGGTAAGTCGGCCGGTGTGCGGTACTGCGACCCACCAGGGCTCAGACAAATCTATGCAGCATCCACAGCGAAAGGAAAATCGCATCTGGCACAGGGAAATTATACGTATTCCCATTCCCTAAGATAATGAAAGGACGTGATCCAAGCGTTCTCATGCGTGACAGCGGCCACGGAATGGATAACTCGGAGCTGCTACTGTATTTTGTCGCACAGACACCGTTTGTTGCATAATTGGGTCAACTGTATACAAGTAGATGCGAACGACTATGTACTTGTTGTACTCTGCACAGTTCCAAGTACGCACCAGTTCCTGGGTTCAGTTTAACTGCAATGCACCCTGTCCGTAATTTTACATTGGCCCAATGCACTCACAATTAGCGTGCTCTCACAAAGTATTATATTGCACATTACTATAAGGCAGGCTGTAACTCAAGGCTTTGTGGTAGTAATACATAGAAATCTGATGCGTGTGTGAATTACTTATGCATTCAATTAAAAATACGTTTGACACACTGAATGTATACATTGAATCTGGGCCCTGCCGTGTGTCTGCTTGTGATCTGCAAACATTAGACTAAGGGTTTAAGAGTTTCAACGCTTTCTGAGTTTTCTAATCTATCTACATTTTCATCCACAGCTGTTGGGTGACTGCCTCACCATTGTTTTGGCTACCAAGCTTGGTGCAGGATTCCCCGCGGAAATCCAGGCCGTGTGGCAGAAATTCGTGGCTGTCGTGGTCAGCGCCCTTTCAAAGCAGTACTTCTAAAAGCAACATCCTATCACTGAATGCTTGAATACAATAAATAAAACAAATTTTAAAAGACATTTCCCTGGCTGCTTTGTTTTCTTAGTTTCTCTCTTTCTTTGTCTGAATTTGCATATAAATGAAATGTGCTGGCCCTTCACAAGAGGCATTGAAATTGTCAATCCACCACCAAGGCCCAACCCACCTAGTCCCACTCCCCAAAACATCAAATGATTTCATATCCTTGTTTTATTGGTGCTTTGTTTGCCTCTGTAAAGCATGTTTGTTGCAGATATGGAAGAATGCTCATATGCCTTTATATTAAATAATTATTAGAACATTTCTGACTATGCCGGTAGCCTCCAATTAATTGAGAATTCATAAACTTCTCTCAATAATAGCTTCAATAATTGAAAGGGGTGCTGTTCCCACAATATACAATGTCCTATTTGGGACAAAAACATATTTTTTCTTAATTCTGCTCTTTACTTCACAATTTTAGATTTGCAATCATACAATTCCCATGTAGTTGGAGTGCAGAATCTCAGTTTGAATTTGAGTGTTTTTATGCATTTTGGATTTGAATTGAAAAAATGAAAATTAGGTTGAAGTGCAGACTGTCATCTTTAAGGGTATTCCTAAGGGAAAAAATATTACGCTCTAAGTATACCTTTAGGAGATAACTAACTACTAATTTTGTCTGAAGGTTGTGCTTTTGTCCAACTTTTGTCCACATCTCTGTAGATAGACCAGTGCCTATTGTTTTTGCACCACTGAACTCTCAAATGTGCATTCGTCTTTGTAATGAGAGGTTTATGCAGTGCAACCGTACTATCATGTTCCTCTCTATGTAGTTGCGGACAAACTGTTCTTGCTGAAAGTCTGATCACGTCCTGCATTGACATTCTTAGTCACCTGTGGAAGAGTTGCTCTTCTGTTTTTACTTACATATCGCACTAATGCACGAACATCGTGGTCATCGAATGTGCGCTGTCGACCGCAATCTCCATCCCCCTTTAGTCACTGTTTCTATTGCCACTCTTTCCAGGCTGACATATTTCAGCAACTTCTTTTCTCTTCTCTTCTGGAATATATTTGATTGTGATATAGTGTGCTTGCAGTGGTGGTGACTATTTCATTCTGATGATACGGTTCCATGCAAGTGAGGTTTAGATTCAACATGGCTGGCTGCACTCAAGCCTGGCTGTGTTCAATCAGCTGATTAATCAATTTACCAAATTATACATTTAATTAGGTTAATTGGTTGCTTGAGTAATTGCTTTTTCACATAGGTGTTATGGATGTTTGATAACTTTTTTCATTAAATAAATGAAATAATTATTCAAAAATGTGTTTTGTGTTAACTTAGCTTCCCTTTGTCAAATACAAAAATGTGTCTAAAGATGTGAAACCATTTAGTGTGAATATGCAATAATCAAGGAAATCATGAAGGGGGGAAAAAACGTTTTCTCGGCATCTGTGTATCCTGGGGTATGACTGGAAAAAGAAATCTGGTTTTGTCCAGTATCAGAAGTACATACAATAACTACAGAATAAAGAAAATACAAAACAATATTTGGGATTTCTTTGTTGTTGTTTTTTTAACAAATATGTCCTGTAAGTTCACTGAGTGAGAATTGGATCAGGGAATTTGGTACAGATGTGCTCTTTATTTGAAGCTTTGGACCATGTCTGTACTGCATATAGTTTTGGAGATAATGGGGTTTATTTTAGACTGGAGGAGAATCGTACAAAAAGTCTTTCAGCAAGTATACTAGTAGTATGGTATCTAGGGATGAACTATATAGTGCACTAAAATACCAACTGAAGTATATGAAATTTAGTATCATTATTTGAAATGCAGCTGGGTGGCATGGTGGTGCAGTGGATACCAGATTAAAATTTACATGTCTGCATGGGTTTCCTTAAACAGCCCAAAGACATGCAGGTTAGGCTTATTGGAGACTCTAAATTGGCCATACTGTCGGTATGAGTGTGTTAGTGAATGATGAGTGTGCCCTGCAACCTGTATTGGCGACTGGTCCACGGTGTGTTCCTGCCTCTTGCTAATGCATGCTGGGATAGGCTCCAGCCCCTTGAGCCATTTTGGTATACTTAAATTATATTATTAATAATTATACTTAAGTATACATTTTTTTCAGCAAGTAAATGACCATTTTGGTCCCATATATAGTGAGCTTCATAATGTTTGGGTGAAGACATATTTTTTCTTGATATGGCTCTGTGCTCCAGAATTTTAGATTTGTAATCAATCACATGTGGTTAAAGTGCAGATTCTCAGCTTTTATTAAAGGGTATTATTATATATTTTGGCTTATCTGTGCAGAAAGTTTACTACATTTATACATTTTACACAATATATTTATATATCTGTTTTACATTTAATATATAGAAAACTTAAATTATTGTGGATGTGGCCATTTTCAGTAAAACTCATGTAACTCATGAATGCTTTGTCTGATCATCACAAAATCTGGCATACATTAATATGTCCCAAACCTTATGGTACCCTGAGGCAATGTACAAAAAGTGCTGTACAAGTTTTACATGGTGACACCAAAGCGTATACAAATATGGGCACATTACAACTCTGCGTAGAGGATTCCAGAGGTGTGGTAGATGAGCAAGAATTCAGTGTGTGGAAGGGACACAACTGAAAAGTGCTGAATAGTGGTGCACACAGCACAGCATATGAAGGTTGTCTTGCTAGAAAGGAGTCAATGGCAGTGTGGCAGGTTAAAGTTCAAAAGTATAATATCATATGCAGAAGCAATTAAGTTGGTTTAGAAAGCAAATAAACCGGAGAGAAGCAAAGAAGATGAAAAGATGCACACATTTGCAGACAGCTGAACAAAGTGGGGTGGATAACAGAAGAGCTGATGAAAATATTCTTTAGTAAAGAAGGATTTGCCCATTTTCTTGCTGAAGAGATTAACTGTACATTTCATGCAAAAAGTAGGCCTGAAAAACTTAAATACCCTAATAGCAAAGAGTGCAGCGAGATATCTGAATATTCAAGGGATAGAGAAGAGCTGAAAGGACAAGTGGCTGAATGAAGAATCGCATTCACAATAATTACTGTAAGAGCGATAATCCTTCTGTGGAATGCTTGAAGTTCAAAAGCGAGAAATGAAAGGTTATTTTAATGAACTAAAGATTAAGACTGATTTATTATGCTTTGAATAGATAGCCCTTCATTGGATTGGGATGGCAGGTCAGAACTTTTTTATGAAGGGATCCTGGGAGATGGAAGCAGCCAGTGGTTTCCCCAATCTGGAGAGGATCCCACTAAACAGATCAACGGCTCGGACATCTCATCTATGTAAAATAATGGAAAGTATGGTGACGAACGACTAACACATTATCTTGACTAGAACTAAGACATTTCAGGTCAAATGTGAAGGGTGCTGGAGGAAAGGTCAGCGTAAGCTAGCGTTAGCTAGGGCAGTTGAATATTCTGAATATTCAGATCAATTTCAGTAAAGCAGAGGTTAAGGGGTCATTGAAAGTGAAAAAAAAAATAGATGGCAAGAAAAATTGATCAGGGAAGGTAAGGATTGTAATTTGTTCAGAATTAATCAGTTGGTTGGGAATAACACAATTTGGAAGGGGGCAGGTAGGAAGAATGACAATCACTAGATTAAGTTTAGGTCACACAGGTGTCTTGATTAATAAACGAGTAGATTGAAGAAGCGAGTATTGTGGGGAACGAGTAACGGTAATTCATGTATGCAGCTACATTAAATATGTCAGCCAGAGAGAGATTTAGAGCTCATCTGCATGAAGTGGGGGCAGAGCTTAATATAAACCTAATTTTAAATCTGCCAACAGGATATACATGTTTTACGTTAGTGTAATAGTATTTAAATTCAACAGGCTTGACAGAATTTGAGTTTTTTTCTTTTATTATTTTCTTTTAGTGTCATGGACAAAATTCTCAGTCCATGCTCCAGGCCAATGGGTGGCGGCAAATGCACCAAATACGTTAATACAACCGAAGTAAAACAGAAGAAGAAGGAAGAAACGGTACCGTCGTTTATCTGTGTGTTTTGAGTGATGCCAATGCTTCATTTAACCAAATGAGCGAATAGATGAGTTAATAAAAATGCGTTCGGAATACATGCAATAGCTGCGTCTGCCCGCATAACTTTGTGCAGTAGCCCACGGTAATAGCACGCTAAATTGTACAGCTAGCGGGTATTTGTCGTGAACTCTGGGTAGCTAGGTGTGCTGCCTGTAATATTAGCGCGATCAAATTTTTTGTAGAATTTAGGTGGGCAATTTGTTCGTGAGGTAGTCGCTAATACCGGAGAGTGTTTGATTTTGCTACGTTAGCAAGATGGCTTTTTCATCAACAAGCTAGCTAAGTATCGTAGCTGTGTGCTAAAACTTGTTTTCGGTGGGCAATGTGACCAACTGAAGAAGTATAGCTATCGAGTTAGCAGTGTGTTAGCTAATTGAACGGCAACATGTACAAACAACCCGAAATCAATGCTCATGAAAATGGCGACAAGATCAGTCCGATAAGTGTAATACTGGTGAGCTCAGGCAGCCGTGGTAATAAGTTACTTTTCCGGTACCCGTTTCAACGAGTTCCTGAAACAACATCTTCTCTAATAAGTAAGTAGCTATTCACCCTAGCCTCTGACAGTGTTTAACTTAACTATCTAGCTATGTATGTCCTTTCATACCTTTAAAACCAAGCTCTGATTCGTCAAGGCCTGGAAGTTTGCGAGTTGCTTGCATCGTGCTACTTTTAATCGCTCTCTTACGCACATTCTTTTAAACTATTACAAATGTTCGCATCCAATTCTAAACTCAAATCAAACACTGCACAGTTTTTCAGAGAATGGGCTAAACCATTCGTATAGCCAGTAGCTGGTTGTCCAAGGACAAGGTATAGGTACAGTATTGTCACCCTAGTTTAGACACCCAATTGACAGTTGTTACGCTTTCTGTCAAGTTGTAAACACATTGTATTTATATGTCTACACAACTGAATGTTGAAAAGGATAATCTGGAGTGAGTGATAGAATATGAGTTCTTTGCAAAACAACTGGAATACAGAAGTTGTTAGGAATTTGTCTTTGTGCTTACTCAAGCAGCACAACCTCCAATGAGACAACATTCACACAAAACTCTGTTCAAAACTAGTACTTTGGATAGTACTTAGCCTACATGTAGCTATGGTAAACGTCATATACTGTAGCTTGCTAAGGTAACCCTTTTCATTTCCTTCCAAAAGTGAAACAGCGAAGCCCGTATGCACTGAACTCGGCTGGCGACGTTCCAGAGGACCAGGATGGGGATTCAAGGTACTTGGGAAATGCCTCATCTTCCTCACGCATGTAGGCAAAATGCAGGGAAAGCCAGGTTTATGCAGAATGAGTATTCGCCCTGGGCTGTGTGTCTCAGACTGTTAGGGCTTTTTTGGACGGGAATCTTTTTCAGTTATTTATTTATTTATTTATTTATTTTTTGCCTACCTTACATGTGCTTTTGGATGTATTCGTATATCTCCATATTTCATATTTCATCCCCACCCACTTCTGTACTTTTATGTTTGTTTGTTTCATTAAAAATTAGTTGTAAATTAATATGTTCACTCAGTCAGGTGCCAGCCGTGTCTCCCGTTGTTGCCAAACCATTTACCATGTTCCCTGCAGCGGTTTGTGAAAGTTTGGCTTTTATTTTGACATTCAGCTGAAAAAAAAAAAAAAAAGCGTTGGGAAAATTCTTATGTGTGTCCATTTATAAAAGCAGCCTGACCCAACTTCCTGCCGGAGTATGCTCCATGTTTATGAGTGTATTGGCTCAGCACTTTACTGCAATATGTCACTCTAACAGCTAACATTAGCATTTCAGGCTAAAAACACTCTGTCAACTGGGATTTACCAGAAAGGAGAAATCAACACAACCGCCCAGATTATGTGTGACAACACTGATTGGCTGCTGACTAAAACTGAAACTGCTTTCTTTTAATGTATCAGTGTTTGTATTCCTTGTTTGTTTTTAACAGTTGTTTCATTTTTAAGAGTGACTTCCAAAAAAACAAAAAGCAATGTGGCAAAATTGATTTATTCACCTGTATTAAATATTTAATAATTAGATGGAATTGGGCATTTTTGATTTATACGAAAGAATAGTTAGAAAAGGCTAGAATATTGTCAGAGGCAACATGTTACTGACCAGTGAAAAGCAGGCTCTCTTACTGACTAGTTCCAGATCCAATAGCCAGACATTTGCAGGCACTGTCAAGAGGAGCAGGATCTTTGACCTGCCAAGTGGAAACTCGAGATCTGTTTCTCAGGATGATCTGATGTTTAAAAAGTAAATACATTACTATCACAACACACATGAATCTATTGTACTGAATACTATTCAGCATGATGATGATAATGATAATAATAACAATAATAATAAAAGCAGTTGTTATTATTATTCTTATTATTCATAATGTACTTTTATTGCTGTTAAAGGATCCATAGAAAGGGTCTAGGCTTGTCGTTGACTGCAGTGCCAATTGGTGGGGTGTATTTGATTGGGTGAAATGTAAATGATGTCACCCTTGATCCATGGGCATCTGTAAAAAGAATTATTGCACTGTTAAACGTATGTTTATGTTTACTAACATTTACATTTAGGCATCTAGTAGACGCTGTTGTCCAGTTACTAAAACAGCATATTGTTTTTTTTTTTTTAATTACTATGTCATGTTTCAGTATCATTTAGTTGTCCTCCCCTTTAATTTCTGTAGATTAATATGGCCATCTTTGTTTCTCAGCAGGAAGTTTAGGGGAAAGCCATTTGCAGCCAATCAGGCTGTGATAAAATAACATTCAACTAGTCAGGCCTTGATGAACATACAGATGAAAAACCCTCTTTAGTTTCTTACCATGCCAACCCCCTTCCCTTTCCTAACACTAGCATTTAGCACTAGCAAATGGTCCCACTGTTCTTCTTTGGCCATAATGAAAACGTAAAGAAATGTTTGGATGGCCATAACAAGCATATTTAAGCAAGCTGTTAACCCCCCGGCGCTCTTGGTGAGTTCAGCTGAAAACATTTCTGGTGGAAATTTTCACAAAAATGTAACAACCAGATAATTCAAATGATACATGAAATGGTAATTGTGAGGTGAACCCGATCACTTATTCTAAATATATCATTGAGGACCTTTTAAACATACAGCTGTATGACCTTTGATCTCTATCTGTACCTTTGGGGTTTTCTCTTCCTGGAAGTGACAGATTTGCACTCAGGCAGCCACAGTCTACAAAAAAATCATTTTAAAAAGTCACTCTCAAATGGTATATTTTGAAAAAGTTTTATTTAATATCTTCTGTTGTGCACTCTGTCAATTGTTTGCTGCTTTTTTTTTTTTTTTTTGTTTGCTTTTTCTTGTTTTATGGTGCTTTTCCCATTTCAGAGAACAAACCCCATTAACTGATGAACAGTTGGTAGCAGGGTAAGACAAAATCATTCTAAAAAGCACTTTCCTTTGTCTAGAAACACCCTTGTTTTCATTATCTTCCCTGTCTTTATGCCTGTCCTGTCCTGTTGTGTGTGTGGGTGTGTAGGTGGATATGTGTGTATACATACATATACACATACATACATACAGTGTCATGAAAAAGTATTTGCCCTCTTCCTGATTTCCTCTGTTATTGCATATTTAAGTATGCAGAAAATGTAATGTTAGACCATGGGAGACTGAATAAAACATTATTTTTTGTTTTAATGAAAAAAAATCAAATGCCCATACCACCCATTTTAAAAAGACCTGTTGAACCTACACCTCACTCATATTGAACCTTACCATCAGAGTGAAGTAGTCACCACAAAGGTTCCACAAGAGATGAGGGGCAAAAAAAGTTGTTGAAATATATCTGTCTGGAAAGGGTTACAATGCCATTTCTAAGGCTCTAAGACTTTACCAAACCGCAATGATAACCTTTATCTCCAAATGGAGAACACTGGGAACAGTGGTGAATCTCCCCAGGAGTGGCCAGCCTGCCAAAATTTCTCCAAGGGTACAGCGATAACTCATCCAGGTAGTCACAAAGGATCCCAGAAGAATATCCAAAGAACTGTAGGCCTCTCGCCTCAGCTAAGGTCAGTGTTCATGACTCCTCACTAAGAAAGTGCCTGGGCAAAAATGTGGTTCATGGGAGAGTAGTAAGGTAGAAACCACTACTAATCAAGAAAAACATTAATGCTTGTCTCACATTTTCAAAAAAGCACCTTGATACTTAAGTTTAAGGGGGGCAATTACTTTTTCACATGGGGAATGTGGGTGTTTCACTTTTTTGATTAAATAAATGAAATTTGAATTTGATAAATGCGTTTTGTGTTTACTCGGGTTCCCTTTGTCTAATGGTACATTTTGTCTATTAAGATAAACCATTCCTTCTGATAAATATACAATAATAGAGGAAATAAGGAAGGGGAAAAATAGTTTTTTCATGCCACTGTATACATATAAAAATTCTGTGCAGTCCCAAAGTATTTGGACCGTAACATAATTTTGTTGTATATATGTATTATTACTGTTATGTTACACCCACACACCCACACACACACACACACACGCATATATATGTATGTATGTATATGTGTATATGCATCTCACACCTTAATTTCAGAAAATCTTGTGAATAATTGTACATCCAATGATTCACATTTTGGGTATGCTATTCATTTCCAATAATTCTCTCACTTTTTCTCCCTTTTGGTTATTTTTATTTTAATGTATGCAAATCCACTTATGATCAAATTGCACTGAAGTTATTTTATTTTTTAAAATATTTTTTTTAAAGCCTGCTTTTCGGTGGTTTGTGCCAGTTTGGAATGATAGGAATGATTTCCTGGGTCAAGGCAGCCGAAATAAATGGATAAGTGCACCCCACCAATGGAATTAGCTACTAAATGCATAATACGTCTTTCCTAATTGTTTCATTCTATTCAATCATTGCCATATGTTATCAGACCTTTAGCTAACAGTGCAATCTAATATGTTCCTCGCAACAATACATTTTTATGAATTAATAAAATGTGGTGCAATTATGGTAACGTTTTTTTTTTTTGTTGTCGTTGTTGTTAGGCAATGAGTGTGCGATTGGTGTTGATGTCTTTAATTGCTACAAATGGGGGTGAATTCATTGCCTTTGGGTGAATTGTGTCTTAATGGCTTCTTTCTCCTATGTGATGAAGGTAATGGCGGAATCTGCCTTTCAATGGAAAAGGTTGTGTCACTTTAATTTCATGTTATTTTACAAATAGTATACGAAAATAATATGCAAGAAATGTAATTGTTTTCAGTTGCAACTTGAGCGGTGTAAACAAATGAGTCTGTAATTTCCTCTCTCCACTAATTAAGCTGCTACTCAGACACAAACTGGCATACAGGCACAAACTATTAAATTCAGTTTTATTTGTATCAAGCTCTTTTTACAGACACACCTGTCTCAAAGATACTTTACAATGAAAACAGAAAGGGAAATTGGGCAAATCCCAGGCCTGAACCCCCAAAACATGAGCAAGCAAGGTTTCAAAACTCCCCTGTGGGAAGAAAAACAGTCGAACAGTAGCGAGAAAAATCTCCACAAACATGCACATATGTCCACTCACACTCACGCATACATATAAGCACACGCAGAAACTGCACCCTTGCGTACAGGCGCACACAGACAGGCACGCACGCGCAGGAAGGTCTTGTGTGCTTAGCCGATTTGGAAAAGCTGCTCTGAGATAATCAAACACAATTGGCTCTTTTAGTAGTCAGCTCTTCCCTCCCTGCCCTTCCCTAACCCCCCCGCCCCCCCCCCACACCACCCCCTGCTCCTTGATTTCATTGCTTCTTTATCCGTCTTCCTACTGTTTCCCATCCAAAGGTTCTCTGACATCATACTGGCCACCATCCTGGCCACCAAGTCGGACATGTGCGGGAAGAAGTTTGAGCTGAAGATCGACAACGTGCGCTTCGTGGGGCACCCCACCCTGCTGCAGCACCCCCACACCATCCAGGTGAGACCTTCACATTCCCCCCCACACCTTTCAAGAGAGATACTGCCCACTGCTGGCCCCTCCCTGTGCCATTCGTGCCTGGCAAATTCCCATTTTTAGGTTTAATAAACTACTGTGAGATGTTAAGCAAGTGTGTATTCTGTTGTATTTTTTTGTGGATTATTACTGTATTGTTGTGGATTATTATTTTCTCATGTTTTACACACCTGTGTATTAATTAATTTTACAGCATGTTGATTGACAGTAGTCATTGTGTAAATATGCTTCAGAAATAAATGTGACTAAGCAGGGTTTCTCACAGGTTGAGAATTTATTTGTGGCTGTTGATTTGGGTGGAACAAATGGAGGGCGGGTTGTTTGTACTGTTTTATTACATTGTTATTATTATTGTAACTATTAAGAGGTTATAAAATTTTGCTGCACATACAGTTCACATTTTGTGTTTGGCCACTATTTATATTTTATGTTGGGCCAATTTTATTGATTTATTTTTATTCAAGTAAAAAAGTACAGTGTGTTGCCTATAGAATTACGCAACTAAGTACTGAAAAATCATGCAGCCACAAGAGCATTAGTGAGGTCGGGCCCTGATGTTGGACGATAAGGCCTGGCTCGCAGTCGGCATTCTAATTCATCCCGAAGGTGTTGGATGGGATTGAGATCAGGGCTCTGTGCAGGCCAGTCAAGTTGTGCCACACTAAACTCAGCAAACCGTTTCTTTATGGACCTTGCTTTGTGCACGGGGGCATTGTCATACTGAAACAGTAAAGGCCCGTCCCCAAACCATTGCCACAAAGTTGAAAGCACAGAATTCTCTAGAATGTCATTGTGTGCTGTACCATTAAAATTTCACTGGAACTAAGTTAAACGCATTTAAAAATGTGTTTTTCTTACTTTGTCTAATTACATTTAATCTAAAGATCTGAAACCATTCGGTGTTGCAAATACGCAGTAATAGAGGAAATCAAGAAGGGGAAAAATACATTTTCATGGCACTGTACAGTGTGTGGGACAAGCAAGGATTCATTAAAAATATGTTTATTTTATGAATCCAGCAGTTCATGTAGTCAATGCCTTGTTAAAATGTTCATGAATACTGAACACAAGCGATATCGCGTGCTAGAACCCCTAACGTTAATCACGTTAAATATACTTTATGTGATTTGATTTAATAATTACTGTTTAAAATGAGAATTATCGATTAAATCGCCAAATTCATTGATGGAAAACTGGTGGAATCAACCAACCAAGTCAAAACATATATCAGGTTTTAAGATTAAATAATGGAGTTTAATACGAAGCATTCAATTAAGTTAAATCATTGAAAACATTATATCATTGAAGACATTATACAAAACATTAAAAAATTGATTTAGAAATACCCAAAAAGAGAGAGAGAGAGTGACGGATAAGCCAGACCTTGCCAAAATATTACCCACTTCCAGTTTAAGTGCCACAGGATAAAAGGAAACCAGATAAAAACATAACCAAAACGAAAAGCGAAAAAACGCTCCGAAACCAACCACAACACAAGGCCACTTTTTCTTGTGGCCATCTTAAATACCTTACCCACCGTGACTTGATGTTTGCCCTGATTGGGTGATGTCAAGTTACGGTGTTGGCGAGAAGGGAAGGCGGGTCAGGCTCATTTATGACAATGACTGCCCTACGTAAAGATTACATTTAAACTTAAAGTAAAAGGAAATGTTAGGCATGTAGACATGCTGGGTCTCCAACCCCTGATATGGTGTCCTATGTCTTCTGGTTTGTCTCTTCTGAGACACACTGCAGGAGGTGATACCCTAATCTATGCAGACGATCTATGGGTGTCAGAGGATTTTGAATTGCCCCAATCACATTTGCTTGGATGCTTGTGTCGGGGAGGGCAGGCCACATTCTTAGAAACAATATAATATTGTATCAAATTCACTGTTTCCCTCTCTAAGGCCATAATCTAAGCACTGCATATCTGACAGGTGCTTCATCCATAAATTTGAATGGCAAATCTTAAAAGCAAAATGACCTCTTTTTTTTATCATGTATGTTTTCCCAACCCATGCTCCCTTCAGAAAGAGACCTCTTTATTTCAGTGGGACTCAATGAGCAGAATAAATAAAGGATACATCAAGTGTGAATAAAAAGAACTGCCCAGTGGCTAATGCATTACTCAGTGTAAAGAGTGAGGCTCTATGGCATTTTAATTAAATTTAATTGCACCCACTTGGTCTCTAGCAGGACCTCTTATGACCTGGCAGGGAGAGCTTTCTTTCTGTTCACAGATAGTGCTGCTCGTTTGATTGTCTGTTCTCATTCTTGTCAAAATGCACCTGAGACCCTCACATTGGATAAAATAATGGGGTTTTTTTCTGTCTGCACAGGTATCCAAAACTGACCCCTCGCCCAAGAGAGAGATGCCCACCATGATCCTGTTCAGTGTTCTCTTCGCACTTAGGGTATGAAATTATTTACGCGCTTTGGTGTTTCATATCTTTTCCAGTTTGTGTCATATCTTTATTGGGCGTTCACAGGCATACCAGAGAGGGACAGCTGCTGTAAACCCACAGAAAACCCAGGCATGGAATGAATTGTTTTGTGGTTTTAGGGCTTTAGTTTTTGGATATTCTCCAAACTGATGGTTTTATTTTGAGTTTATTAGGCGTTATCTTCCCTGTGCACTACCCATTTCTGTGTATTGCCCTTGTGGGCGTTGGTGTGTACAGTTTCAATGCACTTTTGAATTTATTAAGATGTTTTTATTAAACTCGTCCTCAGCTCAACATGGAGCATGGAGCGTTAAAACAGATATGTGTTTTAAATTTAGAAAATAAAATAAAATTTAAAAGAATGATTAAAAAGCATACAGTATGATACAAAAATGTGGAAAAAATGCATTAATGCATGTGTTAACTAACATTTTTGCATCATCTTGTATGCTTTTGTCATTCTTTCAATTTTTATTTTATTTTCTAAAGTTAAAACACATATCTGTTTTAACGCTCCATGTGAAATAGCTGAGGATGAGGTTCATCAGAACATGGGGAAAAATACATTAATGCACGTGCTAACTAACAATTTTTGAATATTCCATGTTAAGCATTGGTTTATGTTTTATAGACCTGAGACCGGAATGAATAGTGCAGTATTTTTAATGCCAGACAGAACTCTCAAACAGTGACCCAGCACTTTTTGCCTGTTACATTTAGACAACAGGTTTATTCGCACTGTCATGGATGATATATTCAGCTTTCAAACTCAGTTAATTTTTCTAGCTGTTTTTCAGCTACTTGGAATAGTTGTGATATATTTCAGTGTTTACATGTGAAACTATTGTGCCCTTGTTATTTTAAAACATATTTTTTAAAGTTCACATTACAGTAGTTCTTAATATTTCTGTATAACTGAATAAGTAATATGCTCAGTCACCCCTGATAAGGACAGGTGGAAAACAAGATGGTTTGGGGGGGGGGGGGGGGGGGGGGGGGGGGTCATGTAAGGTTGTGCCTTTCTCAGTAAGGAGGGTGGGGTTGGGGGGCGTGGCCTAGGGGGGGCGATAGGACTTGTGGGCTCTCCTACTATCTGAGCCTCAGCCTAGGGGGGTGGGGTTTCAGGGCCATGTAATCTTCCACTTTGCCCCACCCTCATGCCCCCTCCCCATGGCACGCAGGCTGACTCAGCATGGCAGGAGAGAGCCTGTGCCAGTCACCAGGGTGACTCAGCAATTCTGACTGAGACCCAAAAACGCTGAGTCACTATCGAGGGAGATCATCACCATGGCAACGAGCCACACTTCCCACCCTATTCCGTGGCATGCTGCCCAGCTACTGAAAAATGTCTGTTATTTTCCCATTTTTAAACACACATATTGCTCTATTTTGAAAAAAAAAGGCAGTCTGAATAAACCCTGACAGACTAAATATTTTTCTTATTTTAGTGTAATTATTTATTGAACCAAAATTAGGAATTTGATCATTTTCAAATCCTGGTTTGTGCCATGTCGTCTTAATTTAATTATCCAAAATTTTGAAAGGTCGATGCAAGTTGGACACATTGATAACGAGCACCTTTTCAGTCTTAAGTTTTAGTAAGTTTTCATTGGATCTAGATGCATAATTATTGAGCAAGTAACATACATTTGTTCTTATAATTTCTGTGTGTTTAGTTTGTGTTTTAATGTCAGACTTACAATAAAATTCATGAAACTAGCAACATTATATTTATATGTACAATATGATGATGAGGTTGCTCTGAATGCTCTTTAACTACAGAGCATGTTATTTGTCCATTTCTACAGCATAGTCTATTTCAGGTTTGAAACCCTTGCTCACTTGAAATAACTGTTATACGGTTAGTTAATTATTATTATATTAATTATTATGATCATGATGATTATAGAGTGTTACAGTGATTATGTCATATTGTAGGCCAACTCAGGAGTTACTTCCGCCATGGGTTCCCTCTGCAAATTCCCAATTCATTTTCCCATAGGCATTTCGTTTTCTGTCGAAAATAAGGTCTGTGGTTAACGTATGTTGAAGAGAGTTTCATGTTTTTTTCTATGAGATAAATTACACCCATTAATATCTGAACCGTGAATGTAGAAGTCCTTATGCGCTTTAAAAAAGTGAGTTGCTGACAAGTTGCTATGTTGAAACTACAGCGGTTGTCACGTGCAGGCGGTCTAGGATGGAAACTTGAGTGGCGGTTGCCAGAAAACGACCATTTTTGTAGTTTCTATATAGCAACTTAATTTTTAAAAGCGCATAATAGCTTTCATGTCCAAGGTGGTGATATGGAAAATGGGTGCAGTTTATCTCGTAGAACAAAACGTGGAGCTCTCTGAGGCTTACGTTCACCACAGACCTTACATGCGTTTTCACGATGGAAAAATGCATTGGAAATCTGACGAGGGAACCCAGGGCTCAAAAAAATGAACTTGCTTCCGGGTTTTAGGACTACAAACTGTTACACCCTGTTATCTTGGTTATCGTCATTGACGTAGAGGCGTTCATGCTTTCCTTAGGTCATGTGCTTCATAGTGCATAGTGAAAAGTAGAAGACACATTATTTTACACACTGACTCCTCCCCCTGTATCGGGACAATGACAGCGTTTTATAGTTTCGGCTCTGCACTCCAGCATGTCGGATTTTAAATAAAAAATGTGGAGTTGAAGTGCAGACCGTCAGCTTTAACCCGGGGGTGTTTACATCCATCCATATTCCCTGAAGGAATTCTTGCACACGTGTCATCCGTGTGCGAGAATGTGACTGCCGCCATCCTTCGCCCGCCCAAATGTCTGTCTCCTTCCTCCCCCCCCCCCCCTCCCTCCCTCCCTCCCTCTCTCACTCTCTCTCCCTCTCTCTCCCTCTCTCCCCCCCTCCCTCCCTCCCTCTCTCTCTCTCTCTCTCTCTCTCCCTCCCTCCCTCCCTCCCTCCCTCTCTCCCCCCCCCACCTGTGCGCGTTCGCCCCCTGCAGGCCAACGCGGACCCCTCGGTCATCAGCTGCATGCACAACCTCTCCCGCCGCATCGCCATCGCCCTGCAGCACGAGGAGCGCCGCTGCCAGTACCTGACCCGCGAGGCCAAGCTCATGCTCGCCGCCCAGGACGAGGTCACCACCATGACCGAGAGTGAGTCAGCGAGCGGGCGGGCGAACGAGCGAGTGCGGTCGTGCGCCCCCGAACGTGGTCCCGTGACCGGCCAGCGTGGAATCGACGTACTAAAAAAAAAAACGCCTTTTAACGCGGTCGAGCGGGGCGAGCACGAGTCTGCCTCTGAAAGAGGTCGCACAACCTCTGAGCGCGGTCACAAGTCTAGTGCCTCTGAACACTGTCCTGCAGCTCTAAGTACAGTCATATGCTGCACCTGAGAACGGTCAGGCCCCTCTGGACACGGTCATACAGCCCCACTGAGAGCGAGTGCTGAGACCGAGACAGCAGTTCCAGATCCTGGTTGTTATGGACAGTTTATAAGCTAAGGTCTAAGTGACCGTTAAAACCAGTGAACCGCGTGGCGCAGCAGGTCCGGGGTTTGAGCCGTGAGCTGCTGTGGTTCTGGTGCCTCCCGGTTGTGCCGGTCTGACGCGGTGTCTCTGCTCACCCCCGCAGCCGATGGCAGCCCCCAGTCCCCCTTCCGGCAGATTCTACCCAAGTGCAAACTGGCGCGGGACCTGAAGGAGGCCTACGACAGGTGTGTGGACACGTCGTGGGCGTTGCCCGGGGCGTCGGCGGACAGGTGACCTGTTCTGACATGAATCCTCAGAGGGCCGTCACCTCGACCGTGACCCGGCTACAGCTGAATGAGCTGAAGGGAAGGTTTTAGTTGGATTGTGATAAATTAGGCTGTTCTGTAACAGGTCTGTGTGTGTGTGTGTGTGTGTGCATGTGCGTGTATGTGTGTGTGTGTGTGTGTGTGTGTGTGTGCATGTGTGTATGTGTGTTTTCTGCTTCCAGTCTGTGCACTACAGGGGTGGTGCGTCTGCACATAAATAACTGGCTGGAGGTGAGCTTCTGCCTGCCCCATAAGATCCACCGCGTCGGGGGCCAGCACATCCCCCCCAGGGCCCTGGAGTGCAGCCTGAAAGCCATACGGTGAGAGATGCCGCACTGCAGCCGCTACTGTGGAAACGCTGCACTGCACCAGTCAGCACAGAAACGCTACACTGCACCAGTCAGCACAGAAGAGCTACACTGCACCAGTCAGCACAGAAGAGCTACACTGCACCAGTCAGCACAGAAGAGCTACACTGCACCAGTCAGCACAGAAGAGCTACACTGCACCAGTCAGCACAGAAACGCTACACTGCACCAGTCAACACAGAAGAGCTACACTGCACCAGTCAGCACAGAAGAGCTACACTGCACCAGTCAGCACAGAAACGCTACACTGCACCAGTCAACACAGAAGAGCTACACTGCACCAGTCAGCACAGAAGAGCTACACTGCACCAGTCAGCACAGAAGAGCTACACTGCACCAGTCAGCACAGAAACGCTACACTGCACCAGTCAGCACAGAAACGCTACACTGCACCAGTCAGCACAGAAACGCTACACTGCACCAGTCAGCACAGAAGAGCTACACTGCACCAGTCAGCACAGAAACGCTACACTGCACCAGTCAGCACAGAAGAGCTACACTGCACCAGTCAGCACAGAAACGCTACACTGCACCAGTCAACACAGAAGAGCTACACTGCACCAGTAAGCACAGAAGAGCTACACTGCACCAGTCAGCACAGAAGAGCTACACTGCACCAGTCAGCACAGAAACGCTACACTGCACCAGTCAACACAGAAGAGCTACACTGCACCAGTCAGCACAGAAGAGCTACACTGCACCAGTCAGCACAGAAACGCTACACTGCACCAGTCAGCACAGAAGAGCTACACTGCACCAGTCAGCACAGAAGAGCTACACTGCACCAGTCAGCACAGAAACGCTACACTGCACCAGTCAGCACAGAAGAGCTACACTGCACCAGTCAGCACAGAAGAGCTACACTGCACCAGTCAGCACAGAAACGCTACACTGCACCAGTCAGCACAGAAACGCTACACTGCACCAGTCAACACAGAAGAGCTACACTGCACCAGTCAGCACAGAAGAGCTACACTGCACCAGTCAGCACAGAAGAGCTACACTGCACCAGTCAGCACAGAAACGCTACACTGCACCAGTCAACACAGAAGAGCTACACTGCACCAGTCAGCACAGAAGAGCTACACTGCACCAGTCAGCACAGAAGCGCTACACTGCACCAGTCAGCACAGAAGAGCTACACTGCACCAGTCAGCACAGAAGAGCTACACTGCACCAGTCAGCACAGAAGAGCTACACTGCACCAGTCAGCACAGAAGAGCTACACTGCACCAGTCAGCACAGAAGAGCTACACTGCACCAGTCAGCACCGAAACGCTACACTGCACCAGTCAGCACAGAAGAGCTACACTGCACCAGTCAGCACAGAAGAGCTACACTGCACCAGTCAGCACAGAAGAGCTACACTGCACCAGTCAGCACAGAAGAGCTACACTGCACCAGTCAGCACAGAAGAGCTACACTGCACCAGTCAGCACAGAAGCGCTACACTGCACCAGTCACCATGGTGACCCCCTGCCAGTCCTCAGGAATACACTGCAGTACAGCAGACGCCATGAATTCACCACATTTCACCAGTCACCATGGAAACATCCTGCTGGCACTACTCACCGTGGAAACATTGCACCCCATTGCTGAAGTCACCACGGAAATGCTACACTGCGCCACACTAATTGCCATGGTTCATTAAAATGAGGGAATTATGTATAAAAAGGCATGGATCTCTAGTTATGGATGTAAATACTGTTAAAGCTGACAGTCATCACTTTAACCTCATATTCATTATATATTTAATATGCTGGAGTACAGATACTGAAACAGCAAAAATAGTCCACTGCTCTTGGTCGTGAATTTAGCTTGTCATAGACTTTGTACACATTTGCCTTATAAAGGTGGGGGTTTCCATGGGGATTGACTGAGCTGCTCCTGGGACAGCAGTAATGTTGAGGCCATGTTTGTGTTGCTTTGCCATGGTCTGCAGCGCTTATGATGTTGCCTGCTGTGCAGTTTCGGTCCTTGAAAGTGCAGAGAATCGGTAGTTAAACTAAAGGAAGTGTTTGAACATACAGGGCAGAACTAAATCAGGCTTCTAAGACCTGTTTCCTTACTGCGTTCTTGGTACATACAACTGTTCACTTACTTTGCAGCCATCACACTATACAATTTTGATGATGGATGCCAGTTTGTCAGAGAACAGAAATGTACTTCGCTTCGAACGTCTCCTGTTGGGAGGCGGTGTTTTTTTTAGCAGGCCACACTACCACCTACTGGCACTTTTTAGGAATGCATTCTCTGTCAGTTTTTATTTCAACCCTTTGCACACCTGATTCTACTAATAAGCAGCTCAGCGATATCTCTAGCTGTTGAGTGAGGTGTGCTTTGTTGGAGTTGAAATGAAAACGTACTGGACAGTATATTTCCAGGATCAGGGTTTGGCAGCCTTGCTGTAACCTTCTACCCTGGCTCATTTGGCCGGGGCGGCTTGTTGGCAGTACACGCTGACGCTGAGACGTCTAAAGGTGCGCTGTTTGAGTCATAGTTCTCAGCTCTAGTGCTTTATAATAAATACAAAATGAGGGCAAAAAACGCACCGTGCCTCCCCCCCCCACACTTAAGGATGCTGGTCATGTGACTCGTGGCCCTCTGCTGAAGCCCCTGGTCATGTGACTCGTGGCCCTCTGCTGAAGCCCCTGGTCATGTGACTCGTGGCCCTCTGCTGAAGCCCCTGGTCATGTGACTTGTGGCCCTCTGCTGAAGCCCCTGGTCATGTGACTCCACTCAGGCCGTACCACGCCCTGCTGCTGCTGGACAGTGAGAAGGCGCTCCTGGCCCAGCTGCCCTTGGACTGCTCCCCCGCCCTCGTGCGCCTGGTCAAGACCTGCTCGGCCGTCAAAAACCTGCAGCAGCTGGCCCAGGACGCCGACCTCGCCCTCCTGCAGGTGAGCCCGCGCAGCGAGTGCCCTGCGGCTTTATGAATCTGCATTATGCAACCGAAAACTTACTCGAGAGATTCTGTCAACAGTGCAGTGACCTGGCCTCCTCTTTGTCATGTAGTTTGGGTGAAACTGCCATCTAGTTGTCATAAACTGTTGTAAGTTAAATAGCTAATGTGTATAATTCTGGGTGCCAGTTCTTATACAGAATTATCTTCATATGACCATTAATCCCTTTGGCTGTTAAGTTGGCCTGCTGTGAAGGAATGTAAAATTCACCGTTGCATGATTATGTGTATCGTAACCGTTTCAAATGGGCATTGTGGGTACGGAGTAGCAGCATTCTGTACCTATGCTTAAACCGGCACATTAACATGAAACATCATCCAGGCGGGTTTGCTTGACTTGTGTTATGCCGTTGCGGATGGGGTTATTTACTCAGACACGTGCTTCAGTGTAGCGCCCCCTGGGATTCGAACCCGTCTCATGCGCGTCGCGTCCCGCAGGTGTTCCAGATTGCGGCTCACCTGGTGTACTGGGGCAAGGCCATCATCGTGTATCCGCTGTGCGAGAACAACGTCTACATGCTGTCCCCTCACGCCAACATCTGCCTGTGAGTGCCTGCGTGGGCGGAGTCTGAGCGCTTAGCCCCTCCCCCCACACGCTGACCCCGCCCCTTGCTGACATCTCCTCCTCAACAGCTAGCTGCCAACCAAAGCAGTGATTACAGATCAATGAGATTACAGATCTCACTCACTCACTCACACACACACATACACGCACTCACACACGCACACACACACACACACACACACACACACACACCCTACATAGGACTGGCAGGCTCCAGTCAGTGCCTAGTGTTGGAGAAGCAGAAAAATTGTAGGAATGCCCCTTGTATGACCTTCTGCAAAATGTTAACCTTGATTGGATTAAATATCGTAACGTGGACACACAGCGTACGGGCCTGATAAGGTTGATTGGCGTTCTGTCCCTCAGCTACTCTCCCCTGGCGGAGCAGTTTGCACAGCAGTTTCCTGGACACGACCTGCCCTCCATGTTGGCCAAATTCTCCCTGCCTGTGTCCCTGTCCGAGTTCCGCAACCCCCTGGAGGCCCCCGTGCAGGAGGTCAGTTACGCAGCAGGGTGTATGATACCTGTGTGTGAGATCTATGGGTTACTCCCCATGAGTTATGTCGGGTGGAATTCGTACAAGATGCGTGCAGTCAATTCCTATGATGTATGTGAGGTCTGTGTGCTGTGTGAGACCACTTCCTGTAAGGTCTGTGTACTGTGCGCTTACTTCCTGTGAGATCTGTGTACTGTGAGCTCACTTCCTGTGAGGTCTGTGTACTGTGTGCTTACTTCCTGTGAGATCTGTGTACTGTGAGCTCACTTCCTGTGAGGCCTGTGCACTGTGTGATCACTTCTTGTGAGGTCTGTGTACTGTGCGCTTGCTTCCTGTGAGATCTGTGCACTGTGAGCTCACTTCCTGTAAGGCCTGTGCTCTGCGTGACTGCTGCTCCCCCCCTCAGGCGCAGCTGATCCAGATGGTGGTGTGGATGCTGCAGCGCAGGCTGCTGATCCAGCTGCACACCTACGTCTGCCTGCTGGTGCCGCCCAGCGAGGACGAGCCCAGCGCCCGGGACGACGAGCTCTCACTGGCCGCCCGCGTAGGGGGGCGGAGCCTCAGCACGCCCAGCGCCCTCAGCTTCGGCTCGCCCAGTGAGTGATGCGCACACACACGCACACACACACACACACTGTCCCACCATACACTCTCTCCATCTGATGTCCGAAGACTTGTACAGCCTTCGTTTCACGTTTATTCTCTCTCCTGATATTTTCCTCCCACCCACTCCCTCCCTTCTTCTCCCCCTTCCTTTCTCTCACTGTTTCTCTCTCAGTGATTCCTGTAGTCAGACAGAGGATATCTAGTGTTGTCAAAGCATTTTCGAGTGTACCTTCCCTCCATTGCAATTAAGCATCTATTCTAGAAAACATGCAACAATTTGAATTCATATGAGGCCGTTATGTGTAATAAAAACACAGCAGGAAAACTAAGAGCAGAAGGATAATAGGTTTTTCTCTGCGTGCGCAGCCAGCAGCGATGACATGACCCTGACCAGTCCCAGCATGGAGAACTCGAGCGCGGAGCTGGTGCCGGGCGGGGACTCGCCGCTGAACAGGCGCATGACCGAGACGCTGCTGGCCAGCCTGAGCGAGCACGAGAGGCACGTCATCCTGAGCGTGCCCGCGGCACAGAACCCTGAGGACCTGCGCATGTTCGCCAGGTACATCTACAGGGCACCTGCACACGCACACGCTCACATCTACACGCACACGCTCACATCTACACACACACGCTCACATCTACAGGCACCTCTACACGCACACGCTCACATCTACAGGCAGCTCTACACGCACACACTCACGTCTACAGGCACCTCTACACGCACACGCTCACATCTACAGGCACGTCTACACGCACACGCTCACATCTACACGCACCTCTACACGCACACGCTCACATCTACAGGCACCTGCACACGCACACGCTCACATCTACACGCACCTCTACACGCACACGCTCACATCTACAGGCACCTGCACACGCACATGCTCACATCTACAGGCACCTCTACACGCACACGCTCACATCTACAGGCACCTCTACACGCACACGCTCACATCTACACGCACCTCTACACGCACACGCTCACATCTACAGGGACCTCTACACGCACACGCTCACATCTACAGGCACCTCTACACGCACGCGCTCACATCTACAGGGACCTCTACACACACACGCTCACATCTACAGGCACCTCTACACGCACGCGCTCACATCTACAGGCACCTCTACACGCACACGCTCACATCTACAGGGACCTCTACACGCACACGCTCACATCTACAGGCACCTCTACACGCACACGCTCACATCTACACGCACCTCTACACGCACACGCTCACATCTACAGGGACCTCTACACGCACACGCTCACATCTACAGGCACCTCTACACGCACGCGCTCACATCTACAGGGACCTCTACACACACACGCTCACATCTACAGGCACCTCTACACGCACGCGCTCACATCTACAGGCACCTCTACACGCACACGCTCACATCTACAGGCACCTCTACACGCACACGCTCACATCTACAGGCACCTCTACACGCACACGCTCACATCTACACGCACCTCTACACGCACACGCTCACATCTACAGGGACCTCTACACGCACACGCTCACATCTACAGGCACCTCTACACGCACGCGCTCACATCTACAGGGACCTCTACACACACACGCTCACATCTACAGGCACCTCTACACGCACGCGCTCACATCTACAGGCACCTCTACACGCACACGCTCACATCTACAGGCACCTCTACACGCACACGCTCACATCTACAGGCACCTCTACACGCACACGCTCACATCTACAGGCACCTCTACACGCACGCGCTCACATCTACAGGGACCTCTACACACACACGCTCACATCTACAGGCACCTCTACACGCACACGCACACGCTCACATCTACAGGCAACTCTATACACATTCACAACATTACTCTGAACTAGCCTACGCTCACTGTGCGAACTGGACTTAACGTGTTCATGGCTGTTATGTTCATGAATAGCTGTTACATAGAGTATTGTACTGTATTGTTATGCGACCTGTTCTGTAGTTGTTCCAGTGACGATCGGTATGCACTTATCGTACGTCACTTTGCATAAAAGCTTCTGCCAAATAAATGTAATGTGACATGCCAGCATGCTTTTTCAAGTAGGACATGACCATTGCCAGGTACACACCTAGACACACACACACACACACACGTACTTACGACTCACAAAATGAGTATCCACAGGTCTAGAGGCCTGACCCAAACACTGTTTGTGAGCAGGTATCTCGTGGGTCTGTCTTAGTGACACATTGTCATTTCCCTCCTGCCCCCGCCCCTCAGACTGCTGCACTACTTCCGGGGACACCACCACCTGGAGGAGATCATGTACAACGAGAACATGCGCCGCTCGCAGCTCAAAACGCTCTTCGACAAGTTCCGCAGCGTCCTGGTCGTCACTAACCACGAGGACCCCGTCATCTCCCTCTTCCAGTCCCCCCTGGACTGAGCTGGGACTCTGAGGGCCCTCGGGACCCCGGGTCACCCCAGGGTGGATGTGACCGGTGACGCGCCCGGTCCTCTGGCGCCAGGAGGTAGTGGCGAGTTCACTGGTTCAAAGCTGTCGCTGTAGCGCACGCCTCCCCCTCTGTGCTGTGATCCCCCCCTTTACGGTGAGTTTCCCTCACTGTGAACTTCAGACCCGGATGCTAGAAGAGACACCTGTCTGAAATATGGCAGAAATATGTGCACAGTTGGTGCAGTGAAGTTCTCCTTTTCTTTTTTCACCGCTGAAGGGTCTGTAGTGATGAGGCCCGCAAACCTAGAGAAGGTTTTATGGTTGGACCAAACCCAAGGAATGCGCTTTGGTTGGCCTCATTAGCTTTGGGCGCTAACTACAGAACAGTCTGGTGTCCGCTCCATCGGGGGATTATTCTCTGTGATCTTTTGCCTTTCAGAAAAACCACTGCAGGCTGGACTGTTTGAACCAGACTTAGCAGCTCTGGTGAAGAAATGACAGACTGAGAAGCTGAGGGGATTGGAGTTGGGGGGGGGGGGGGGTGTCTGATGTACCCCCACCCAAAATAAAATGTTGAACAATCTTCTGCAATGCTGGTTTACAAAGGAAACAGAATGCTGGTGTGTGTGGTAGCAATGCTGGTTTACAAAGGAAACAGAATGCTGGTGTGTGGTAGACCTTGTTCAGGTGTGATGATGACCGTACAAAATGTGAACTGAGGTTCATTTTCACCACGACGTATGACTGCGTTTAATCAAAATACAGACTTTGTTACCCATAAGGAGCAGTGTGGGCCACCAGCGCATTTACTTAATGGCTTGTGCCCTGCTGCATATACCAAAGAAAGGGTTGTTTATTCATGTGTATTTTCCAATTTTTATTTATGTTGTTTTACAGGGGAAAAGAACAATGGGCCTCATTCACAAAACTTTTCTTAAATTATTCTTATTTTTGTTCTTAAAAATGTTCAGACGAAAAACCAATATGGGATTCATTTTGTCCATATCCTAGGTATATGAGATGATGAATGCTGCCTCAAAATAAATTTTACGTGCAATTCTGTTCGTGTGATAAGGAAATGCCGAAATGTTCTTGGAAACGTTCTTAAACGCAAGTTTACGATCAAATGAGATCGTACTCATGTTTCATGAATGAAGCCCAATCCTTTGTACAGCTCTTGGAAATGTGATCTTTACTGTTGTTGCACTTTGTTCAGCAAAGTGCAACAACATTTTAGATTACTAGTCACAGTCTGTTTGGGAAAGGTGGCTAAACAGCACCGCAGGACAGGAAAAGAAATGATTTCAGTTTGGCGAACGGGAGACGATTTGGCATAAACCGTGGAGCAAATGTTAGCGTACAACAGAAATGAAACGAGACCGTGGTTCAGAATGGATTAACAATTTTAAAGAATTAAAAGCTTTTTACTTCATAAAAGTAAAAAATATTCCTGATGCTTCATTTTGTGTTTTTCAAAAACTAATTGTGTGGCGGAGTCCTCAAATACATAGTGCCAGCCAGAGAGAAAAATGGAAAACTGTTAACTAAAAAAAAAGAGTAATTTTAGAGAAGTCTCATTTTAAAAAAGTTTAGTTCTCATTAATCGTTATTCTGTGCTCCACTCCCCCTGGTGGAGAGTGTGTGGTACTGCAGGCCCAGGCTGCTGAGCCATGTGCTTCTCTGCCTGTCTGTTCACCACGCTCACACAGGGGTGCCCCCTCAGGTAAAAGCGCAGCGGTTTGGTGGCCCACTCCCCGTGGGACTCAATCCCGATACGGGGGGCCGCCACCACGGCGGGGGGCTCCTCCTCGTCCCCCCGCGGGACGTCCCGCTCCAGCCACACCTCGGCGTCGGTGGCCAGGTCCCGCCGGTCGAAGTGGCGGGGGATGTCCAGCGCCTGGCACAGCTTGGACGGCCCGTTGCACAGCTCCTTCTCCTTCAGGGGCCGCGAGCCTTCCCTTCGCCGGGCCCCTCGCAGACGCCGCATCACTTCCTGTCCCTGCAGGGGCTCGAGGGAGCGCAGCAGCACCGCCGCACCCTCCCCTGAACACACACAACAGGGCCAAAGGTCATGTGCAAACCGACAAAAAAATTTATCTGAGAAAGAAATACATTTTCCTCAAAACAGACACATTTCGGACAGCAATGCTGAGTTTCACAGAGCGCTCCGTAAACTGTCGATAGCCGTCAAACCCAATGTTCTTCTGGCAGTTGGAGCAGAGCTAATTAACGCCTCGAAATGAGAGTGCAACCGAGCGCGACACTGCCGGCCCCCGGGGGCAGACCGGGACACGCCAGCGTCGGCGTCTCGTTAGCGGACTCCGTATCCATGGAAACGCCGGCAGAAGGGGCTCTCACCCCGGCTGGACACGTTCATGCAGAGGTAGACGCCGTAGATCTGGTACACGTAGATGGTGCCGGGCCTCATGAACATGGCGGCGTTCCGCCCCGTGCGCCGGCCCCCGGCGGAGTGCGACGCCCGGTCCTCGCCCCCCAGGTAGGCCTCCGTCTCCACCACCCTCCCCCTCAGAACCGTCCCGTCGGCCTGCCTCCGGACCAGCACCTGGGAAGAGCACCGCCGGATGGGTCAGCCAGCACACCCAACGCAGGGGAACAACTCCTTAAAAGTGTGGTGAACATTCTGCTGCAAAATGTCTGCTGTGCCACACCCTGGTGGGTGCTAAATAAGTTTGTTGCCCACGAATGCAATAGTATAGTCAATGTTACTATGCATCAACCAAAGACGTTTTATTATATGACTGAATTTGTATTGAGCTCAATGTTATACTCGCGTACTCGTATACTCACTTTACCCAAGAATGCTTTGGCCAGGAGGACACAGGGTTGGTCAAAGAATTTTACACCGAGCCTGACGTCACCTTCACGTTCCGTGGAGAAGTATTGGCTGGTAAGAGTGTCCGAAGAACGGGTCGTCGCAGCAGTGTCCCCAGCTGAAGGACCAGTGGTCTTCACAGTTTGGGGCGATGCACTACTGTTACCGTCCTGCCCTTCGGCGTCGAGCTTCCGTTTCCTCGGCGGCATTCCTGTCCGGCGGAAGGAACACAAAACAAACGGAATGTGAAGCTTGTTGCAGCAAATAGCAGGCATAGCAAGATTTTGTGATTACTGGGGTCACTTAATTTTGTTCCATTTACCGTAACCATTAACATATCATGAATTCATATTGTAAAAATATAATTAAGTCTTACCATTCAGTTGTGAGGCAACGACATTTATGTTCACATAAGGATTGGGGTCAATTTTCCGAAATACTCTGCAGTGTGACCACACTGACATTCATACGCTTTGAAATGCACAGGATTTTTTGGCACAAGACTGGGATACAAATGACTAAACTCCCCGTTGACTTGCTTTATCTATAATTAACCTAGTTTGATCCAACGGCAGGCTGTAATAGGCGTAGCATTATTGTTCAGGGAGCTGGCATTTAATTCTAGTTAGTTAAATATTATCAACGCAAGGAAGATTGACATTATAAATTTGTTAGCCTGCAAGGGAGCGAGCTATTTTAATCCAGAGTTCATCGCGTATGAATAAATCAAATTGTTGTCAACGTCAGACAGCAACGCCGATTACCCGTTTCAGAAAAAATATTTAGTCTATAATTGGGCTAAAATACTTTCTTGCCCAAAACAGTTTCTGGGTTCGTACAGTATTGATTCAACAGAAATACGAGTACACTAAAATGTGTTCTGTTTACTCACGCAATGTACCGCGGGAGATATTGGGCACTTCCTGTTTCCTTAAAGGGGCCGTGCTACGGTCCTCCAAACGTACTAGTTGAGGGATTTGCAATATATGACTTTACGGCTCTCTGGACTGGACTCAAAAAAAAAAACCTGGACTGGATTTTTGAAAAAAACTGGACTGGACTCCCAAAAAAAAACCTGGACTGGATTTTTGAAAAAAACTGGACTGGACTCAAAAAAAAAAACCTGGACTGGATTTAAAAAAAAAACTGGACTGGACTCCCAAAAAAAAACCTGGACTGGATTTTTGAAAAAAAACTGGACTGGACTCGGGGGGAAAAAACCTGGACTGGATTTTTGAAAAAAAACTGGACTGGACTCGGGGGGAAAAAAACCTGGACTGGATTTTTTTTTAAAAACTGGACTGGACCAGTCTCTGCTTTACGGTATATGTACTTGAATTTTACCTTGAATCTGACAATGATTGTACAATTTCCCAAATGTATCAGATGTATTGTTTAATATAACATTATTTTTTTACCCATTATGAGATTGGTTAAATATAAAGTACATTGAGCATTAATTTCAACATTTTCGATGTCACCATTGATTATTTAAGCTAAACACTTGATGCTGGCATTAAGTACTATACATTTTTACTTATTTAAGCAGATCATAAAGTCGCTATATATAAACACAAGTACGTACTGTACAAACAAAGCTGTGGGTCTCAATGCTGTCTGTATGCTGTCTTTCCCTCAGAGTCCTTTATGCAGCACATAAGTACCTTCTAGGGATAAAAGCTTTGGTCTTTTGTGGACAGCTTTTTCATTTCTCTGTTTTGAAATTGAAGTGTCCTGCAGGCTGTCATGTTCTGCAGATTACACACGGATACAGTACGAACAGGATAAGTTCAGTGAATCAGCCAATCCTGTCATACAGCTTAATGGCATTAAACCCAAAATCGCAATCTCGTAAATGTGTGCTGTTGGAGGTCCTGCTTTTGATGTCCTGACACAGATAAAGCAACCCTGTTTGACTCCAATAGGGGCCACATGTACTAGGTGTGTGTATCTGAACCCGAATATCCTATTTGGAAATGCTGAGATAATGCATTGTATAATGCATTCTCTGCACACCCCTGTACTCTAACAGAGTTGAAAGTACTCCATTGCAGTTGATTCTACACTGAGCAGTTTGCAGTCTAAGCACAAGGAGAAGTTGGATGGGATCCAATCTTAGAGACTCTATTCAGTTACAGAAACGATGGAAATATTATATATTCAGCTAATGCACAGAGCTTAGTGCTGCCAAAATGAGCGGGGGAAAAAAACAGCAATATAATGAAACCATTAAACAAATGAAAATTGAAGTAGTTAGGAAAAACAGGTGGGTACCTGAAAACATATATCACTTACGTTGATGTGAGTGAAAGTATGGTTACAATAAAAACTGAAAGTTTGAAACAAATTTAATTTTTGGCTGGACCGCACCAGCCCTACAAACGTGAATGCCTGTGAGTGACTGACTGAGTGATGAAGTTACACCATTGGTCGGCCGAGTTATGAAGTTACACCATTGGTCGGCCGGATCACGTGTGTTAGGTCCAGCCATATACTAGTTTTTAACCTGGTCTTGTTTGCATATCATCTGTTGTTATCCATAGTCAACCATAATTTTGTCAATTAACATTGTAACACTGGACACTGTATCTTATTGGAGGTGAAAACCTGTTTTTAGTTCATGGAAAAAATCAGTTGGTGCCCCATTAGTTTACGGCTGTGCAATGTTAGTTTTTCACTGTCATATTCCCTGTTCTAGCCAAGCCTCATAGGCTGTAGCACATCAGAGATCAGGTTGCCCTTATGATGGGGAAGAAACCGGAGAAAGTCAAACAGCGTCCCTCATACCCACCCTCCCCACACAAGGCTTCTTCCGTCTCGGAGTGAGGGTGTCTGACAGGCACTCTGCTTTGTTCCTCCATTGTCGCACAAGTTACTGAAGCTCACTTTTAAAATGGCTCTGGCCGTATTCACTGGGGGGCAAAGAAGGTATTTCAGTGGGTAACAAAAACAGAATTTCTTTTGTGTTTCAATTTTCCATTGTATGATTTTGTCTGGTAATTGGTTTAGTCTCTGGGGCACACTTAACTGTGTTCTCTCGAGTTTATGATTAATAACTTGCCAGTTGTACCATTTAGTACATGGCTTTGATGTGTTGGAACATCATATCTTTTTTCTTCTAAGTACCAAAAATGTAATGGTTCTTTTATGAGAGGTATGTGAATTGGAATGCTATCAGCTTTACTGTAGTTTAATTTATATAGAATTAAATATTGTATTTTACAATCTTTTAAATCTGTTCTCAATGATGTCATCATGAGATATTACAGTGGTGGGGGAAGCCCAGCAATTATATGCTTTTTAGAATAGTGCATGTACGATCTTGAAATTACTTGAAATTTCACATATAATAGTAATAAAAGTGCTTTCCCAGATTAGGTCTACCTGAATTCTGCTTTTGGCCCAGTGCCACCCTGCTCTTGACCTAGAAACTGCAATCCTGCAGCTTCTTCTGAAAAACCTTTTCACAACTCAGAAGGGAAAATACACTGGATCAATAAAAGCAATTATTGTGTGTATTGAGGTTGTGTCAGCCTGGATAGAAAGCCCACACAGGTTGTGGCCCTCTAGGATGAGGGCTGCATAGCCCTTCAGGCACTGCAGCCCTCCAGGACCCCGGCTGAATAGTTCTGTTAGCCAAGGCTGAATAATCCTGACCAAAAAAGTTCATTTCAGGAGCTGCCAGCTAGGCTATTTGCAAGGACTATTATAGCCAGCATATGGCAATATCCAATCAAATTCTTCTGAAGTATGTTGTATGTGACCAGATTGGTCAAATTAAATGGGGAAAACTGTTGCAGTGGTGCTGAGTAGCAGTCATAAGCATATTGTCCAAAAGATTTTTTGCAGCGGGATTGTTTAAACTGAACGTCCTTAGCTTGCGCACAGTTCTTCGGTGAATTTTAGTTTTCCTTTATTACGATCGTCTGACCTATCTGTCTCTCTCACTGTAAATGCCTCAGGATTAAATTCCAGGCAGTACACTGGGCCTCTCTTCTCAGACAATGCACATTGTCGAGGCGTGAGTCTTGTATGTGCTGTTAATAACAGAAACGTTTAGATAATGACACGGCCGCAGGTCATCTCACTGTCTCTCTTCATCCCCTGCCAGCGCATAGTGTTCATATTTCTTATGGATAGAGGTGGCGTCCTCTGGCACCTGCCATTCATTCACGGTGTCAGGTACCAAATGCCACCGTGGCATGGAGACATGTTGAATCTATATTCAAAAAAATGTTGCTTGGCTGTCTATTAAATGTGACATTAAATGTGTGAAACTGATTCAGTTTCTCAAGGAACTAAATTGCATTGCAGCATGTACCCAGTGCTGCTGGCCAACTTGGCTTTGCAGAGGACCGAATATTGAATTCATCTTTAAAATGACTCCCATACTTATTTTCCGGCACGGTCGCCTTATAGAATGGAAAATGCCTCAGCGCTGCCAAATTGCAATCCATGAGAAATGTGTACTGTGGTTTCACTGTAGTGCTATTTAAAAAGAATGGACTGTTTTGCCTTGCTTCACCTTGAGTAACTCATCACAGCATTGTCCAGGAGCGCATTTCAGAAGAGCCATTAAAAATGCTGAAATCTGACATATTTGAAAAGAACAATGCTGTAATAGGACACAAATTACATAGATTTCCCATAAGATGAAAAAAACAAACACAAATATGTGTATGTATATGTCATTCCTGATTGTGGTGTGTTGGCGATATATAAAATCTGCACTAAAAACCTCCCGTTAACAATTTTTTTTGGCGAAATTATTTATTATTCATGATCTTTAAAGCAAATAGCCCTCCATATTCTGCGTATCAGAGTACAAAGCTGACCTAAGCAGAAACTAAAGATGCAACGGACGCCATTAACCTGTGTATCTAGGTTGCCGAATGGACAATACAGAGAAACGTCCTACCGTCTCCATCAGGGGCTTTGCAAGCCAAGTAATCACGTACATTTTGACGATGTGAGATTGCACCTCAATACAGAGCAGCACACTGGACTTTAAAATGGAGCCGTGTGACCTGTAGGGGGTGCTGTTTTACTCTTCCAGTCCTGAGAAGGCCCCCAGGGCACAAACAGTGTCCACTCAGTACGGCTGCAGACGTCTTGGCATTCAGCCGCTGCCACTCAGTGTTGGCACCTGATGCCCTCTCTTTCTGCCCACCCCTCCCAAAAAATGACCCCTCCCCCAATACCAGACAGTTCTTGGAGGCAGGCCTGAGGTGGCTTTGAAGTGTTTAAATCCACAGTCTGGACAGAAATAGCACGGGCAGTCAGTTTGCTTACATGCCTCTCCGTAACGAGGAGAGACAATTACCCAGCATGGGAGGGGCCGCCAGAGTTCAGGGCTGCAAACTGCACGGTCCTCCGTCTTAGTTAAAGGCTGTGAAATGGCCGCAGTAATCATAGGTATGAACCACTGCCGTGTCGAGGGAGGCAGAATTATTCAGCTCAGTTCTGTTTTGGCCAAAGGGTTATTTGTGTCAAGAGCAGCAGCTGCCACAAAAAGAGACACATAAATCCGTGACCATGAGCATTACGTAATTACTTTTTATGAAAAAGGCAGGAAAAATGATTTCAAAAAAGGACCACTTTTGGCACTCTGCTCAAAATAGGAAACACGGTGAAAGGAACACTGGGGGTAGAAAATAGGGGTTTCTTTGGCTTGATAAAATGCCATTATTGTTTTTATCACTGGCAGGCAGACTTTGGTCTGCACGCTTTGTAACTGCTTCTCTGACTAATTTTACTTCCACAGCCCTTCTGTCTCGCACCTGTGGCCTGGACTGGGACAGAGGGCCATCCAAACATCTATCTGTCTGTCTGTCTGTCTGTCTGTCCACAGGTGGGAACTCATCTCTCTGGTTATTACTCAGTTGCTGGATATCCAAGACAGACGGGCCAGTCTCCGGTAGGATGAGACCAGTTTACTCTAAGAGGCAGGTGAATCCATCTAAAACATTCCTGTATCCTTTGGTGTCCGAAAGTAATACATTTGGAACCATAGCCAATGGTTTCTGTCAGTACCTCAGATTGCTCAGACGCAGGAGCTTTTTGTAAATGTGTGTTAATGCATTTGAAGCACACGGTGCATCACGGTTCCATTTCGATTTTAAGAGGGTCAACCGCAGGAATCAATTTTGTTCCATGGTAAATGTTTAATTGCAGGGTTCATTTTTGAAGATAATGAGGCTGATGTTCCCTGCAAGCCTGTGTGTGTGTGGGTGTCTTCAGGTGCAAACAGGATTATGCGTGTGTGTGTGTGTGTGTGTGTGTGTGTGTGTGTGTGTGCGAGCGTGTGTGTGTGTGTAAATCCTCATTGTGTCTGCATTTTGGATATTCAATTAAGACTGAGCTTTTTAAACTGAACAAGTGACTTCTCTATGTACTCCCAATCATAGTAGGTCTGTGAGGAAGCCATCTTCAGTATCCAAGGTACCCTTCAGATTAGCCAATAGGACATCCAAATCCCAATTGCCAACCTTGGGTGCTGATACCAAGGGCCCAATCAAGACAGAATATTAAAAGGTCTTTAAATTTGAATAGGCTGAATACTGGCTACTCCCATCTCTCTCCCTTTCTTGTAAATTACTTCTGGCTCTGATGCCTTTATCAGTAACTCCCTATACATGTGAATGTTCATCTTGCATACTGTGTGTGTGTGTGTGTGTGTGTGTGTGTGTGCGTATGTGTGTGTCTGTAAAAAAAAATTTATGTTATCCATTAGCTACTTAAAAAATCACTTTGTGATCACATCATTTCCCTGGTCTTCCTGGGCTTTATGGGATTATATCATTGTGTGTGTGTGTGTGTGTGTGTGTGTGTTTTCTGAGAATTAAGTAAAGTAGTAATTAAACAGATGGACTGCAAGGCATTACAGTCAGGCCAAAATAAAAGAAACAGTCTATCGATCAGTGCTCTGATGTAGCTTTATTGATTGTGGGTTCAGCAAAAAAAATTGGACGAGGAGGACTGAGTCAGGACTGAGTCAGGACTGAGTGAGGACTGAGTGAGGACTGAGTGAGGACTGAGTAAGGACTGAGTGAGGACTGAGTGAGGACTGAGTGAGGACTGAGTAAGGGCTGAGTAAGGACTGAGTAAGGACTGAGTAAGGACTGAGTAAGGGCTGAGTAAGGGCTGAGTAAGGACTGAGTAAGGACTGAGTAAGGACTGAGTGAGGACTGAGTAAGGGCTGAGTAAGGACTGAGTAAGGACTGAGTAAGGACTGAGTGAGGACTGAGTAAGGACTGAGTAAGGACTGAGTAAGGACTGAGTAAGGGCTGAGTAAGGACTGAGTAAGGACTGAGTAAGGGCTGAGTAAGGACTGAGTAAGGACTGAGTAAGGACTGAGTGAGGACTGAGTGAGGGCTGAGTAAGGACTGAGTGAGGACTGAGTGAGGACTGAGTAAGGACTGAGTAAGGACTGAATAAGGACTGAGTAAGGGCTGAGTGAGGACTGAGTAAGGACTGAGTAAGGACTGAGTAAGGACTGAGTAAGGGCTGAGTAAGGACTGAGTAAGGACTGAGTAAGGACTGAGTGAGGACTGAGTGAGGGCTGAGTGAGGACTGAGTGAGGACTGAGTGAGGACTGAGTAAGGACTGAGTGAGGACTGAGTGAGGACTGAGTAAGGACTGAGTAAGGACTGAGTGAGGACTGAGTGAGGACTGAGTAAGGACTGAGTAAGGACTGAGTAAGGACTGAGTAAGGGCTGAGTAAGGACTGAGTAAGGACTGAGTAAGGACTGAGTGAGGACTGAGTAAGGACTGAGTAAGGACTGAGTAAGGGCTGAGTAAGGACTGAGTAAGGACTGAGTAAGGACTGAGTGAGGACTGAGTAAGGACTGAGTAAGGGCTGAGTAAGGACTGAGTAAGGACTGAGTAAGGACTGAGTAAGGACTGAGTGAGGACTGAGTGAGGACTGAGTAAGGACTGAGTAAGGACTGGCTACGCTGACCTGCTTGCAAGAAGAACGTGCTTTCCGGTGCGGAAGACTGCGAACGGGTAAGAGGAACAAACTACCAAAGACTCCCGGCTGCGCAGTTCCTTCCTGCTCCCGGCAATTGTCTTACTTCTGCCTTCAGAGGTCAGAAAATGTTGATGTTTCATCACCTCCAGACGAAAAATGATGGTATTGTGCGAATAAGAAGGCGTCACTTCCTGTTTGAGAAAACGACTGCGACTCGAAACCAATTTATAAAAAGACAGACGCGCGCGAACTACTGTCGCCTAGCCTGATTGTGAACATCTGCAAAAATTCATATGAAATCCGTCAAAAGTAAATGTCCCCAGCTTATGAAACATTCCTGAATTATATTTCATTATTTATCTGCTTCGCATATGCTCTTATCTGGGGCAGCTTGCGCTTGAATTATTCATGTAGGCCTATGTGGCATCGCTAAACGTTCACTGAAGCGGTTCAGGTCAAATGCCGCAGGGCTTCGACAGCAGTTCCCAATGTTGGAGCTGAACTTTAAACCTCTGGACACTAGCTCAGTTCGCCTTCTTGTTTCTTTTAGCGGCTCTAGTCCATTAATGTTTTAAATGATTCTGCCTCGCTCACTGTCAGTCCCAAAAATAATTGACTTGCTAATTTCATGAGATTCTATTAAAACGTATGCGGCATATATGTGTGAAGAGAGAGTAGCACACAGAACTGTGGGATGCATTTGGCAAACCATAGTAGAAAACTCCTCAAGTGCAGAGAGGGCGTGTCATACCTGCCCCACTCCAGGTACCTCCCGCTGACGCAGTGGGGCACTGCTGCCCCGCTCCAGGTACCTCCCGCTGACGCAGTGGGGCACTGCTGCCCCGCTCCAGGTACCTCCCGCTGACGCAGTGGGGCACTGCTGCCCCGCTCCAGGTACCTCCCGCTGACGCAGTGGGGCACTGCTGCCCCGCTCCAGGTACCTCCCGCTGACGCAGTGGGGCACTGCTGCCCCGCTCCAGGTACCTCCCGCTGACGCAGTGGGGCACTGCTGCCCCGCTCCAGGTACCTCCCGCTGACGCAGTGGGGCACTGCTGCCCCGCTCCAGGTACCTCCCGCTGACGCAGTGGGGCACTGCTGCCCCGCTCCAGGTACCTCCCGCTGAAGCAGTGGGGCACTGCTGCCCCGCTCCAGGTACCTCCCGCTGACGCAGTGGGGCACTGCTGCCCCGCTCCAGGTACCTCCCGCTGAAGCAGTGGGGCTCTGTACCCACGCTCTCCTCTGCCTCTGTAATAGATATGCCTCTCTTGTCACTCAGCGTGGTTCCAGCAACCTCAATATTTCAACCCCTGTGTGACATCTGCATTTCTGTGCTTGGCCGCCAGTTGGCAGTGAGTCAAGTGGCAAGAGATTGCCTGGCGAGGGAGGGGCAGTGGGGTGAGTGTGTGTGTGTGTGTGTGTATGCATGTGTGTGTGTGTGTGTGTGTGTGTGTTCATGTGTGTGTGCGTGTGTATGTGTGTAGGTGCGTTTGTGGGTGTGTGTATGTGTGTGTGTGTGCGTGTGTATGTATGTATGTGTGTGTGTGTGTGCGTGTGTATGTTTGTGCGCGTGTGCGTGCGTGTGTGTGTGTCTGTGGGGGGGGGGGGGGGGGGGGGGGGGGGGGGGGGGGGGGGGGGGGGGGCGTAGTGCTTGTTCTCATGTGAATGAAAGTTTGAGGTTTTAAAAGGCACACAGCCAAGGCAGTTGCTCCATGTTTAGCCCAAGTTTACTGGTCCTTACAAGAAATGTTAATCAATAAATTATTGGTTTCTCCTACCAAACTTTTTTCCTGAAAAAGTGATTTAAGCATTTCATTAAAATTAAAGCTTAGAAAGGCACCTAGATGTATTCTATATGTTTAATAAACCTTTGGAAAGTGCAAAGTTTGTCAAACAAAGCTGACATCAGGTCTTTGGCCCTAATCAAAATGATTCATAAGTCTTTGTCATGTCATGTGCTTGTGGGCAAATCTTAGGACTGTTACTCAATGTTTCTCAGAAAGCTTAAACAAGAACAAGCTTTATTTAGGTGGAAATGCTGTTTTAGGAAGGGATCTTGTGATCCACCCCTGGGACAATTTCTTACACCCAAAATTTGGGAACCCCATCTTTAATGAATGCAGCACAGGATTCATACTAGCATTGGTGGACCTGTAACACATTCTGTCACTGTGCTGAGAGAGTAGTCCAACACCCTGGCATGGTTTACATGACATTACATTACATTTCAGGCATTTAGCAGATGCTCTTATCCAGAGCGACTTACACAACTTTCACATAGCATTGTACATTGTATCAATTTATACAGCTGGATATGTACTGAAGCAATTCAGGTTAAGTACCTTGCTCAAGGGTACACCGGCAGTGTTCATACCCAGGAATTGAACCTATGACCTTTTGGTTACAAGCCCAGTTCCTTACCCACTGTGCTGCACTGCCGCCCCACTGCCGGTTTAATACTACTTTCATTTCTTAAAATAATGATATGATCACAAAACTATAAAGAGGGTGATAAAGTCATTAGCCATCTGGTGGCTGAGACCGCACGTCCATCCACAGGTTTATTATTTTAAATATATAGCAGCGATAATCCACCAATTATGTGCTCACACATTGAGCCCATTGTTAAGGGATGCTTGACTAATTGATTTGATCAAATGGCATGTTGCTCAGTGTGGTACGCAGTGGTGATGGAGAGGATAGGATTAAGTTGTGTCCCCTGGCAACGGGTTGAACCCCGCACAGACCAAGTGCAGAGGTGAAAGGTCACGTTGAGTCAGGGTCTGAGGATGCACCTGGGGTGGCTCTGCTCTTTTAGTGTCGGTGACATAAGAGTGTCCTGACCCTGCCCCCCTGACCCCTGCTCCCCCCAACCGCCGACATGCAGACACTGTAACTCAGCCAGGATCTTACAGCAAAGAGCAAATGTCACTTACCACTTCACAGTACACTCAAGGTCATCAATTCTGTACTATTCACATACTATTCGTACCTCACAACCCAGTGAGTAACTATTATTATTATTATTATTATTATTATTAATAATATTAGTAGTAGTACTAGTAGTAGCAGTAGTAGTATACTGATACTACTCTCTTAATCACTAAAATAATATGTGAAGTTACAAATAAGTACAATAATTTCAAATACTTTTTGTTTTCAGTCATTCACAAAACTTCTTAAATTCTTACTTTTGTTCTTAAAAATATTTCTACGATAAAACAATACGAGATTCATGACACATATGCAGACGTTTGTTTTTGGGCACATCCCAGGTGTATGAGATGATGAATGCTGGAGGTTTGTAACTTTTATGCGCAATGCTGTTCATGTGATTTGCATAAGGAAACAGTCATGAACGAATACAGATAAGAAAAAATGATGAATGCCTAAATGTTCTCGGAAACGTTCTCATACGCAGTTTACGATCAAATGTAATAGTACACATGTTCGTGAATGAGGCCCATTGTTATTTAATGTCAAACAACCTCAGTCCTACAGTCGCTATGATATGATCGCATATCTTAAAATCCGTCCAACTTTACCAACTTTCCAGGGTATTATTTTTAGTAATAGCTTTAGTCAGAAATTACGTTTCAAACAAGATAAGAAAATAACGAAGCTGAATGTATGCGAATTAGATAGTGAAAGTGGAATAAACATGAATGTCGGGAAGATTCCAGCTGAAAATGTCTGTAAGTTTGCGGTTGAGAGTGAGCAATTGGTGGCACACTCCCTCGAATAATATGTAATCAAATACACAAGGAAAAATGAGTGAAAAAGAAGAATGAATAATACATGTACATGCACCCCTCTTATTAATATAGGGAGTTCAAGCTTTGTGGAACACGTAGATCTGGTAGTAGCCTACTATATGGAATTAATACACTTTATCCAATGGGCAATTCTTCCGCCTGCTCTCATGGAGTGGTCCTATGACTCACAGATTTTAAAGCGCAGCTGATTACTGTTTTTCGGGTTAAGAATCTCGTTCCCACGTCCTTAACTATTTCTTACAAGTGCACTCGATGAGTCACGCCCATAGTTTGCGCCGTTCCGTGTGTCCTTGCAACCGCTCAACTGCACCAATTGGCTACTGCATCTGTCAGACATTGTCATTCACCATCCAGTACTCGTTACTTCATGGTGGTAGGCGGAGTTTTCAGTCCATAGAACTGACTACAGACAAACAGAAACGCGCCGGGGTTGAGCGCTGGCCGGTGTGGCGGAATGCGCGAAAATAATACTGCTTGGAATAACGAGACCCCGAAAGCTTTCTGTGATAATTTTTAGCCGTTGCGAAACTAATCAGGGAATCTGAATTCTGAGTTTGCATTGCTACAGGCGAGCAACATAATCTAGATATTTTCTTTTGTGTGCGTTATTTATGAAATGACACCACGAAATTTTTGAACGGACTGGACCTCAACCCATTAGGCAAAGCCGGCTTCTGTTCACTGTCAGCCGTTGAACAGTGCAATTTGATAAAAGGGTAAGTTATTCTGTCTACTGTTTTAAGTAGCCTATGTATGGTACACGTCCGAATCTAAGCATTAGCCTGAATGCTGCAGTGAATATCAATACAGACCGGTGCCAATGTACAGATTTGGTTTAATTGGCTATAGCTGTACGTGAGCTTTTAGCGGCATGAAATTCAGTATTAATTTATTCCTCCATTGTTGTCATTTGGCGTAGGCGACGATGATAAAGATAAAAGAGTTCCTGAATTATGACTGTTCAAATGTATTAATGTAATGCCGAGCGGTTTGACATGTTTGTCAACTTTGTAGCCTCATGAACATGACAGGGAACAAAATATCATGTGAGTCACATTGTTTCCTTTTATATGGTAATGGTAATATTGATATTAATATGTCTATAAATAAAGTCCAATTTCCATGTCATTTTAGATCATGAAATCTTTAAAGGTGAATCGCTTGGTACGCTTGAATAATGATTGATGATACAGCTAGCTAGTATGTAAGCCGATCGACGGATCCGTCTGGTAGAAAGTGTATGACGTAACTACCTTAATTGTAAATAGCTAGGTGCAGCTATAGCCTACTTTACGACAGCTACAAATGTGTGTTCTACGGGCCATCATGGTACCGGGATGTACCGGGATGCGTGCGTGTTCTGATTCCTGTTCTGTTTGCAAGTCATGGCTCGTGCTGAGAAACATGTCTTCTGTCGATGATTTTTTCCAATTCCAGCGAACGGAACATGGGAAGACTCAAAATGTCAATTTTGTGCATTGAATGTTGGCCGTTTGCTTCAGGATATATATTTGCAATGCTGGCCAATACTTCGCTTATTCAATGCATTAAGTTTTACGTTGCTAAAACTATTCATACAGTAAGACAACGCAGAGAAACGTCTTGAACACCCGTTCTCAGAGAAGGGGCGAAAGGGGACAAACACACAGTCGCGTTAGCCGAGCTACATGCATTGGACTACATGTGTCATGTGCTATTAATTATGTTGACAATGACGGCTACATACTGAATCGCATTCTCCGGTGAACATATCGGTTGAAATGACCCCATGGATTTGTCCGCCGTAACTCACGGCGTGTAATTTAACATAGCTGCCCCAGGGGAAGGCTCCAAATATAGCCGGTTACTTGTTTTGTATATTCTGTTCGTCGCAGGGAAGTATTTTCAGATGTACATGAACAAATATAGTATTGCTGTTAATATTTATTGTCACCAATGCTGCTGTGCAGTTGTGCAAATTAATGGTTGTGTTCCGGGAATAAAAAAGTTACAGTGGTCAGGAAGTGTTTGTGGTCAGGAATAGAACAATTGGTGGTGTGGCAATGGAATTGTTGGTGCACCACTGGGCTTGATAACAACCCATCCCCATATGGGTTATATGCTGAGATATATTTTTGCAATATATTGCATATGTAAACAAAACAAAACAAAAAAAAACTGATATCCACCATTACAACTTTGTGGAAGTTCAGGCAATCTGTTTATGAGGTTTGCCACAGAAAAGTACTTTAACTCTGTAGACAGGTAGACAGGTATACCGGGTGTCATGGAGGAAGGTAGGAGGGTCAAGTGAGTGTCATTGTCTGGCTGCTGGTGCTGTGTCAGGTATAGCCAACACTTTGCGTGATGTTATGGTGCATTTCTAGGGCTGTTTCTGTGTATTGCTTCGCTGTGGTCACTTAAAACCAATGGTACCCAACCTTCAAGCAAAATAAGATAAAAGGTATACATTTATATTCATGAAAGAGAAGACTTCCTGTCTGCCAAAGCTGTGTTTTGTGTCAGTATGTGTAATGTAACCTTTTTGCTAGATAATGGCACATTGTCGTTGTTTTGCTTTCCTTGTCTTCTTTATAGTCAACAATGCTCTTGTCCGTTGTAATAGGGAACTTGTGTATATACTGTAAAGGTCTGTTTAGGATGTGAACTGAAGAGCTCCATTCATTCCCATTGGGTTCAGTTCGAGGCCAGGTGTAGTTGGAAAGCAGAGATTTCCAGACCTAGAAAATCTCTGGCTCTTCTCTAACACAAGCTTTGTGGCTGGCTATGGTGTCGGTATGTACCTCTGGTGCCTCTAGCAGTAAAATCCAGCCACTCCAGCAGCCACTCATTGGTCAGTAAAGTCTCGAGTGAGAACACTGCGATTTCTATGGTTGATTCAATCAGTGGCAGCCGATAGTGGTGTTTAGCCCAAAAGCGTAGTCGTGCATTAGATGATTGGAAAAAGGTTGCATGTGTATGCTTAATACTGAAGTACTGATATGAATAAGTGACTGGAAATTCTGAAGGAATTTTTAAAGTGTGCGATCCTTCAGTCCTGTAAAGTTCATTGGACGGTGACAGGGAAGGCATGGCTTTGCATTGGACGCTCAGTTCATCCCCCTGAAATGTTATCGCAAGGTGGAATGGCAGCGAGGGTGATGTAATTGGAATGAATAAAGCCGACTGGATCATGTGATCCTGATGGCCATCCCTGGGTGTTCTTGGTGTTTTAGAGTAGAGAATGATACAAAGAGAGAGTGAGAGAGACTGTCCCACCTTGCAGTGGTTGGGAAAACACTGTGAATTCTGTCATGCTAAGAAGAATGTGTGTGTGTTTGAGCAAGAGAGAGTAAGAAATATGGAAATTGGGGGGCTGTGTGTGTGTGTTTGTGTGTGTATGTGAGAGAGGTAGAGCGAGAGAGAGGAAGAGAGCTAGGTAAAGTGATTGTGTGGGAGGGACAGAATGTTAGAAAGCATTGGATGGAGGGGGATAGACGGAGTAGGACGAGCCAAACGTGAGTCTCGCGGTGAAGGTGACAGGTGTAGGGCAGGCGTGTGCTACAGTAGCGTGCTGGCATGGCGGGGGGGTGTGGGAGGGGCGTGGTGTTGGGCGAGAGGAGTGAGTCATGGTGTAGCATGTCTGTCTGTCTGACTGTCTGGCCAACGCTGTAACCCCACACGGGGCTATTTTTCTTCTTACTGTGAGCCTTGCACCTCCAGAGCCTGCATGCAAGGCCCCTCCTTCATTAGATCACTCTCTCCAACTCTCCTTTCTCTCTCTCTCTCCCCTCCTTTTTCCTTTTGCTCTGTCTCTCCTGGACTTGCCCAGTTTCTCTCGCTCTCTCTCCCCCTCTCTCCCTTTGTCTCCCTGTTCCGCTCTTGCTTCTTCCCTCTTTGTGTTCCTGTCTCTCTCTCTCCTTCCCCCCTTCCCCTTTCTGTGCATCTCTCTCACTTGCTCACTTTTTCTCTCCCTCTCAGTCCCTGTCCCTCTCTTGCCCCCTCTCCCTTTCTTCTCTGTCTCAGAAATCGCACGGCGTCCAGTGCAGCTATCCGCTCCACCCAGTGGTATTTACTACCCAGCCCATGGCTGTGTAACTCAGCTGCCCCTGGCAGGCCTATCCGCAGGGCCTATTTTGGTCATCGGCGGTAAACGTGGCGTACAGTAGAAACACGAGCCGTTTTCCCTCTCGCCTCTCTTAACTGCATTGATCTTGGCTCCGTCGCCGTGTCCATTGTCACCGGGTCTCCTCGGTCGTTTGCTCGGACTTCTTTTTAAAGTTTGTTTTCCTGTCTGCCCTGGAGCGGGCGGAGCAGAGATTATGGATTGTGCTTTGGGAATTATTAGGGTCCATTACTGTGTATTTTCTCACAGTTGAATCGCTTTTGTGTGTGTGTGTGCGTGTGTGTGCACATGTGTGTTCGGAACTTTGGTGACTATACATCTGGACCTGGCTTCGGCCCCTGTGTGCAAATATTTGCATAAGCGCTCATTTCCTCAGTGAAGGCTGAAGACATGACCGTGTGTCTGAGGGACAAAAAATTAAAATGATACTTTCTGGAATGAACTGCCGGCTGTGGAATCCTTGCGTTCTCTGTGACGCTGGCTGTTTACAGAACGTTCTGTACGGAACTCTGCCTCTGCACAGTGTCTGGCCAGCATCTGGTCCGCATAAGCACAGATTTTCTACGGTAACCAGATGGTCCACTCATGCGCCATCCTATATACCTCTTTACTGTTAGAGATCTAGCACTGTGTTACTGTTCATATTCACAAAGTGGTGTGCCCTAGGAACTGAACATCCTTTGGCCATTGGTCACACCCCTTTGCGAATGTTCATAGGATGCATGAAATTGGAACTTTCAGCTTCCATGGTGGAGAGGCAGAACTCACATTAAGAATACAGAGTTAACTATCTGGTTAATGTACAGAATCTGTGGTTTCGCAGCCAGGAATTGCCATGGCTGGAGAATGGTGAGTTTGTGTTTTTCAGGACATTCTTTGAAGTTAATGCAATTTGCCCATGACATATTTGAGAAAATGCAATGCTCATACAGTGGTAGTTTCCATAAAACAGTGCCGTTAGGATGAGCAGCATAGCTATCTGGACTAAATGTGCAGTTGTTACTCCAGAGGTCATAGGTTTGAATCCTTGATCCAGGCACATGCCGAGACAAAAAAGTCTGCTTGTTAAGTCTATTTAGCAAATAAACAGTGTGGTATTAAAGGAAACATAAGCATTGCAAATCTTCAATAATTTAGTGTATGCATTGTTAACAAAGGTGGTACATAGAGTCTATAACAGTCCATCCTTCTGGTTGCGTAGCAACACCGGCCCAGTATGACCCAGAATGACGTCACCTGCAGCACTGAGGATGTCATGGTGTTTCCTGTTCCCTGCGAAGCAACTTTAGCCTTTACACTTGAGGCAGTACACAGGCATGCCCTTATTTATTTATTTGCAGATCTTTTGAAAGCCCGCACAGGGACAGTTGTTTGCTTTTAAATCAGTACAGGGTTGAAACGCATTGATTGATTACTGTGTGTCAGTATATCCTTTTGTATATGTCCTTATTAAGTACAGCTTAAATGAAATCAGCATAAGCCAAACTAGGAAAAGGAAGAGCATCATCTATCCTTCTTCACAGTGACAGGGTCGGCCTCCCGTTTCCCTTGGGGATGGCTCTGGTGGATAGCTGAGGTCTTTGGGGCACCACGTGCTCTGTTTATCGGGGCTCCGGAAAATAAGGCTGAAGCAGTTCCAGATAAAGTGTGTGCTGGTTCTGTTCAGGGTCTAGACAGTGATCAGTTACAGTAAAACCGTATTGTGTGTCTATTCAGGGTCTGTATAATAAAACTGAAACCAGTTACAGTGAAATCGTATTGTGCGTCTATGCAGGGTCTGGTTGCCAGATTCAGTTCTGAAAAACCCCAGACCCCCACACGTTCTTTTCTGCTCAGATGTGGCTGCCTGTTTGGCCTGCTGTGGTGGTTCTTCTGTGGTTGTTGTGGTGTTCACTCATGTTCAGGATAAAACCCCACTTCCCCCTGCCTCACCCACTGGATGTGTTGAGTAAGAAACAGCCGTTCTAAGTTTCCTGTTTGTGGTTTGATTGTGTGTGTCCCACCCTTTCCTCCTGGCTGGCAGCTAGCTTACACACAACTCCTAGCCCCTCCCCCTGCTTGGAAACCCCCCTCTTTTTTTACTACTATTATGATGGCTGTTACTATGCCATAAACTACAAGAAAGGAGAAACTTAGCCATCAAATTCGGGATTAGACAGAGAATCATAGTTTTTGGGCTTGGTCTTTGGAAGGAAAAAGCAAAAACGAAAAAGAAATCTAGATTTGAGTGGTCCTTGATGACCTGTGGGTTTTGGTTAAAACTGCAGGTGGTCAATGGTGGGAGTATATGTGCGTATAACAGTCAGGACTTATGGGGAGTGCTGTAGGTATCTTCAGCCATGGAATGTTCAGGAAGACTAATCTTCATTTTGAGCCACCTCTTTCAGGGCTGAGACTAATAATGGTAACCCGTACGAGAAAATATGCTTTGCTTAAATTTATTCTTTTTATCTTGCCTTAAGGATAATTTTACCCATATACAATTTAGAAGTACGTTGTCCTTATTGTAGTAAAGAAAATGTTATTTTTGGTTTAACTTGCACTGGAGCCTTGCAGTGTGTGGTAGTTTCCATTGGTACTCAGCACTTAAATGATCAGTTACGGCAGCTGATTACAGTAAACCCATCTCAGCTGGTCTCTTGAGTCTAAACTGGCTTATGATTTTAAGGACAAAAACTAGAGACCCTGAAACTCTCCAGAACCTGCATTGCAGACCCCTGCTTTAAGAGCATGGTTTGTAGGCCATAATGTCTGCCAGTGCCTGTTCTTTGTGGCAGTGTAAGCTCTTTCTTTCCATTCCTGTGTCTTTAACAAGCGGGGAGTCTAGGGTTGTGATCGTGGGCCTTGCCAAAAGCCAGCCGGCCAGCCTGGGTGCTGAATCTCTGCAGGACTGGGGCAGTGGGCATGAGAGAGGGGACTTAAATAGGCCAGCCAGGCTCTCGCATGCTATCTTTGGCACCGGGCACCCAGACTGCATGGCCTCCAGGCTTCCTCTGTTCTGGGATTCGTATGGGAAACCCAAGCCTGACTCTGTCCTGTCCAGAGCAGGAAACGGGACCAGGAAGCGCTCTGGGGCTGTGGCTGCCTGGTTATAGCTCCCCTAGTGGCAAAAGGAAGGTAGTGTCACTGCTTGAGGTTACCACTTCTCTCGGTTGATGACAGGGCTCCCACACTCATTAAAAATCCCTGAAAATCATTAAATCTATTTTTAAACAAAAAATTAGCAATTTGAACATTACAAAAATTTTGTCAGGCACTTTAGGTGCTGGAGTTTATGGCAATCATCCTGAAAGCGTCATGCCCATGGTTTATATGAATTGGACCTTTAAACAAACTGACCCTGGATCAAATTGGTGGGGGTTTTGATTGAGGGTTTAAAGAGCTTTTCCTGGGGCCACGTTCATTTTTAGGGACATTGAAACGACCAGTGAATGACATTTGATATTAAGCATGTGACCTGGCACACTGCTCTTGTTGCTCTAAATGCATAAATAAATTGCTATAGTTGTACAGTATATATAGTTGTGTCACATGCTGGTACGACACCCCTGGGAGGGAGTTCTGGGTGTACACCATCATTTGCCATATGGAGAGAGAGAGTGCGCCCACACCAACACAAGATCCAATAAACAAACACCTTAAGTAGTATGTGCTATGTAGTGTGTACTAGGTAGTATGCCCTGTGTAGTGCATGCTGAGCAGTGTGTACTAAGTAGTATGTCCTATGTAGTGTGTACTAAATAGTAGGTACTAGTCGGTGTGTACTATATAGAATGTACTAAGTATGAGGTGCTAAGTAGTATGCATTAGGTAGTAGGTACTAGGGATTAAAAATATATAAAATGGCTATGAATAATCACAAAAAGATATGCCCAAGGACAGGATATCTGCACTTGTATCTTCATCTAGCACTTTTGTGTTGCACTTGTAGTATTATCTTGTTGTTGTAGCTCTTTATCATCTCCCTTGTTATCATGCCTCACTTCCAATTTGACTTGCCATAACTTTACGGACTTAGCCTATGCTTAGTACATAAACTAGACCTGATGTTCATGGCTATGGATAACTGACACTTAATGATACCTTATTGGACCTGTGCTCTGTAGTTGTTCCAATGGCCTTAGGTATGCGCTTATTGTCCGTTTGGATAAGAGCGTATGCCAAATAAATGTTATGTAATTGCATCAGTCTCCTGCATGAGAAACTGCACATAACTGTGTCCTCACGCCTCAGACTAGGGGTGTAGCAGGAAACTGGGGCCTGTGCATATGCAGTCTCTGGGGGCCCCCTTAAAATTGTAGAGCAAAGCAAACTTTTTAGTCCAGGTTTTTTGAGGCACCCCTCATCCTGTATTGGGGCCCTGGGGAGTCAGTTCCTCTATATCCCCCCCCCCCCCCCCCCCCCCCCACTGTGCCACCCCTGCCTCAGACTGCACCTGAGACTCAAGCAAAGGCTCAGGTGTCCTCGCGATGGAAGAACGACCGCTGTAAAAGAACGTATGGCTGGCAGGATCTCTCTCTTTCTCTTTCTCTTTCTCCCTGATGTCTGGCATATCTTAGATGATAGTCATAGTTATGTGAGTCGGATTCCGCTTTGGGAATGCAGTGTAGGTCTGTGGTACTGTGGAATGCAGGCTTTGTTATATTGCTTTTAAAAATGAAGGCCATGTTTAATAAACCCCTGCCGGCTTCTGTTCGAGCCACAGGGCTCTTGCCCACCTATTCTGGGAATGGAGAAAAAAGTGCACTAAAGCAGCAATGCTTCATCAGAGCTTATGTTTATTCATTACGTAGCTTTTTTTGTTGGTTATTTAATGCTGCACGCTATGTTGTGTCAGCAGCCAAGTCTTTGTGGGAGGTCTGACTCTATTATTTAGTGAAACATTTAGTTTTTTTCACCTCTTCTGCTGATTCAAAATGAAGAAAAGGAAACGTGACCTTATACCACCTGTACTTGCTTCTGTTCATTGCTTAGAGGTCGCATGTATGTATATTACCTGATTTTTCTCCTTAAAAATATATTCAATGTTATTCCGGTTGGAACCATTGCATGCACCTTGAGATGAATGGGCTCAAGGAAAGAAGTACCAGAACAATATAAACACAAAGATTTACATTTATAATTGTAAATAAATGCTATGAAATTAATCTGTTCATTTTTAGTGCCACTGGCTATGTATGTCTGTGTGTACGTGTTTACTATGTATGCCTGTGTTTGTTTGTTAAGTGTGTCATTTACTTAAGGGACAGCCGTCTGTTTGAGTGGCAGGTGTCAAAAGTCCTGAGGGATGATGGGTTGTGCAGTTGCTATAGCGATGGATTCAGGTTCTTCTGAGACCTGTGGCTCCTCGGGGGTCCTCATTGGGGGATCGCAGGTGTGGGTTCAGTGTTGCACCTCCCACAACCAACTGCATTCTACAAGCTGCTCATTTCTGGCAGATCCACCCCACTGTTGTATCTATGTCTGCATCCCTGAGCTAGCCATCCCCAATACTACACAGCAAATATCACGTCTGTCCCAGCCTCTCCTAACCCTATATACCATGCAGCATAACCAAGCTACCATCTGCTAAGCCTTGTGTAATATACAGCAAGCCTGAGCATCTGCTAAACCTACACACACACCATACCAGGAGGTCTGCGCTAGCTTCTGCTATCTCCGTACAGCATACGGTAGGCCTGTGCTAGCTCTTACTGGTGCCGATGTGTACAGATTTGATCTTTCCATGTTTGATCCTCCCACTCTCAGATGTCACTGAAGGTTCAGCATCACAGCACAGATGCATGGGCAGCATCAGTGGCTTGTGTTGTTTCTTTGAAGAAGGAGGAACAGATTTCCCTGTGAGACCATGTGCTTGGGGAGTGCTCTCTTTCTGATCATAAAGAGTCCCGGTGAAGCACTACAGCTCTGGCCTGCTGTGAGTAAACAAACATGCCCTACACTCAGCATCGAGAAAGTGAGAGATACGTGTTACCCCTAAGAGTGAGAGGCACGTGTTTCCTCGAAGAGTGCTCAGTTAAATCTGGGGAAAGATGCAAGGCACTTGAGCTTTCATTATTAAAATCAATTTGCTAACTCAAAACTCTCAAATCAATATGAAGTCACAAAGATCTGCTGTTCTGCTTGGGTGCTCTCTCTCTCTCTCTTTCTGTGTGTGTGTGTGCATGTGTGAGTGCAAATCATTTTTTTTTCACTCTCCTGCTACTTCTAGGCACGACACGTCTCCTTAGTTACCAGACGGCCTTCTCCTGCTTTCCTCGCGTCCTCTCTGTTTCCTCGCTGTTGAAGTTTTTACCTGTCCGTTGTAATTACTGGTCTGTCGTTAGTGCCAGCAGTGGTAATACTGCCAGTTGAAGCAAACAGGTGAATGTACCTACAGTATGTTCTCCAACATTGTAATTGGCTCTGGATTAGTGTCACCTAAACAAACGTAATATAACAATGTAGTATAGCACTGGTCATTAAAACGCTTGCCAAAGGACCGAATATTCATTGTCACAGTATTGTCATTTGCCATGCTCCGTGACTTTTCATATGATGCATCAAATTGATATGTTTCGACTTACATGATATAGGGAAATTTCAATGTTAACAATATAGAAAAAATTTCTGGGCCTATAAAATCTGAGACATTAAGCACTTACAACAGAAAATATCAAGGCTGAAACCACTGTTTGGGTTATTAAAATTTTTTACATTACCGACTGAAAATAATTCACATATACAAATGCCCTCGTGTACACGCACTCAGTGTTATTTCATCCTTATTAGAGCATTTCGGAAACTTGTATTCCCCACAGCTGACCATGGGGCATTCCTGAAATGCAGATTTAGATTTATGTATTGTTGCAGTACACAAGGGAAAGATGTTGTTTTTATTTAGTTGGACTGATATGAATTTGAGCTCCATTAGAAATGCCTGCGAGCGCAACGCCGGGCACCTGAAGAGACACAGTGTAGTGCATCTCACAGCTGGATGGGAACAGCCTGTGCCCACCTGCCCCATGACTGTGCCTGAAATGCACTCTCACATCCTTAACAGAAAAAAGTACCTGTTCCTGCAGTATCTTTCTGTGTTTCAGTTCCTGTTTGTGACTCTTTAACGGACAGGGCCCTGGCCCCGCCCCCTTTGCGCTGGCGCTGTTTTGGCCCCATCGAGCAAGCGGGAGTGCGTTCATCTTAACCGATTACCGCTCGCTCTCAGCGATTCTGCTTCTGTTTATTCCAGGTGGGATTTTGTCTTTTTCTCTTCCTGGCAGAGGCTCCCGTGTTCTGCCTGGCAGGGGACTCTCAAGTGTAGCCTGCCAGGATTGTCCCCTTGTGGCTTTAATCTCTAAATTCTGGTTTATTTTCTGACTGAAACCCGAACTCAAACCAGCCTGATTGGCCTAATTGGCAAATGGTGTCGTTTCATTTCACCAAAGGATGACAGTTGTGAAAAACGAAAAACGGCACAGCCAATAACAAGTAAATAAAACAAAATGGTAGAACTAGTAATGGTGACACCGATAGTAATGTAGTTTACAATTATTTTGTGAATCATTTTAAATAACGGACAACATGATAGTTGTCTACTCCGTCAGATATATTAATGAATCTGTCTGCCTGAAAAATTCTCACTTTTGCTGGAGGACCTCAGAGCGCGGCCAGGGCTGTAGTCATGAGGCCAGAGCGTTTGCGGTAACGGCGGTTCGTTCCGGGCGCCGTCACGCCCAGTCCGCTCTGTCGCCTAGCGAGCCTAATGTGCGCAGTCATTCAGTCGCTGCCGGTCTTTCTGCAGGTCACATGCTGCGCAGTCTTATGCCACAGCCCTGCTGTCACAGAGCTGTGATCCAGCAGCCTCTTCTGCTCTTTTCATTTCTGTGAGTGATTCACGTATTCTAGGGTTTTTAAACTCACTTGCACTTCCTGATTGGGAACAGAAAGGGAACAAGGGAACAAGTGAGGTGGTGCTTTGCTGAGGTAGTTGAAGACGTGTATGTCCTGGGGGGAAGGGCCTGTGGGCACTGTGGCCACCAGGACGAGAGCTGACTTCTTTTCATTATCTGCCCAGCAGATGCCCTCTTCCCGATGGACTTGCATGGCTTGCAGCCCTACCTATACGGCAGCAGGACTTTTTATTGGAGCGATTCAGGTTGAGAACTCTGCTCAAGAGTATGACTACAGTATTTCTGTCAGTCACAAGAGCAGGTCTGTAGCCAGTACGTTGTACAAGGTTGTCCTGCAGGTCCTGCAGGTCTTCTGCGGTTTACCAGAGAAAGTAAGTGAACGTGAATTTGCAAAACAGAAGTTTAGACCTCATTTAGTTCTGCAACAGGCCTTCCTGTATGGTCCCAATGCTCTTGAGATTCGGCACACATGCCCACACATGAAACAAGCTCTACATTACGGAAAAGCGCCTGCCTGGTGAATTGGTTGTTTTTTAAAAATAAATTCTCTGCATGTTCTTGCCAACCGCCACCTTCCAGGACCCCGGGGCTGGCCAGTCAACAGCCGGTGAAAAATGGAAAGGCTTTTGCGGTGGCTTCATGTTAGACCAGCGTCAGGTCCGCTCTCTCCTTGCTGGACCTGTTCCCCGCGGGAGACACACCGGTCAGGCTAGCCCGCGGAGAGGGTTGGAGGCGTGGGTCATCTGTCAGGCTAGCCCGCGGAGAGGGTTGGAGGCGTGGGTCATCTGTCAGGTCATGTAGTGGAGGCAGAGACCCTTGGGATGTTCAAGTCCAGGCTTGACACAGTGCTGGATGCTCTCTAGCCTGCCAATAGAGAGCCTAGCTGGGTTGAATGAGCTTTTCTTTTAATTTTGTATTATTAGGCTAACAGGAAGGCGAGCGCCTGCCACACCACGAGTGCTTCATCTTTTTGCCGTCGGGTCAGAGATGTGTCCGTGGGGGTTGGGGGGGGTGGTCTTGGGTGTGACTCCGTATCAAGCATGAGACATCCGTTTTGGCAGAGTTTCATTAGTTTTTTTGTGATTGTGTCTCTCTTGGGCAATGAGCCTCGCTCACAAGCCCAGAGGCTGTGGTGGGAGGGGGATGAGTCACGTTCAGGCCACAGAGCTGTCACTCAGCTGCATGCAGACGAATCTCCTCTGGGGGGGGGGGGGCTGGGCCCAAAACTCCCACAGAACCAGTCGATACAAATTAGCATAATCCAACCAATTTTTTTTTTTTTTACTCCACCCCCACCCCCATTATTGATTTGGAACAGATCAAATTCCGCAGTCTGTTTCTCCTAATCGAACCGCTCTTGTCTAAACGTCTGAAGGAAATGGAGAGTTACCCTTCTCAGTCACAAAAACCGAAAGGGGAAAGTTGAAATTACAAGATATTAATTAAATCATTAAGAGCAAGTAGTTGCCATGAAATCCAGAGGTGGATCAGGCCCTCTGGGAACAGGATTCCCCTCCCAGGGGCACTGAGCCGGGAGCTGGTGAGGACACTGTTTTGGACACACCTCACTCTCGCGGATATTACAGGAGATGATATCACCCGCTTCCCAGAAATGACTGGAGCTCACATCGGCTGCTTTCCCGGATATTACGGGAGTTGATATTGCCATGTGCCTTCGCTTCCTGTCTTGTATCTTGAATTTAATTCATTTTCATTGAGTAGTACTTTTGCGCTGTGCTTTCTGTGGGGAGAGAGGAGGCGCTATATCTGCATGATGTGGGTTATTGCTGTTCATTGCAATCACATCGGTGGCTCACATCGACACCGACACAATGGCTTTCTTTCCGGTCAACAAAACACAGCCACTCGCTTCCTCTGTTTATCCACGTCTGTATACCTCTGTTTCTTCCTTTTCGGTTGTCTGTTGGTTCATAATTTAGTTCCTTTAAACAGTATTTGTGAAGGTAGAGAGCACATTTGTGGAGTACATCTAGTATGTGGTTTGTGTATTTAATCTTTTGTCTGTGTACAGGTTGTTTCATGCAAATAAGTGTATTTAGTTCAAAAGAAGAATTAGAATTAGATAAGTGAAAATGTATCCTTTTCGCTCTTTCGGTGGTTGACATAGAGATGATTGCGGTCATCAAAGTCTCGTACAGTTGTTTGTCCACTGTCCCTCAGGATACACAGTTACGCCAAATGAAAGTTTTTATGTTCTCCAGACGGAGTGAGGATGTTTAGCATGTAAGGAAAGAGTTTGAACTTTGACACGAGCCTTCGCTTCTGCAGGAAGTTGGCACATACATATTTTCAGCAGTGCGGCAGGGAAACGGGAAGTGCATTGCTGTGCGTTTGTCACTCACGAAATCGAAAGACGTTTTTTCAGATTTTTTTTTTAGGTCATATTTAGCGCTGGGCTTTGAGCAAGCTGACATGTGACATGGCGCGAGCGGCCCTGCGGTGACTTTCGATGACAGCTGATGAAAGTGTCGGGAGAGAGGGGAAGTGAATCTGCCTGACGCCGCGTTGGCTAACGACGGGCGGACATGCCTGCAGTTACCCAGGGAACCGCGACCAGGGCTTCCTGCTAGTTCTCACAGGGTTCTCAGAAGAAAGTACTGTCCACCAAACGCATTAGCATTGTTCTCTTGGTTGTTGCCAACACACTCTGATAGGGGGAGGCCCTCTCTGTCTTTCTGTGAGTAAAGTGACATCACAGCGCTGTCTCTGTTTACTGGGTCCGCTCCATTAGCACGCCGGCGTAGGCCTGCGGTGCACCTGGCACACAGAGTCTGCTCACCATTTAAAAGCTGTCTAAAAGCAGTCTCAGCCTATGTGTGCGCCAGATCCCTCGCTCAGTTTGAGCGGTGAAAGCGGCGTGTACGCATGCGCCTACCTTCCCCCTCCATTAGGAGGCACGCTCTACCCCGCCTCTGTCCGGGAGGTGCTCCGGCTGGATGAAAAAGGAGAGGAGTGCACCCGCTATCTCTCCCAGCAAAGTGAGGGCCCTGCCCGGAGTGGGTCGTAAAACACTTGGCTTAATCCTGGCCCTAAAGCAAGGCCTGTGGGTGGGTGCGTCCGAGATGATTCCTTAAAGCTTGATGTACCGCAGGTGATGCGGCCGTCTGCCGACTGCAGATACGAGCGTGCGCGGAATGCCCTCCTTCCGTGGGGCTTTTAAATGAACTCGCTGCCCTGTAGAAGCAGACTGCATCAGTCTGTGCCAGGCCACTCCTGACAGACGGCCGGTGAGCACGCTCCTGAAGTATGCGATGCATTTGTGCTATTTTGTGAGCTCGCGCGCAACTTGTTTGCTTTGATGTAACGAGAGAAAGCGTTTCGACGAGCGATGTTTGTGCCGTGCCCTCAGCGGGGTTGAAAAGTCAGATGATGTCACCTTTGATGGTTTGAGTTCAGTTCCGTCAAGATAAGCGCCCCAGTTTCCTGCCATTCATGCAGCTGAAGTAAGGCCCTGCACACTGTTAAGCTGATTGAAGAGGGAGGGACAGCTGCAGCAGGATATGTTGTTAGATCTGAAGGCTAGTACCAGGTTTTCAGAGGATTCTTAAGTGTTCAAAGAAGCCTTTTTCCATTTAGGTCACTAGGCCGTAGGCTACGGATGACTTGGACGAATGCCATTGCATCATATGTCTCCTAAACGCCCTTTCTCTGTGAAGCATTTATTTGTATTTATGAATTTTATGTTACATTTATACTGCTGAATATTTATTGGAGGAATTTAGGTATATAGCCCTGTCACACACACGATTTCGAAAATTTACCCTACCCTATGAAAGACCAAAAAACACAAGCATACAAATAAATTCATAGACCTTAATACCTTAATACATGGGTAGCAATTCAGGCCCTTCCATAAATAATAAAAATAATAAACTCTGCTCTTCATCACTACTGGCCCAGAGAGAATGAATCAAATTTCAAACAAACATGTAGCCGTCGAGCTACGCCCAAGTGCTAATTACCCTTGTTTTCATTGCTGCCAAATGAAATATGATTAAAGAGATTTACGGTCTTAATAAGGCTGCAGTTGTCAATACAATAAAACCTAAATACCCTTCAGAAGTGCCTACAAAGGCGTATTAATGAGTCTTGGCGCATCCTTAACGTCTCTCTACCGTTTTCTGGTTTGCTTTGTTTTGAAGCGAACTTCCTGGTGAGCTGTCCCGGTGTTGCGCGCAGGAGAGCTTCGTGCTCAGATTAGCTGTGGGGATGAGAAGATGAGAAGCGCCGTCTGGAGGCACGAGCCGCCGCTCAGGAGCGGGAGAGAAAGACGGGGAGGAATGGAGAGAGCGGGCAGCTCGCCTTTCTTTGCGCTTTACCGTCCTCCCGCTCTTCACACCGCCCGCCGAGTCCGTCCCGTGGGAAATGTTTTGAACCATCCAACAAACCGTCAAAAGTCGGGCGCTTATTACGTGGAAGGACACGGGGAGGGAGGATTAATATCTGCCATTTGCTGAGCTAACAGCAGCAAACCTCACTTTAGATCCTTTGATAAATGACACGGGCTGCGCTCTGGCTGCGCATGAGCACTTCAGGCCTGGACTGTGTCTCATCCTGTTGATACAGTTTCCAGTTTCGTAACACCGTCTTTCCTTTAAGCCCGACACATCCGACAGACTGCGGTTGGGGTAACATAAACAACACCTCATGGCCATGATCACTAACTCCAGGCCTCCGCAGGAAGGTGGGAGATAGAACTGACCTATTTTTGGGTGCGTTCAGATGAAGAAGTTAAGAAGTTCAGCTGCAACTTCTGAGACGTGTTTGCTTGATGGGTGTATTAGGGGTGTGATCATGAATTACTTTAAAAAGTAACTTATTTAAGCTAAGATGCATTTGAAGATGTTTTTTTATAATCGTGAAGATCAGTTAAGCACGGTTTCAATTTCATAAACTGAACAGTGCTTTACTGAATGCCTGGTCGCTGAGCACTGTTAAGATGGCTTCTGATAGGGCGAGTGGGTACAGTTTGACTCAATTCTTAAAGGTATAGTTCACAAAAACTGGGCTAAAAATATGCTTCCCTAAACTGAAATGATATTAAAATAAAATAAAATAAAAACGTGAACTATCTCTTTAAAGTACATCATGTTAAATAATATTCGTCTGACTACAGCCCCAGTGTCCTCTTCAGACTCAATGTCTGTGCGATCTTAACTGGTGGACCACAGAGCCTCAAGAAGCAGCAGCTCAGCATCTAGTGCTTTGGAGGAGGGCACCGGCCTTATCTGTACTCTCTCAAGCTCTCAAATTGGAGCAGTAAGCACGAACGCACGCAAATTGGGCATTCCAAATTGTGGGGAAAATGGGGTAGTTTTTTTTTTTTTTGTAAATCCAATCTTCACTGAAGACTACAAAGCTTCATTCTCCTCACAGAAGCTCTCTTTGCACTTCAACAGCCACGTGTGGTTAATTTATACTCAGAACACAGTGGTGTGCGTTTGCGAGGACCGAAGACGGGAGACGACAGATGAAGCCAGTCGCTCATGAAAGTTTCAGCGGCAGAGCGTGTGGCGGGGCCTGCCGTTCGCCGCGTCGGGGTTAATTATTGATAACGCGCGTGGTGGTGATGATGACGTGCCCGGTCCCCTCCCGCAGGGGCCATGGCTGAGCGCGCTCAGGGCAGCGGCAGCAGCAGCCTGCAGAGGAAGAAGCCGCCCTGGCTGAGGCTGGACATCCCGAAACCACAGCTGTCTCTGGACGAGCCGCCCACTTTCGCTCAGGTATCACCCCTGTCTCCTCTCCTCCTCCTCCTCCTCTCTTCCCTTCACCTCATTTGCTGTCCCCCCCTCCCGCTCTGCGTTTCTCTCCTTTCCTCTGTCCTCTGCTGTCTTCTTTTCTCCCCTCTGCTCCATCTCTCTTCCTGTCTTTCCCTCCAACCATGTTATGTTGCCTAGTTATGGGTACCTAGCAACAAACCAGGTGAAAAGAACGGTGTCCGGCTTCATTAGCATCGGAGGAGGCTAGCGCTAGCCTTCACCCTCCAGGATTGTGGATTGTCATGGTGGAGGAGTCCTACTAGGAGTGGGAATTTGTGATGACTAAAATGGGAGAATTATAAAGCATAAAGTTTTATGGCCGAACAGCACACAGTTATAAATAGTGCAACATTTAAAATAGTACAGGTTATTTAAATACGTACAGAGATAAAACACGACTCTCTTTCTCCACCTGAATAATGTGTTTATCACAGCTATATTTTTCTCTTCTCTCTCCCATGTCTGTGTTTTTTTTAACCTGGTCCTGTACTGTGCTGGTAAGCGGCTTGATATTTTCCTACCTCTCTGCTGAGAGTCTCCCTGTAGTCTGGATTCTGGCTCCTTGGCGTGTAAGCAGTGTGTTTGATCAACGTGATTCATTCCCATTTGCCCTGCTGCTCAGAAGCAGGGCTGAGGCATTGATGTCTATTTTTACATCCCTGCCTGCCCGGCGTCGTGTTTGTTGTGGGAAGGCAGATGGCTTTCTTAGTTCTGCTCCAGCATCTCGCTCCCAGGGCTGGATCTGAGTGCTGATTGGCAGCTGTTTCTCCTTGCCTTCTTTGTAGGGTTTGTGGTTTTGCGACCTCTGACCTTTCTCTCTCCTCTTCCTCTTCATCTTGTATCCCTATCTCTGTCATACCCCCATATCTCTGTTTGCTTCCCTCTCTCTCTCTTCCGCTTTCTCTCTACTTACCTCCCCATCGGTCCCTGTCCCTCATCTTTTTCTCACCTCTCTCTCTCTCGCCCCACTTTCCTCCTCATCTCCATTTCCCTCCATCTGCCTCACTGACCCCTCTTCCCCTGCGCCCCCTCCCTCTCTCCCTCCCTCTCTCTGAAGGTGCAGGTGAAGAGGCAGGCGTTCCTCCGGAGCGTCAGCATGCCCGTGGAGAGCACGCGCTTCCAGTCCCCGCCCTTCGACCCCCGTCGCCCCGCCCTGCAGAGGCAGGCCTCCATCACGCAGACCATAAAGAGGTGAGAGCAGGCCCCGCGACCTCTGAACTCTGACCTCATCGTCAGGTGCCATCGCCGGCCTAGCCTTGACGACCGGGCCTGTTCTGTCATCCCTCTTTGAAAGTGTTGCAATTTAAGTGGTGTCGTGGTGAGAGATGACCGCTGTCCTCATTAGTGTTGTTTTGTGAGTGCAGGAGGCAGAACAGTGTATGTTTGCGACTGCGTTTTTTTCTTTCATGAGCCATTTGCGTTCAGTTGACAGCAGCGCAGGTCTGACAGAACTGGCATATGAAATGAGTATTGATTTTCTGGTTACGCTGTAATGATGTGGAAACACGGTGCGAGACGGATGGAGCCGGGCGGCTCCCGGAGTGGGGGAACGGCCGCTGTGCGTCTGTGTGGCCGTACGGACGTCACCTGCCACCTACGCAGAGAGACGCCGTGCGCATGCCGAACGAGGGGGAGAGAGTGTGGCTGTGTGTGTGTGTGTGTGCGTGCGTGCGTGCGTGTGTGCGTGTGTGTGTGTGTGTGTGTGTGTGCGTGCGGGCGTAGGAGAGTTTTGTGTGTGTTTGCGAGGACATTTCTTGATCAACACACGCCGTGAGGACTTTGCGCCTTGGTGGCCTAACACTTCCACCTTTTCATTTCTCTAACACTGCACACTGGCTCTGTACCCTTTCCTCCTGCAGGACTTACTTCTTCCTCTCTTTCTCTTTTTCCCTCTTTGTCTTCCTTCCGTCTGTCCCTCCTCCCTTTCCTTCCTGCCCTGGCTCGCTCCACCCTGCTGCTCCCTCCCCCGCCCGCCCCTGCCCCGCCCCGCCCTGCCCCTTGCAGCAGTAAGAGGGTGCACTTTGAGCGGATTCACACTGTGCCGGTTAAGGGCCCGCGAGCAGCCCGGCGAGGCTCCCGGAGACCCCAGTCCCTGTCCAAAATCTTCCTCAGGTACCAGCACGCGTGGTCCCAGCTGGGACTGCTGCTGTGTGTGTGTGTGTGTGTGTGTTCGTGTGCGTATGTGTGTGTGGTCACTGCTGACAGGTGTGCGCTTGTGTGTGTGAGACTGCTGTTGCGAGCATGTATGTATGTGTGTGTGTGTGTGTGTGTGTGTGTGTGTGTGAAACTGCTGCTGACGGGCATGTATGTGTGTGTGCATGTGTATGTGTATGTGTATGTGTGTGTGTGTGTGTGTGTGTGACGGCCGTGTGCTTGGGACTGCAGGGGTACAGCGGACTGGTTTGGCATTGGCAGAGATGGGGACACCACGCAGCGCTGGCAGAGGAAGAGCCTCCAGCACTGCAGCCTGCGCTACGGCAAGCTGAAGCCCCACGCCATGCGTGACATGGACCTGTCCAGCCAGGACAACCTGTCACTCACCAGCACCGAGACCCCGCCCCCCCTCTACGTCCCCGCCTCCCAGCGCGGCATGCAGAAGGTACCGCACCCACCGCGGGCGGAGCTGAGCTCTTTAGACCACGGTTAGGGAAGCAGGGCCTTATCTGTCTCTGGATTTCATGACCGCATCTGGTCATCTGGCCTTAATCATTCAATCAATTACATCATAATTTCTGCTGCATTTCTTAATTAGCTCATGAATGACAATTCAAGAATGTAATTGTCATTCAGGGGCGACATAGCTCAGGAGGTAAGAGCGCTTGTCTGGCAGTCGGAGGGCTGCCAGGTTTGATCCCCCGCCCTGGGCATGTTGAAGTGTCCCTGAGCAAGACACCTAACCCCTAACTGCTCTGGTGAATGAGAGGCATCAATTGTAAAGCGCTTTGGATAAAAGCGTTATATAAATGCAGTCCATTTAATGTGTTCCCATGTTACATTGGTCTAATCTAAAAATGAGATAATTAGCTAAGTGAGCCATGGGTAATTGAGAGGAAACAAAAACTTGCATAGACACGGACCCTCCTGCAAAGGCCTACCCCTGATTTAGATTAAATGCATGCTTTTTCCTTTTTTATAACACAATTATGTGAAAAAGAATGTAAATTTTTTAGATTGATTTTTAGATTTAGATTGACAAAAATATTAGTAGCTTTACTTTACAATATTTATTGGCAATTGATGCTTTTGTCGAAGAAGGTATTTGGAGTTTGAGAATGTGATTAAAGTTTCCAAAAAAGTTTGCTTTCTTGCAAAGTCCGGTTTACTGCTTGTGTGAGATCTTCTCAGAACTGACTCTGTTTAAAAAAAAAAGAAAAAATGCTTTTAAGCAATGAGTAAGACTGCGAAACTGAAATGAAATGCTTTCCTGTGTTAGCCCTCCTCCTCCGAATCAGTCTGAATCTGTCGATCGTTGCTGGCAGTGTCGAATGTAGCTGTGCTTACACTGAGCTGTATATGAGCTGAATAGCATGGCGCAGATCAGACCTCTTTCTTTGCCCCCCCCCGGGCCAGATCGTGGACCCCCTGGCGCGGGGGCGGGCCTTCCGCATGGCGGAGGAGGCGGACGGGCACAGCGTGCCCCAGACGCCGGCCACGCCCGGGGGCGCCTCGCTCTGCTCCCTCGCCAGCTCCCGGTCGGGCGCGGCCCGCCTCCCCCGGCGACGCAAGAGGGAGTCCGTCGCCAAGATGAGCTTCCGAGCCGCCGCCGCGCTGGTCAAGGTGAGGTCGGAGGTCAAACCGCTTTGGACGGGGAGGTCCATCTCACGCGGGGAGTTCAGGCACAGAGGTGACTGTCTCCCCGCGTAAATGGAGGGTGTAGCAGTGAAGAAGGAGGTCAGGGAGTCTGATTGGGCCTTTATAATAAAAAGTCACGTTAAAAGACAAAGAAATTTGCTGAAAGGGCTCCTGGGATGTGTAGTAATGACAGCCAGGGCAAGGGGGTGGTAGCATGTGCTAAGGGACACGTGTATCCGGTGGGTACCTGATACATTTACACACTGCCCCTGGTGGCCTTTCCTCTTAAATCTGAGAATACAGCTGGAGGCGATGAGATACTCATGGTCACTGATAGCTGAGTGAGCGCTAATCACCAGCCGTTCTTTAAGGAAACATTAGCACACGCGCTGGCTAATATGCACGTCCGCCGCTATCCTCGTTATGTAGCCACGTAGCAGTGCGGCGCTGCAGCCCGGGCCTGGTGGTGATAGTGATTGAGTGCGGGTTCGTAAATACCCCAGAGAGAGAGAGAGAGAGAGAGAGCTGGGGAATGCTGTCGGTGGCGTCCTGCTCGCGGCGCGCGTGGAGAGATATTCCTAGCTCGTCCCGCCCCCGCTCCGCGAGCCTGAGCCCACGCTTGACTGGTGGCGAAGAAATATCGATCGCGCTTCCATTAACGTGTCAAAGTTAGACGGCGTGGCATCTGACCTCTGACGGAGGCCGGGGACGTGCTGTTGTACCTCACGCCTGGCAGGCAGATGGAACGATCGGCCGTTCGCTGCTCATCCATTAGTTCCAGAATGCGATGAGCTCACTTGTTATTTGTTCTAGAACACAGTGAGGTCACTCCCTTCCATCAAGCCCCGATCTTACGGTTGGTTTTCAAAAGGAAACGTTCTTTCTAACTGCCACTCCCTGACAGTGAAATATTATTGTTATGCTTTTTTTGGAGGTGCTATTTTATTTTACAGCGTGGTATGTGTTAAGCAGCGTTATATAATTAAAAATATATATTTATTTGGCAGAGTTATATTTCTCTGTGTGTATCTGGCAGTGTTATAGTGTTTGCAGATATTCCTGTGCTGGACCTGGCTGTGTTCTGTGCAGGCATGTGTTTTATCGATGACAGGCGCTGTCACTGTGACAGAGTGATCTGTGAGATAGTAGGGAATGTCCTAAGAGGGGGTGTACAGATACTGCTGCTCCTAGCCCTCTGATCATGTGTGTAGATGCGTATGCGTGATGGTGAGTTAGGTGTGTGCATGCGCGTGTGTGTGCGCGCATGTGCGTGTGTGTGTGCGTGTGTGTACGTGTGTGCGTGTGTGTGTGTGTGTGTGCGTGTGTGTGTTTGTGTGCGTGTGTGTGTGTATGCGACTGCGTGTGCAAGTACGTGTGTATGTGACAGTCACGGGTGTTCTCAGGGTCGGCCACTGCGAGAGGGCACGGTGTGTCGGACTCAGAGGAGAAGCTTCACCCCGTCCTTCTTCCTGGAGGAGGAGGAGGGAGTGGAAATGCCGGAGGAGCTGGACACCTCCTTCTTTACCAAGGTGAGAGAGGCAGCTCCCCCTGCTGGAGCTGTGTAGAATAACATAACGGTGTCTTTCACAGAAACCCGACCTGTGCTAAAAACCTCGTCACCCACATTGTATTCTCATTTTAACATGTGTGGTATTTTTTTTTGGTTTAGCTTTATTTTAGTATTGAATAATATTTTATGAAAATAAAATTATAAAAAGTGCAAAAGTGAACCGAAATTTGTATTGCCCCAGGACCGCTCTGTACGGGAGGAGCTGTCCTCGTATCCAGATGAGGTGTTTGAGTCACCCTCCAATGGCTCTGTCAAAGAGGCGGAGCCTCTGAGGGTGGCGGAGGATAGCGACCTGACAGGCAGCGCGCTGGATAAGAACGAGCTGGAGAGGAGTCACCTGATGATGTGAGATGAATACTAATATCCGCGCAGTACGCTGGCATTGGTGGAGCTCCTTCCTGGTTTCTGTGTGAATAGTGCGGATATGTTGTTTTTACCTCTGCTTTATTATTATTGGGTCAGTGTGCTGAATGAGCTAAGCCCATAGATTGTAGAAAAAATATGGACAAAGTCACTGTGGCATCACCCATTGACTCTCCATGGGCTTGGTGAAAAGTGTTGTGATGCCTGGGAAGTGCAGTTTGTGTGTGAAGACTACATTTTCTTGTGGAAAAAAATGATTGACTTTGTATTTTGACCATAATGTTACCATTGACTTACATTGAAACGGAAGGCTGAAAGATCTATGCCGCACTGACGCTAATGAGCAACGTCTCTCAACAAGACCAGGAAGGGAGCTTCAGAAACACTGCCCAGTTTTGGTCGCTTGGCTAAACCTTGCCCACTTCCTAAATCTAAACCCCCCCCCCCTTCAGGCCCCTGGAGCGTGGTTGGAGGAAGAGCAGAGAGGGACCCCCGCCCCCGCCCAAGGTGCCGCTGCGGCAGGAAGTGGTCAGCGTGGAAGGGCAGAGACGGGGCCAGCGGATCGCTCTGCCCGTTAAGAAGCTGTTCGCCCGCGAGAAGCGGCCGTACGGCCTGGGCATGGTGGGCAAGCTCACCAACCGCACGTACCACAAGCGCATCGACAGCTACGTGCAGCGGCAGATCCTGGACATGCACGACCACAGGTGGGGTACGCCTGGGCGTCGGCCCCGCTAACGTCTGCCCCGCTCCGCTGCTAGCCGTCCCTGCCCCTCCCATATCGGCCCTGCCGGGCCCCGCCCATCGCATCTCAGCTCCTGCCTGTCCCTGCCACGCCCATATCGGCCCTGCCCGGCCCCGCCCATCGCATCTCAGCTCCTGCCTGTCCCTGCCACGCCCATACCTAGGCGTTTCCCACCTGTCTCGCCTACCCCCACCCGGACCCAACCTGTCCTTCCCATCCTAGCCCCGCCCAACCTCAGACCTCCCCCCGCCCCGCCCTTACCTGCCCCACCCTGACCCAACTCTGTCTCCGCCCTGTCAGAGCTGATTTCTAAGCTACACCTGTCCTTAGCCCGCCCCCTGCCCCGCCCACACCTGGGATGCACCAGCAATAGCTCAATAGCTTGAGTGTGACTGGGGTCAACATTTGTCCTTAACGTTTTCTTTCAAATAAATGCAGTCCGAGTTCTTTTTCCGCGGGCAGTTCTCACCAAACATTGTGTGGAGAAAAACAAACAAAGGTTAAGGAGAAAATCGGTTTGCCCTGGTAGGGATTGATTGTATTTGTGAACACAGAAACTTTCATAAGTGTATTTTAGGCTCACGCATGGGTGTGATTTTTTTTTTCCCATAAGGCCATTCTTCACATACTGGATCACGTTTGTCCACCTGCTGATCACCATCCTGGCAGTGTGTATCTACGGCATCGCGCCTGTCGGCTTCTCCCAGCATGAGACCATTGATTCGGTGAGCGTGGCCTGCCTCCAAGGTCCACTCTGTTAAGCTGAACCAGAACAGGAAGTACTCCCATTAATCTCTCTTCTTTTCAGGTCGTCACTTTTATAGGAGGAGGTCATTTATGTCAACATGGTGAAAGTGTGATGAACAAAATATGAAGAGCACTACTGTAACCATGCTGTGTGATGGAATACAGTACAGATATATAACAGTTACCTCTGTTGTTGGTACTGTAATTTGTTTTATTTTATGCATACATCTTTGCTTATGTTTTGCAGTGCACCTATTTATATTCTATATGTGAAATTATGCACCTATAATGGGGTATTGTAGAACACATTTAACAATCTATGGAATTCTGAAATGCATTAAAAATACTGGTGTTTATGCCAAATTGACGCAATTATCAATTATATATACAATATATATTTTGTTTTTATGTCATTCTAATTACAGGTTTTAAGAACTAAAGGTGTTTATGAAAATGTAAAGTTTGTTCAACAAGAGAACTTCTGGATGGGACCAAGTTCGGTAAGAGTGGTCTTTTCATAGTGTATGGTAAAAGGGCACGTATTGCTGAGCTCCAAGAAGCCTGGTAAACCTGTATTTGGACTGATCTATGACCAGGGGAAAAAAAGCCTAGTGTAACTCTCCATACCAAACACACAAATCAATGGCCCCTTTAAAGATGCTTTGTACATTCTTGGTATGTCCATCCAAACTCTTTTCCACTGCTATGTTTTGAATTGGGACCACTGAGTAGTTTGCAGAATG